>NC_051157.2:192204823-192254302 GCF_013339745.2 Dermacentor silvarum
CAAATAAAAGCTCCGCTGCGAAATCGTGGTCCTCCAAATGACTGATTTGCTGCGGCGGCGTCCGTGAGAGCGCCGCCGGTACGCTTTTTTCCGCGTTTACCTGTCCCCGCCCCGTGGCGCCCAACAGCGGCGGCATATGCAACTACGGCCCCTCACGCTCTCTCTCATAGGAAGCTGCCTGGCGCGGCAGGCCGCACCGTGTGCGCTTGCATCCAGCGGCCGTGGTCGGGGTATGTCAGGCGTTGTCGGTGTCCGCGCGCCGCAGGTGTTATCTCTCCGCTCTCACTCCCTCTCCCATAGCAACAGCTGCGGGCGCACGCGCTTATCCTCGCCCCTAGCAACCGGAGCATGTGATGCGGGTGGAGTAGCGGAGAGTGAGTGGAGAGGAGGAGCGCGCTCTGGCGTGTGAGGGCGCTCGCATCGCGGGAACTCGGCGGAGCTCGCGGGAACTCGGCGGTGTGGAGAGAGTAGGTTCAGTGCTTCGCCGCTCCTTCTCTCGCCGTTCGCTCTCTCTCCTCCCTGCGCCCCACTCCCGTTCGCTCGCTCGCACGTATATATAAATGGAGTGAAGCGCGCGCCTCACTATCGACCGTTCGCTGGCTGATGAATGTGTAAATAAATGGTTACGGTACAAATCCTCGTCTCCTCATTAATTTACGCCATTAAATTTACTACGCCGTGTACTCTCGGCGCAAGAAATGCATTCGCATTTCCTCACGATTCCCTTCGGGGAGGTGGGGGCAATTTTTTTTGATGACGCCAGAGGCATATCGGGTGCAGTGACGGACACCGGGCGCATTCGGCGCGAACGCGGGGAAACGCAGTCGGCGTTGGCAGCAGCTCTACGCGTCGCACTACTTAAAGGGCCCCTACACCACCCAGAGGTCGAAATTTAGTTGTGGTGTTGCAGTTGTGCACGAGTCTTCAAAGAACGCGTAGCCGTGAGAATTTTAACAGCGAAGCTGTTTAGAAAGCCGTAATTTGTGGTTCGTGTCAAGAAGAAAAGAAAGAAACTCCCGCCTCGTAAGAAAGGTTTTTTTATTGCGATAGCAATTATATGGACACTCAAAAGCAGATTTCTGCCGTCGCCGTGAGGTTCCGTATGACGTCATTTGGAGAAGAAATCGCCGCCGGTAGGTAAGTAAGTGGTTCTTGAGGGAAAGGGAAAGGTTGGCGCTATCTTCTGCAGCCCTTGAGGGAGCACGGCTCAGCCGCGCGCCGAACGCTGTATGTGCGAGTGAAAGGGCGCGACGGGCGCGTCTTTCACGGGGAGTGAACGCACGGCGGAGAACAAACGCGCGTTCTGCGCCGTGCTCGCTTAAGGGCTGCAGAAGTAGGCGTCTCTGTTCTCCTTCACAATCACCATGTTTGTAGAGCAAACGCGCCTTCTTCCGACGAGCGAGAGGCCGTGGGGGAGGGGGAGGGAAGGGAGGCGACGTTTAGCTGCGGCACGCAGTGCCTATTTATATCAGAGGCTCCGGCAACAGTCACCAACGCCGCACGCATTTTGAGCGAACGCGGGCAAAACGCCGATGGCGTCGACAACAGTTCTGCGTGTTGCCGATGCTGCTGCATGTCCAAGTTTATACAGCTGATAGAGCTAATATCATTACTCTGTATAGCTCTCTACAAGTTTGCTATCGCAATTGATGCTTCGCCTTTCAGGTGAAACTGCGACAACTTTTTTCTTGATACGAACCGCAAATTACGGCTGGCTTAAACAGCTTCGTGTTAAAATTTTCGTGGCTACGGCTACTTTGAAGACTCGTGCACAACTGCAACACCACAACTAAATTTCGACCTCTGGGTCGTTATGGGCCCTTTAAGTAGTGGGACACAGGGAGCTGCTGCCAACGCCAACCGCGTTTCCTCGCGTTTGCGCCGAACGCGCCCAGTGACCGTCACTGCACCCGATGCCTCTGGCGGCATCTCGGCAGGTAAACTTAACCAGGCAAGTGTGTCTCAGCGCCTCAGCGACGCGGAGCTATATTGGGGGCGAGGAGTTACGGAGTCGACATCTGTCGGAAGCGCCTGTCTGCCGTAGTATGAGGGAGAACGCGGCGCGCTCCTCAGGTTTGGCTCTCGGCGCTCAATAAAAAAGTTGTCGCAGTTTCACCTGAAAGGCGAAGCATCAATTGCGATAGCAAACTTGTAGAGACCTATACAGAGTAATGATATTAGCTTTATCAGCTGTATAAACTTGGACATGCAGCAGCACCGCCAACACGCAGAACTATTGTCGACGCCGTCGGCGTTTTGCCCGCGTTCGCTCAAAATGCGTGCGGCGTTGGTGACTGTTGCCGGAGCCTTTGATATAAATAGGAACTTGGTGCCGCAGCTAAACGTCGCCTCCCTTCCCTCCCCCTCCCCCCTCCCCCTCTCCCACGGCCTCTCGCGCGTCGGAAGAAGGCGCGTTTGCTCTACATATATGGTGATTGTAAAGGAGGAAAGAGACGCTTACTTCTGCAGCCCTTTCACGGGGAGTGAACGCACGGCGGAGAACAAACGCGCGTTCTGCGCCGTGCTCGCTTAAGGGCTGCATGATTATGATGATAAGTGGTTCTTGAGGGAAAGGGAAAGGTTGGCGCTATCTTCTGCGCCAACCTTTCCCTTTCCCTCAAGAACCACTTATCATCATCATCATGCAGCCCTTAAGCGAGCACGGCGCAGAACGCGCGTTTGTTCTCCGCCGTGCGTTCACTCCCCGTGAAAGCGCGCGCCCCTCGCGCCCTTTCACTCGCACATACAGCGTTCGGCGCGCGGCGACGATTTTATCTCCATTCCGCTCCAAGGGCCCCCTGGCCTGGCGCCTCCTAAAGACCCTGACCGGCAGGAAGGTCAACCGCCACCCCGTCCTCGCGGTGGCTATCTCGCTGGGCATCAGCGAGGCGGCCCTGGCGGAGTTGCTAGCGGACCACTTCGCCCCCCCGGCTGCCCTCGCTGCGGCCATCCTGCCGGTCGGACTTCCCCTGCCAACCCGCCTACCTGCCTGCTGGAGCTGCATCCGGAGTGGGCGACCAGCCAGATCGCGGCCATCTGCCAGGACTCACTGACTCTCCACGAGCTGCAGACGGCCCTGAGGAGGGGCAAGCGTCGCAGTGCACCGGGAGCAGACGGAGTGACACTCCAGATGCTCCGCAACCTGGCCAACAGTGAACAACGACGCCTGCTCGACTGCTACAACAACATCTGGTGGTCAGGACAGGTGCCGGAGGCCTGGCGCACAGCCATCGTGGCCCCCATTCTGAAGAGCAATAAGCCGGCTAACGAGCTGTCCTCATACCGACCGGTCTCTCTCACCTCCGCTGCCTGCAAGGTGATGGAGGCCATTGCTCTGGCACGGCTCGAATGGGTGGCCCGCGCCTGCGGGTTCCTCGCGGACCAGCAGACAGGCTTCCGGCGCCGAAGGTGCACTGCGGACTCCATCGCGGACGTCGTCTCCACCCTGGAGGACGCCAGGGCCAGCGGAGACCTTGCCATGCTCCTCCTCATCGACGTCAAGGGGGCGTTCGATGGCCTCCCACATGCGGTCGTCCAGCAGGCTCTGGACCTCCTGGGCATTGGCGGCAACCTGCGGCGGTTCCTGTCATCGTTCCTGAACGACCGCACCCTCAGGGTCCGCGTGGGCCATGCAAGGAGCACTCCCCGTCCGGTCGCCGCAGGCGTACCACAAGGGTCAGTGGTGAGCCCGTTTCTCTTCAACCTCGCCCTGGCCCGGTTGCCTGCTGCACTGCCGACCGACCCTCACTACAAGGTGGAGTGCTCCATCTACGCGGATGACATCGCCCTGTGGGTGCGGGGACCGCCGCAGTCAAGCCGCCACGTGTGCCTGGCCCTCCAGAGAGCCCTGGACACCACGGCCGCCTACCTGGGAAGCATCGGACTCTCGGTTTCGACGGGGAAGACGGTGGCCCTCCTCGTCCACCCGAGAGCAGCGGCACGGCGCTCAGCTCCCCGGCTGCAGCTGGAAGGCGTGCGCATCCCATGGAGTACGACTGTGTCGTACCTTGGGCTGCGCATCGACCACCGGCTAACCTGGCGACCGGCAGTCGGGGCCATGCAGACCCAGACCATCAGGGTCCGCAAGGCCGTGTCGCAGCTCCTTGCTCATGGAGAGGGCTGCTCGGTGAAGTGGGCCCTGCGGCTCTACGAGGCGGCGGCCACATCACGCCTGCGGTACGCCCTCCCGCTGGTGGCGCTGCCGCCACGCCGCCTCGAAAAGTTGGAGCTGCAGCACCGGGCGGCCATCCGACTCTGCCTGGGCGTCCCCCGGAGCTCCCAGATTGCCGCTACCCTTGCGGAGGCTGGAGCATGGCCCCTGTCGCTCCTCTTCCTGCAGCAGGGGCTGAGGCACGTCGACCGCCTCCACCATGCTCCTGATTGCAGAGGCCTGCTGCGTCGCCTCCAGTCCCGGCCTTCCTCAAGGATGGGTCAGCTGTGCCGCCTCTACGAGGAGGTGGTTGGCAACCCACCGCCGAATGCGGTACAGCTGCCCCCACCGCAGAAGCCTCCTGTCCCCATCGCCACAGAGCTGCCCGGGATTTCGAAGAGGCGCTCGCCCGCTTGCGCCCTGCAGCAGACGGCCGCCTGCCTCCTGGACGAGACCCTCGGAGACCACCTCCTGGTGTACGTCGACGGTTCGGTGGTACCGGACACCGGCTCTGCCACGGCGGCCTGCACGGCTCCAGCCCTGCAGAAGAGCAGGCAGTGTCGACTGCCCAGACACGCCAGCTCGACTGCAGCGGAGGTGGCAGGCCTCCACCTGGCCGTCGACCTACTCTCCGAGGAGCTTCCTGGGATACCAGCGGCCATCCTCTGCGACTCCAAGGCAGCCCTCCTCGGCCTGCAGAGGCCAGAAAGCGCCAGCCTTGGAGTCGCGCTGCTGTCTACCCGGCTGACAGCGCTGCAGGACGCAGGCCACCCGGTGTCCCTGCACTGGATCCCCGCCCACGTAGGGATCCCGGGCAACGAGGCAGCCGACACCCTGGCGAAGGACGCCCACCACACCACTGTGCCCCTCAGTCGGGCCGTGACGGAGGGCGACTTCACTGGACTGAGGCTGCGGCGACACCTGGCGACCCACCACCCAGACAAACGGGTGGCACTGGGGTGCCCCCCAAGACCACTCCCCCAGCGAGGCCTGGCTCGCAGGGAGACCTCGCTCCTTCTCCGGCTCCGCATCGGCTGCAGCTGGACGGCAGCACGCAGCTACCGACTGGGACGAGCGACGTCCCCGGCCTGCAGCTCCTGCGGGGAGCCGGAGACGATCGAACATCTCCTGCTGGCCTGCCCGGCGTACCTCCAGCAGCGGGGCCCACTCCTGCAGGAGTTCCGCCGCCTGGGCCTCCCCTCTGGCAAGGAGGAAGATCTCCTCTTCCCCGGCCGACACCACCTTTCTGCACTTCGAGGCGTCGTGGAGTTCCTTGACTCGTCAGGGCTCTCCGCACGCCTCTAAGGACATTTCTACAAGCGGGAAGGCCTCACGGCCTCCCACCCCACCCCGGGCCTGACCGGCCTGGCACAACACCCCTGCAGACTCTGCAGCACACCAAGGCCTTCCATCTCGGCCTGATACGTGCCGCCTATGCCTGCCGGTTTTGCTTCGCCCAGCCATGGCGACTCCACTCTATCCCTTCTTTCGCTCCCACTTACCCCTCCCCGTTGGCACTGAGCCGTGCTCCCTCAAGGGCTGCAGAAGATAGCGTCAACCTTTCCCTTTCCCTCAAGAACCACTTATCATATCTCCATTGACATCATACGGAACCTCACGGCGACGCCGACGGCAGAAATCTGCTTTTGAGTGTCCATATAATTGCTATCGCAATAAAAGAAGTCGCGTTTGCTCTACATATATGGTGATTGTAAAGGAGGAAAGAGACGCCCTTCAAGGAGCACGGCGCAGAACACGCGTTTGTTCTCCGCCGTGCCTTCACTCCCCGTGAAAGCGCGCGTCCCTCGAGCCATTTCCCTCGCACATAGAGTGTCCGGCGCGCGGCGACAATTTGATCGCCATTGACGTCATACGGAACCTCACGGCGACGACGACGGCAGAAATTCGCTTTGGAGTGTCCATAAAATTGCTATCGCAATAAAATTTGGAGGACGCGTAAGCTTCGCTTTCAAGAGTGGTGTGATGAATGAAAGAAAACGACGCCGACGACGACGAAGTGTGCACGCGTTCTTTCGCGAGTGGACCACGCATTTTAGTGATCCCGCCAAATCAGCGATGGCCCAGTGGTATTTCGAAGATGCGCCGTGCCACGATTGGGCCACGTATGGCAAGCACGTGGCGAAATGCTTCGCGGAGAGACGCGCACCTAGTCAGCAAGAGACGAAAGACAGCAGGCCGACGCGTCGGACGCCGACAATCAAGGCTCCAAGGCACACGGCCGTCCCTGGGGCTGCCGCCCGACCGTTGGCCTTGGCCAAGGCGTTCGCCAGCACGAGTACTGCAGCTCGGTGGTAATGGTGGAAAACATTATTTGAGAAGGCCCGATGTAAATAAAATTAAAAGCAGCGTTGTGGGCGGCCTTCATGCTGCCGGTTGTGGCGTCCAGGCCGTGCTTAGTCGCGACGTCCTCTGCCCAGGTCACCAGCCGGAGTTGGAGATCCGGCTCGGTGCTCGCCAAAGCAGCCTTCCACCGCTGCGGACTGGTTAGGTGCCACGAGGCAGGGGGCAAGTGTGTCGGGCAGGAGAATAAGGTGCGATCGTAATCGGCGCGGGAGCTGTCACATTAGCGGCAGGCCGGCGAGTACGTCCCGGCATGGAAGAGGCCAAGATGAGCGGGAGTAAGAAAAGTGTGGGCCTGAAGGTGGCGCCACAAGTGTTGGTGGTGCTGGGAAAGGAGTTTGTGCGGTGGGGGGAAGGTGAGACGAGAGAGAGAGAAACAACTTTGAGGGAGGCGGTAGTGCAAGGTGATATCGTGGTACATGGGGAGCGCGTCGCGCGTATCCATTCCCGGCGGGGGCGGGCTTGCTCGGTCAGTCGAATCGCGAGCGATGGAATTGGCCGCCTCGTTGCCAGGATGGGCCGCGTGAGCGGGCACGCAGATGATTTGGATTGGGCGAGAAGGAACAGTGTCGGAACGCAAGATACCGGAGGCCGGGTGCCACCCGTCCAACGACGTAGTTGTAGACTGCATGCTTGGAGTCGTTGAAAATGTATTCCGCGGAAGTTTGCGTGATGGCAAGGGCAATAGCTGCCTCTTCGGCCTCCACAGAGGTCGAAGTGTATACTGAGGCAGTAAAAGTGGGTTGGAAAGAAATGTCAGTGAGTGCAAAGGTATGGATGGGCTGGGTAGTGGCGGTACGGGGCGGCATCCACATAAGCCACGGCGGGTTGCCGTTCGTACTGACGCCAGAGCGCGGAGGGTCGCGCTGCTTTGTGGGAGGAGTGGTGTTCAGGGTGCATATTCTTAGGGGGCGAGGAGGATTAACGGTTAGGAGGGAGTAGACGTGGAAAGGGATGGGAAGTGAGGTGGGAAGAGGGGAGAGTTTAAGGGTAGAGTGAAGTCCGCGACCAGGCCGAGTGCGGGAGAGACGGAGGAACTGGGCCGTGCGATGGGCCTCCGCCAGCTCCGTAAGGGAGTTGTGGACGCCCATCGACAGTAACCGAGCCGTCGAAGTAGATGTGGGAAGAGACAGGGCCGACTTATACGCCTGGCGAATGAGGCTGTTGACTTTGTCTTCCTCGGTGCGTGAACGGAAAATATACGGAAGATAATAGATGGAGCGGCTGAGAACAAAGGCCTGAACTAGGTGGCGGAGGTCGTGCTCGCGCATGCCGTGGTGACGGTTGGCAATACGGCGTATTAGGCGTATGGTCTGGTGTACAGTGTTTGTGAGTCGAGTGAGTAGGGTGGTGTGCTTGACATTGGACTGAAGAAAAAGTCCGAGGATGCGGAGGGTAGAGACGAGGGGAAGGCGTGTGCCATCAAGGGCGACGGTGAGTGGAGAAGGCGACAAGGGGGCCATCTCCCGAGGCAGAAGGAGTAAAAGCTCCGATTTGGCCGGAGAGCAGCTCAACCCGACAGACCGGGCGTGAGTCGCCACCGCGTCCACGCCCACCTGGAGAGCGGTCTCCATGTCGCCAAGATTGCCGGTGGTCACCCATAGGGTGATGTGATCGGCGTAGAAAGCATGAGACCGATCTGGGATAGTGCGTAGAGCATGTGCCAGCGGGAAGAGGGTGACGTTAAATAGAAGAGGGGACAAGACAGAGCCTTGTTGCCAAGGGCGAAAGAAGGAGAAGAAAGTGGGCCATACGAGATTTCGGCTGTGCGGTGGGCAAAGAAAGCGGTGACGTAAGCATGGACACGGGGTCCGACATGAAGGGAGGAGAGAGCGTCCATAATGACGGTGTGGTGTACATTGTCGAATGCTTTGGTAAGGTCTAGCGCCAGGATAGCTCGAGCGCGTTTGTGGTGGGAGGGGTGTAGGACATCCTCGGAGAGCTGAAGCATCACATCCGGGGTTGAAAACTGGGGACGAAAGCCGAACATAGAGTCCGAATATAGGTCATGATGATACAGATAGGTCTGGAGGTGGGCCAGAATGACGTGCTCGAACAGCTTGTCGAGACAGGAGGTGAGAGAGATGGGACGGCGGGGCTCGAGGGCAATAGGTTCACCGGGTTTGGAGATAAAAGAGACACTTGCATGGGTCCAGGAGGAAGGAAGAGTACCAGCCTGCCAATGCGTATTGAGAAGGTCAGTAAGGGCTTCGAGGGAGGGGGTATCTAGGTTTCGGAGTGCCTTGTTAGTGATGCGGTCCGCCCCCGGAGCCGATGTGGTGCGAAGCGTGAGTAGCGCCGCACGAACCTCTCCCAAGAAGATGTCCGCTTCAAGGTCGGGGTTGGGGGAACGGGTATAGGCGGGAAGAGTTGCAGGGGGGTCGGTGCAGAGGTAGCGGTCCCGGAGGGCCGCCAGGGAGTCAGCATGGGTGAGTGGGGAGGAGTGAAGGAGATGGGAGATATCCTTGCGCTGGGAAGCTTTGGTGTGTGTAGGGTCTAGTCAGCCCCCTGAGAAGCGACCACATGTCGCGGAGGCCCAGGTTACCGGCCATGCGATCGCAGGTCTGGTCCCACTGTTGTCGAAGAAGAAAGGAGCAGTGCTCCTCCATGTCCGACCCGAGCCGGGCCAAACGGAGGCGCAGGCGTAGATTGTGTTGCTGAGCCTGCCACCAGCGGTGGACAGCGTGATAGGCCTCCCAAAGGTGCAGTAGACGGCTGTCTGCCGTGGTGGAGTGTGGTGCTGCAGGGAGTGTGGATGTGGCAGCGCGGACGTCCTCCAAAAGGGTCTCTGTCCAGGCAGAGAGATCGGTGATAGGAGCAGGGGAGGAAGTAGAAAGACGAGTGGAACGGAAGCGGTCCCAGTCAACTATCTGGGTCAGACGAGTAGAGGTACGAGCGAGGAAGGGGAGAGGGAAAGTGATGAAGAGGAGGTAGTGATCGCTACCGAGGGAGACTCCCGTATTAGACCAGGTCGAACCGGCTACTATTTTGGCGAGGGTAAGATCCGGATTGGTGTCTCGTTGGACACTGGATCCGATCCTGGTGTGGCGAGGGAAGTCATTAAGGACGGAAAGACATTCGTTGTGGATGAAATTCCAGAGTGAGTGGCCCTTGCGGGTGTTCTGGGTGTAGCCCCAGCTAGTATGGGGTGCGTTGAAATCGCCCAGAACGACCAGGGCGTTGCGGCCAGCGCAGGAGAGCGCTTTGCGGAGTAGAGGAGCTGAAGGGACTTTGGGAGGGCTGTACACATTGAGAACGAAGAGGCTTGTCTCCGTGCGGCGGCGGGGAAGGATTTTGAGGAGGAGATGGGCACAGTCTGGAACGTCCAGCTGGTGCAGCACGGCCGTAAGGTTACGGTGCAACAGCGTGGCAACGTTTGGGTGGGCCTAAGAAGAAGGATGAAAGCAGGTGTAGTCGTGCAGCTTCACGGGAGCTAGGGGTTCCTGGAGCTCTAGGACAGACGGGAGAGTGTCGGGAGGGGTGTTCTGGAGGTGGAGCTGCAGGGTGCTCCGCTTGCCGTGGAACCCCCGACAGTTCCATTGCCAGAGATTAAGGTGTGGGGGGTGTCTGGCCATGGTAGGTGGCGGGGTCACCGGACGGAGTTGGGGTAGGTGCCGGGTTGAGGAGGGGCAGGGAGCGCGAGGTGCGCGAGGGTGGCGTCAGTCGCGCTCTGGCGGGCCTCTAGGACCGCGACCCTGGTGTCTAGGTCGGTAAGTTGGGATTTGATGGTGGCCACGCTGTTGTGGACACTTGCGACGCGCTTCTCAAGTCGCGCGAAGCGCGCCTTGACGTGCTGATCAAACGCCTCCAAGAAGCGGGCTGTTTTGCGAACGATGTCACGCACGGGCGCGACGTCGTAGTCGGAGGGTGATCGGCGTTTGTGAGGGGGGGGGGGTGCGGCGGCGGGTGGGACAGGGGGCGCGCGATGACGCAGCCGAGGGTGCCGAGTTCATTGGCTCCTCAGCTAGCGCCGGCTGAGGCGGCGTTTGTGAAGGTGTGGGAGCTGGGCAAGGAGGAGGAGGAGGAGCGGGGGAGCAGAGACGCGCTAGCGCGGTCTGCAACTAGTGCGACAGCTCCTGAATTTGTAGCTGCTGTGCAGCGATAGTGGCCTTGAGACCGCGGTTTGGGGATCCGACATGTGAGGCTGCGATTTCAAGCTTACCGGTGATGTGGTGGTGGGGGCGGTGGGCGCCTCGGACCTGGGCAGAGGCGGGAGGGAGACGGAGCCGTGGCGGCTGGCAGACCGGGCACCGCGGGAGGCAGAGCGGCGGCGGAAAGGCCGAGAGGTCTGGGGATTGGCCCGGTGGGTAGCGCTGGTTGGGGAGGCTGTGGCTTAGAGGTCGCCGGAGGTGACGACGGGCCGTTCCGGTCGAACCGCAGCTTGAACGGACGCGAGCTCGTGACGTGGGCTCCCTTGCACAGGATGCAGCAGGGGACGCAGGTCGGGGGCTCGACTGCCTAGTGAGCCTGGCCGCAGCGGTGACAGAGGGCGGACTTGGGCTTCGTGCAGACGTCCGCGCGGTGGCCAGGAGCCCTGCAGTTAGTGCAGGCCTCGGCTTTCGGGCGGAACGGGTGGCAGCTGGTAGACCCCGGAGTTGAATACGATTGCACTGGGAAGGGTTGTAGTGCCGATGAAGGTGATGAGGATGGATTTGGAGCGCCCCATCTGGCGTGCGTCGGCGATGGCGTAGGGGTGTTGACATTCATGGATTGTAGATCTTCGACGATCTCGTCCTGGGTTTGGGAGTCCACGGCGTTGTATATGATGCCACGGAGGGCGTTGTCGGGTGCTGCCATGTAGGCACGCAGGGGGTAAGAGGTGGGACATAGGCGGAGTTACGATACCCGGAGGTAGAGACGAGCGCGTGGCTCAGATGGGGTGCTGACAGTAAGGGAGTTGTATGGATTGATCTGTACACGGTCGGCGGTGCGAGCGGTGGCATAGTCGATGGTGGCAAGGGTGCATAGGATTTTAGATGCGAAGCATCTTATGGTCGGGGCTATGTCACGCCCTCCCTCCGCCGTGCGGCGTCCGCACCCACACTGCGCATGCGCATCCTCCCTCCCTCCTCTCCTTGTCTCGTCTCTCCTTTCGGCATTCCTCCTCTCCGACGCTCCTCTCTTCGGATTGCGCAACGAATGGCAACACCTGCGGCTCCGCGCGCGATATTGCGAAGCAGCTTAGGTTAGAGGCGCGACCGTACGCGCCCCAGAGGCACCGGCAACAGTCACCAACGCCGCGCGCGTTCGGCGCGAACTCGGGCAAAACGCCGACGGCGTCGACAACAGTTCTGCGCGTTGCTGGTGCTGCTGCATGTCCAATTTTATACAGCCGATAAACTACCTTGAGTCTAGGCTGCTTCGCATACTACTCAGGGTTCCCCTACGGGAAGATGGTGTAATTTCTTTAGCAGGGCTCCGTTAGTGGTAGTGCGTTTTCAGACCTCCCGGTCTGAAAAAGATTGTGAAGTCCTCTGCTGGGAGGCGATGGAGCGGAGCGTGACGACGGAGAGTGGTAGTGCTGGGGGTGGCGGCTGGCGGTGGAGTAGGGGTCTTGGATCCCCGGGGGCGAGGCAGGCGGCGTCAAGGCGATGGCCTGGTGGGCCGCGGCTGCACGGTGTGCTTTCACCCCACGGATTCATCGTGAGTCGGTTTCTCAGCAGGGGTGATGGAGACGCCTTCGACTTGGTATGCCATGTCGGCGGCTTGGAGGGCTGCGAACGGTTTTGGCGGAGGCGGGGAAACCGGGCGGCGTCGGCCGCAGGTGTGGCGTGGAACGCAGCTGCGCGTTGCGCAGGGGCTCGGAGTCGAGCGTTGCGCGCTAGGTTTAGCGCGTCGGTGGCGTGGCAGATCACAAAAAAAAGTTCGAAATGGTCGAAAATGAACGGAATCGGGATCCGGAGGTGTCAAACGGATCTTCTCACCTTCACGGATGCGTTGGTGAAGTTTCGTGAAGAAAGGGTGCAGAGCTGCGGTGAAACGGGCCATGAAGTATGGATCCCATGCGAGGCAGGTCGGTTCAGCGTTCCGCTCGCGGCCGTCCTCCTGCAGCTCGGAGCGTGGCGTCGCCTGCTGGGCTACCACTTGCCGCGAGCATTGCGGATCGCGGGCCAGGCGTCTCCTTGGTCAGCTGTTCGGCAGAGCACCTGTTCGTGGCCTGGCTAATGGCCGCATATGCGCCGAGCAGCTGCGGCTCGCGCGCAAACATTCTGCTGGGCAGGCTGACCATTCGTGCTACGTGCACTGCGCTTCGGGTGCAGGCTGACTGCTGAGTGGTCGTCCCCGATAAGCAAGGGCCATCTCCTCACCATCCGACATCGAGGCGTGTCCGACGTCGTGACGTCATCGCCCCTCACTCCGGCAACCTCTTGTCTCCTGTCCACGTACTGTAAGCTCTTTCGAACTATGTTTCTCGGACTCATAGCAACCATAGTTCTTTTAGCATATGTGTGTCGTGTGCCTTCATGTTCTGCCTGGGTGTAAATTGGCTTTTGTTATAAATGTAGTTTGCGTTTTGCATCATGAGTACGACTCCTTTTCCTGCGTCGTTTTCCTCATCGCGCGGAACGACAAACAAGTGTGACGAACGTCCTTCGTAATTACCTGTACATTTCTGGCGTCCGCGACAGAACTAAGCTCTTTATCATCATTAAGAGTTTCACCTTGTTTGTGTGCCGTGGCTGAGGAATGGACCTGGAAAAGTTAGTTTCACTTAGTGAGGAGCTTATCATGCCTCTTGAGGAATTTCTGAAGTGGGAGGTCCGAATAACTGCGGGCAGCCCAGACACGTGTGCTTCCTTCCGAGCAGTCGCTTATGCTTTGGTCTTTACTGTTGCAGGTGCGTATCACGTATCTTCTGCTTTGATAACATAGTGTCTGGGCTGCCCTGCAGAGTTCGTGTTCTGTGCGAATGGAAAAAATACACCGACAACAATCAAGGAAGTCGCTAAAATGCTGGCTGACTTCGGTAGTAAATTCGATGCCTTTAGCTCGAAAGTGTGCGCAGAAATGCAAGAAGTGCGTAATTCGTTGTCATTCATGAACGCTCACTTTGAGGAATTCAAAATCGCACTCGAGAAAGTAAAGCAGGAACAAGTACTTTTGAAGAAGGACAATAAACAGCTGCACGATGAACTAAAAAAGACCCAGAAAGAGCTTACAGAACTGAAACAATACAGTCGTCAACAAAATCTTGAGATCAAGGGCCTGCCTAAAAAGCCAAACGAAAACCTAGCCGATGCAATGGTAGAAGCAGGAAAAAAACTGGGAATTCCTCTGACATGCGCAGACATCGATGTGATTCATCTTGTCCCAAGCAAAAACAAAGAAAAGCCTAATGTAATCAACTTGGCATCTCGCACAGTCCGTGATACTGTGCTGGAAGCGGCCAAAAAGAAAAAAAACTTGGTCCAGCAGACTTTGGCTTTGAAGGCACTGAGGCAGTTTGCATCAACGAGCATCTATGCATAGAAAACAAAATTCAATTTAGAAAGGCTACGGCGCGTAAAAGGGAAAAAAATGGAAGTTTACCCGGGAGGCAAATGGTAAAATTCTTGCTAGGAAAGCAGAGAATTTTAGTGTCGTACATATTGAAACTGAGGGAGATCTTTCGAAGATCTGCTAAGAATTCTTAACATGGCTTTGCATCAGTTACCACTCAGTAAACAGACTTACTCACTCGTACAGTGCAATGTACGGAGTTTGCACAAAAATATTGATAACCTCTGCACCTTCCTAGCCACTAATTCATCTCAATTCGATTTTGTGGCTGTATCCGAGACATCGCTAAATCCTGGTGAAGTGGAAAATATACCAGGCTACTCATTCTTTTCAAGGCCAAGGCTATCTCGCACGCGAGGTGGCGGTGTTGGTCTGTTCACAAAACCGGATATTGAGTGTTCTGTTGACCCACAGTTTTCATACTCTTTTTCGTATGAATTTGATTTCCTTGTTGTAAAAACTACCACTGTAACTATTGTTGTTGTCTATCGTGCCCCTAACCAAAATACTGATAATTTTTGCATCACTTTGAAGCTTTACTCCATCACTTGACCAGCTCCAATAGAAAAAGTTGTCGCAGTTTCACCTGAAAGGCGAAGCATCAATTGCGATAGCAAACTTGTAGAGAGCTATACGGAGTAATGATATTAGCTTTATCAGCTGTATAAACTTGGACATGCAGCAGCGTCGGCAACACGCAGAACTGTTGTCGACGCCATCGGCGTTTTGCCCGCGTTCGCTCAAAATTCGTGCGGCGTTGGTGACTGTTGCCGGAGCCTCTGATATAAACAGGCACTGCGTGCCGCAGCTAAACATCGCCTCCCTTCCCTCCCCCTCCCCCACGGCCTCTCGGTCGTCGGAAGAAGGCGCGTTTGCTCTACATACATGGTGATTGTGAAGGAGAACAGAGACGCCTACTTCTGCAGCCCTTAAGCGAGCACGGCGCAGAACGCGCGTTTGTTCTCCGCCGTGCGTTCACTCCCCGTGAAAGACGCGCCCCTCGCGCCCTTTCACTCGCACATACAGCGTTCGGCGCGCGGCGACGATTTCTTCTCCAAATGACGTCATACGGAACCTCACGGCGACGGCGACGGCGACGCCGACGGCAGAAATCTGCTTTTGAGTGTCCATATAATTGCTATCGCAATAAAATAGCAATATGTGGGGATTTTAACATTTGCTCCATAAACAATCCAAACCATGAATACTTTACCTTTATCAGTTCCTATGGTTTTCATAATGTTATTACGACACCTACCAGGGTCACTTCCTCATCGTCAACGTGAATTGACCACATACTTTGCAATTTCGATACATGAACCAGCACTTGTCTTGTTTGTGACACAGTAATTTCTGATCACTGTCCGACTATAATCTTATTTCCGCGTGAGCACAACACCAGCCAACAAACTGCGAGTTACCATAAAAAATTGATATTGAAATTTTAAAATAACGCGTTATAGAAATTAGCGATATAAGTCTGCACCTGACTGACACAAACCAGCAATATACCTTATTAAGTAATAACTTGAGAGAGGCCATAGTGCAATCTACTGTCATCCGCGAGAAGGGGTACCACAAAAAGCCTATTTATCCATGGATGACCTGTGGTATTTCGGAAACCATAAAAGGGAAAGACTATTGGCATAAAAAAATTAGCAATACAGAGGTAACCCTAACTACGAAGAAAAGTTCAGGATAGCCCGAAATAAGGTGACACAAATCACGCGCGCTCGTAAAAAGGAATTCTATTCTCAACTCATTGCTAGAAATTCAAAAGACTCGAAAATTACGTGGCAGATTATAAACTCAATAACAAAACCAACTCCTAACCAATACAGTATATCCTACGCTCATGTGTCAGGAATATCGGCAGAATTAGTAGTGGTATCTTTCAATAAAAACTTTTGTAGCATCGGCAAGGAAATTACGAATACATGCCGTGACGTTGCGCTTGATACTCTTCCTGATAGGGTGATCAACTCCTTTGGTTACATCGAAATGACAGCAGCTGAGATGGTCACAGTAGTCAATACGATGCCATGTAAACATAGCACTGGATGTGATGACGTTTCTTCGTTTATATTAAAACAATGTATAGAGATACTTTGCGTTCCATTGGAAATTATTTTTAATCGTGCATTTTACACAGCTACGTACCCAGACCTCTTAAAGCTTGCTAAAGTTGTTCCTATACACAAAAATGGAGACCGAAACCTGCCTGAAAATTACCGCCTAATATTTGTCCTGAGAGCCATTAATACAGCTTTTCAAAAACTCATCGCGAAACGGGTCATGAATTTTGTCGAAAGAGAATCATTGCTAAGACCGAGCCAGCATGGTTTCAGGAGCAAGATGTCAACCGCCACCGCTATATTATCTTTCTCTGATATTGTAAACACCTACTTAAACAATAATATGATGGTATTAGGTTTGTTCATTGACATTACTAAAGCTTTCGGTACTGTACATCATAGGATATTACTTCAGAAACTAGAACGTTACGGCTTCCGTGGTGTCTGTCTAGAATTTTTCAGAAGCTATCTCACCAATAGACAACAAAAGGTACGATTTCTCGATGTCGAATCAGATTTTTCTGAGGTCTCAACGGGAGTCCCTCAAGGATCAGTGTTGGGACCCATATTATTTTCATTATACGTGAACGATCTGCCGTTGATATTGCGTAATTTCACTCCTGTTATGTACGCGGATGCCACTGCACTAATTTGCGCACATGAGTCTACGCCTGAAGCTTGTCATATAGCTAACGAAGAAATTAAGCTTATCAGTAATTGGTTTCACGCTAATAAGCTGCTACTGAACGTAAAGAAGACAAAATATATTGTAACGTGGACAAGAGGAGATAGAAGAGGAGGAGAACGAAGAACTCAGCAGCAGCCACGGCTACATTTCGGTGGCGACATCGTGGCGACCTCTCATCCATCCTAGTCTTCACCTGTGAATAAACATCGTCGATCATCCGTAACAATTTTGGTGGAAGGTGCTGGGTACCCCCGACCCCCACGCAACACGGCGAACACGGTTCTCCAACCTCCTGATCTGCGTCGAAGCCGCCGAATCGCTGGATTGCCCGCATTACTTCCGGTGTCTCAGATGTCCCACACCGAAGCCAACACTCGCACGGAACCAGCGGCATCTTCGACCCAAACGATGGCTAGTCCGTGGCAGCGCCAACATCTGGTGGAGCCTCGCACATTCGGAGGGAAGCCCGGCGAGGACGTCGAAGAATGGCTTAACCACTACGAACGGGTGAGCAAGCACTATCGTTGGGACAGCGTAGCGCGACTCTCCAACGTAGTCTTCTTTCTGATGGACACGGCGCTCCTGTGGTTCGATAATCACGAGGAAATTCTGACAACGTGGGATCGTTTCACGTCCGAAATCAAGGAGCGTTTCGGTGATTCAATCGCAAAGAAGAAGCAGGCCGAGCAAGCGCTCCTTCAAAGAGCTCAAGTTCCGGGCGAGACGTGCACGACCTACATCGAAAACGTGCTCAAGCTATGCAGGACGGCCAATGCTCGTATGTCAGAGGAGGACAAAGTTGGCCATTTGTTGAAGGGAATTGCGGAGGACGTTTACAACTTTCTCAATGGTAAAGAGAACCTTGGCTCAGTTACCTACGTAATACGTCATTGCCGTACATTTGAGGCTCTCAAACTGCGCCGCATAATCCCGAAGTTTGGCCGGCTAGCAAACGTCACAACTGTTGCAAGCATTGAAGACGACATCCCATCAGTCGATCTCGCGACGACCATTCGACAGATTGTTAGAGAGGAGCTACGTCGTTGAACGGAATTGAACAATGAGGTCCGTGATAGTCAACATCTGTACAATCCTCCACCAGCTCCCCTTTCCATCGCTGCAACTACTGTCGAGGAGTACCACTCGAGAAGGCCAATAAGAACGCAACCGAACTACCACCGGGATGATGATGAAGATGTATGGTGTTTAATGGCGCAAGGGCCAAGTATGGGCAAAGAGCGCCATGCCAGTGCTTGTCAGTTTGCAGTGGAGCGATGAATTCTGATAAATAGATGAGGTGTGGCTGTAAAGGGGCCTAAAAGAGTCGCTGTAAAGTGCGTAAAACATACATGTATTAAGATCATGGCAATGGCTAAATGAGGTGTGCTATGAAAATGAAGAATGCATTGAGGGAGAATGATACGATTTACAAAATATAACAGATGCAAGAATTGGCCAGAAGCACAAGTGCCTAAACAAAGCCCTTGAAACACAAGGGCCTGAAGGCACGTGCTATAAAAATAAACTATCACAGCAGCATCCTCTGGAGAGAGGATGCGCTACGAACTTATTGGGCTAATAAAGTGTAGTACAACATCGTTCAAGAAACGGAGAACGGCTTTGGCGTTAAAAAGAGGTTCTTCACCAATAAACATCGTAGGATAAAGAGGGATATGATAGTGGTATGCTACAGGGAAATGTTTCCTTCTCTCTGTTTCGGCTTCCCGACACTCCAGTAAGACGTGGAGTACGGTCAGCCTTTCCTCACATCTGCCACAGAGGGGAGGTTCAGCACCAGTTAAAATGTATAAATGTGTACCATATGTATGTCCTATTCTAAGGCGGCAAAAGAGAACTTCAGTGTGTCGTGACTTTGTTAATGATGGCCAGTTGCCCAAAAGGGGCTTAATTACATGGAGTTTGTTCAGTGTTTGTTCATCCCATAAGTGTTGCCAATAGTTTCTGAGTTTTTTGCGTAGAAATGGCTTTAAGTCTGTGGCAGGAACGGGTATGGAAAAATTGCTAGGTTTTGTTGCTATGGAAGTTGCCATTTTGTCGGCAAGCTCGTTACCCTCTATATACCTGTGCCCAGGCACCCAACATATTACAACCTGTTGATTAGAAGCATACATATTGCAGAGTAATGAATAGAGGTTATTTATCACAGGATTTTTCTGTTTTCGTAGAGATTTCAAAGATTTCACGACACTTAAGGAATCTGTGAATATAATGGCCTTTGGGAGCTTGGCTTTCTTGATGTGTTTAGTAGCCGACAGTAAGGCATAGGCCTCTGCCGTGAAGATACCTGTTTCAGGATGTAAAACGTCAGATTTAGAAAACGATGGGCCAACAGCCGCGTAAGAGACGCCGGCTTGTGATTTCGACGCATCCGTGTAAAACTCTGGACAGGTGTACTCCGACTGAAGCTCTCGAAAGTGCATATGTATGTGCGCCTCTGGGGCGTGTTTTGTTACATCTACAAATGATGTGTCGCATTCAACGATTTGCCATTGCCACGGCGGCAACAGCTCTCTACTGGAGCCATTAGGCAATTTTCGAGGATTGGGACATTCATTTCATCGGAAAGTTTTCTGACCCGCATTGAGAAAGGCTCTCTCACTGAGGGTCGATTATGGAATAGTGGAGCAGATGCCATATCTTTAAGATGTTTGTAGCAAGGATGTCGGGGGTTAGACTGTTCTTTGAAGAAATATGTGGAACTACTGCATGTTCTTTGTAGGCGAAGGGACCTCTCATTTGATTCTACGTATAGGCTCTCAATAGGGCTTGTTCTGAAGGCGCCTGTGGCAAATCGGATACTCAGATGGTGGACGGCATCCAGTATTTTTAGCGCGCTTGGCGCGGCTGAGTGGTATACCATGGCACCAAAATCCAAACGTGATCGAACAAGGCTCTTATAGAGGTTAATTAGGCACTTCCTATCACTTCCCCATGTTGTATGAGAGAGAATTTTCATTAAGTTCATTGTTTTTAGGCATTTTGCCTTCAGATATTTGATGTGCGGAATGAAGGTCAATTTTGCATCAAGTACAATACCTAAAAACTTGTGCTCCTTGTTCACAGGTATTCGTTGCCCAGACACTTCGATACTGCGATCTGGGACTAGTCCTCGTTTTCTTGTGAAAAGGACACAGGAACTTTTCTGGGGGTTAAGGTTTAAATCCGTTTTCGTCTGCCCATTTAGACACTTTGTTTAGGACTTGCTGTATCTGTCGTTCACAAAACTGCGAGGTTACAGGATTTAAAGCCTAATTGCACATCGTCTACATAGACAGAATAGATTATTGCTGGAGGTAGTGATGCACGGAGCGAGGTCATCTTAACAATGAACAGCGTGCAACTGAGCACCCCTCCTTGAGGTACACCAGTTTCTTGTGTAAATGGGCGGGACAATACGTTGCCAATTCTGACTCGAAAAGTAAGGTTAGACAGGTAGCTTTCTATAGTGCTAAGCATATTACCTCGAATGCCCATGTGCGACAGGTCTCGTAAGATACCGTACCGCCATGTCGTATCGTACGCCTTTGCCATATCGAGAAATATAGACAAGAAATACTGATTGTGTACAAAAGCATCACGGATGTTTGCTTCGATGCGA
Organism: Dermacentor silvarum; assembly: GCF_013339745.2. NCBI lineage: Eukaryota > Metazoa > Arthropoda > Arachnida > Ixodida > Ixodidae > Dermacentor > Dermacentor silvarum. The sequence goes on from NC_051157.2 coordinate 192,225,217, forward strand.
ACGAGGTGGTCGGTTGTAGATCGGCCTTCCCTAAAGCCACATTGAAATGGGTCAAGCAAATGGTTCGACTCTAAGAAATGTACAAGACGGTGATTGATCATTTTCTCAAAAAGTTTCCAAAGGCAGCTCGTAAGTGCTATAGGCCGGTAGCTGGTCACCAATGATGTATCATTACCGTGCTTTAAAATTGGGATGACAATAGTGTGAAATCACACGAAGTGACGTCAGTGGGCAACGAGAGAGCGTGCGCCAGTTTTGTGCCTGTCTTCTGTTATCACCAAGTGTGCTGATAGCTGTCACCGTCTTAGCTATATAAGCAGTGTCCTTCTTGTAATAAACGCTTTTGTGTTCCGTGTCGTTGCGACTCACGCGTCCGTTCAAAACAGTGGCGACGAGGCACGGTCTAACCCGTGCGTGGGCCAGGGTTTTCCGGCAGCATGGCAGCCGGTAGTCGCATTCGAGAGTTCAACCTCAGTTAAAACTCGTCGTGGGTGGAGTATGTCGAGCGCATTGAGTTGTATTGTGCAGCGAGCAAGCTCACAACGGATGAGGACAAGCGAGCGGTGTTGCTCAGCTGCTGTGGCCCAGAGACGTACTCCCTCATAGCCACTCTCGTGAAGCCGTCGCGACCGCCAAACGTGGACTACCAAGTCATCGTTGATGCAGTAAAGAAGCACGTCAACCCGAAGCCATCTGAACTATACGCGAGGTACGTCTTTTCTAAGCGAGACCAGCAAGAAGGGGAGGGCGTAGCCGACTATGTCACTGCTCTGCGCAAGTTATCCGACAACTGTGGATTTGGCGGAACAAAATTTCCATTAGAGGAAATGTTGCGCGACCGTTTGGTTTTTGGAATCTCGGACAATGTGGTTCAACAACGATTGTTGGCGGAAAAAAATCTGACGTTCGAGACGGCATATGAATTGGCAATCACGGCAGAAGCAGCTGTCAAGCAGCAAAAAGTAATTCGGAGCAACGCACAGGAGCCCGAATTCCAGCAAGAGTTAACGTCGAAAGTAGAAATGGAAGCCAACAAGAAGCAACCAGAGAGGCAGAGGGTTTGTTTCCACTGTTTGGTAGCGCATCCAGGATGGCGTTGCAGATACAAAGATTCGGTGTGTTTCAACTGCGGCGGAAAGGGGCATTTAGCCAAAGCATGCCGAAAAAAGCCAGCGGAGGTGGAAGCGCAGCTCGAGGATAACAAAAAAAGCAGCGAAGAGCGAGTACGACGATTTGTTCAGTATCAGCCAATTAAAAAGCGGGACGCCAAAGTACGTCATCACTGTAGAGATCGGAAATGAAATCGTGCCGATGGAAGTAGATTCTGGAGCGGCCAGGTCGATTATCAGTATGAACGAATTTCGGAAGCTGCAAGTGGCGAAGCGGATCAAGCTGGACAAGTGCGACACGCAACTGGTGACCTGGACAAAGGAAGGTCTAGACGTGCTGGGAAAAGCGTCTGTGCCCGTGAAGTTCAAAGACCGAAAAGTTCAGCTGCCGCTACTAGTACTGAAGAACGACGGGAACGCTCTACTGGGCCGAAATTGGTTCCAGCCATTGGGAATCAGCCTAACAGGTCTTCATAACATAAAGGTCGGACCTCAAGCGATAATGGAAAAATTCGCAGACGTGTTCAGTGAAACATTTCCAGGCGCAAATCTGCCACGCATCCACATCGAACTAAAGGAGGCCGCCCAAGCCCGGTTCCTGAAGTGCCGCAGCATTCCGTTTGCCATGAAGGAGGAAGTAGTTGCTGAGTTAAATCGCTTGGAGGAACTGGGAATTCTAAAACCCACCCAATATTCAGACTGGGCAACGCCAATCGTCGTGGTGCGAAAGAAGGACGGCTCCCTACGAATATGCGGAGATTATAGGAGCACGGTGAACCAGTCCGTAAAAAGTAATGTATACCCGTTACCCACAAGCAAAGAACTGTTTGCCCGATTAGGAAGGGGGCGTGTTTTTTCCAAACTCGACCTGACGCAGGCTTATCAGCAACTATTAGTGGATGAAGAAACGGCGGAGTTGCTCACGATAAATACCGTGCAAGGGCTGTACAGGGTTTGTCGGCTGCCGTTCGGCGTGTCCGTTGCCCCTGGGGTGTTCCAAAGAACCATGGACATGGTGCTGGCCGGAATGCCGCAAGTAGCGGTATATCTGGATGATATCCTGATTGCCAGCGAGTCTATCGAGGAACATGAACGGATGCTTGCCGAGGTCCTCAGCCGATTGTCCAAAACCGGGCTCCGAGTTCAAGCGGCGAAGTGCGAATTTTTCAAGGAGAGCCTTGAGTTTCTGGGGCATCGAATTGACGCTAAGGGCATCTACCCCTCGAAAGCAAAGGTTGAGGCCATCCACCAGGCTCCTGCTCCGAAGAACAAAAAGGAACTGCAAGCCTTTTTGGGTATGATCAATTTCTATAATCGTTTTTTGAAGGGCAGGACAGAAGTAGCTGAAAAATTGTATCGGTTGTTGGATAACAACGTACCATGGAACTGGAGTTCAGAGCACATGGAAGCGTTCGAGAGCCTGAAGAAGTTGCTGACCTCTAACTCGTTACTGGTGCATTTTATACCTGATGCCCCATTAGTGTTGTCATGCGACGCGTCATCTGTGGGAGTGGGGGCAGTTTTGTCTCACCGCGACAACGAAGGAAATGAGCAGCCTGTGGCCTATGCGTCTCGAACATTATCTAAGGCTGAGCGTAATTATGCTCAGATCGACCGTGAAGCTCTTGCCGTGGTTTTTGGGGTGCGACATTTCCACCAGTACCTTTGTGGGCGAAATTTTCTTATTCTCACGGATCACAAGCCCTTGCTAGGAATCTTTCAGCGGAAAACGCAGATTCCGGCGGTTCTTTCGCCTCGCATGTTACGGTGGACTCTAATGCTATCAGCCTACGAATACGTGCTCGATTACAGGAAAACCCAGGACCATGGAAACGCAGATTGCCTGAGTAGGTTGCCGGCTCCCTTAACCCGACAGGAGACTGAAGTACCGGGTGACATACTCCTACTGGAAGCTGTGGAGTACCCTCCAGTGAGCGCACGAGAAGTGGCAGCGTACACCAGCAGTGATCCCCAGCTGTCCCAAGTGAAGAAATGGATCCTGGAGGGTTGGCCACGCGAGCGAGTAGCCCCGGAGTACTCTGCGTATGAGGTGAGACAAAACGAGTTGTCCGTGCATCGCGACTGTGTGCTCTGGGGAAGCCGCGTATTAATTCCTGAGGCATTGCAGAAAGAAGTGTTAAGTCTTATGCACGCTAACCATCCGGGAGTGACGGCCATGAAGGCAATAGCTAGGTCGTACGTGTGGTGGCCTCATATGGACAGAAGGATAGAAGAGCTGGTTAGATGCTGCCGGCCGTGCCAGGTAAACAGACCGAGTGAACCAAAGACACCAACGCATTTCTGGACTAAGCCAGAACGACCTTGGAGTAGAATCCACGTGGATTTCGCAGGACCGATCCAAGGCGTGCATTTTCTGGTGGCGGTAGACGCCCTCTCGAACTGGGCTGAAGTCGAAGTTATGCCGTCTCTTCACTCAGTTGCGGTAATTGAAAAATTCCGCAAGATGTTCGCAGCGTATGGATTACCCGACCTGGTTGTGTCTGATAATGGCACCGCTTTTGCCAGCAGGGAAACTCAAGATTTCCTTAAACGAAATGGCATTCGCTATATGTATACCGCGCCTTACCACCCGTCAAGTAACGGAAGGGCGGAGCGGATGGTACGAGAACTGAAATGTTCATTACGGAAACAGAGACAGGGCACCGTACAATGCAAGGTTTCACGTTTTTTGTTCAAACAGCACTCTACGCCACACTCCGAAACCGGCAAATCACCTGCAGAAGTCATGCTGGGTCGGAACTTCAGGACGGCCATATCGACCCTTCAACGGGACGAGAGCGAAGCAAGATGCCTGCTGCCGCCTCCACAACGTGGGTTCCTGCCGGGTGATACTGTGTACGCGAGAAACTTCCGGCCCGGCCCCGAGTGGGTTCCTGGTCGTGTGTTGCGACGTTTGGGCCACGTCATGTACGAGCTGCGGACTGCAGACGGTACTGTGCACCGACGCCACCGGGACCACGTGCGCCGAGCATGGCACGATGAGCCCGGAGGCCATGAAACGTCGCCCTCTTTTGCGCTCCCGGATACACCAAGCCCCACCCTGGGACCTGTCGGGCCTGAGACGCCGCAGCCTCTCAGGCGTTCCACTCGCCAACGCCGCCCAGTGCGACGTTACGGCATCGATGACTAAGGGGGAAGGGATGTGATAGATTGTGAAATCACACGAAGTGACGTCAGTGGGCAACGAGAGAGCGTGCGCCAGTTTTGTGCCTGTCTTCTGTTATCACCAAGTGTGCTGATAGCTGTCACCGTCTTAGCTATATAAGCAGTGTCCTTCTTGTAATAAACGCTTTTGTGTTCCGTGTCGTTGCGACTCACGCATCCGTTCATAACAAATAGCTTCTTTCCATTTAGCTGGCAGATACCCAGCAGCCCAGATAGTATTAAAAAGTGTGAGTAGTGTGATTTGCGTGTCGGGGTCCGGTGCAGAGCTCTGACATGGTGACAAGGCGGCTTTAAGTTCGGCAATGCCAAAAGGACGGTTATAAGGGTTATTTGGGCTGCATTTTCGGTTCAGTGGCTTACATTCTTCTATTGCTTTGTACTTCAGGAAGCTCGCTGAGTAGTGGGTGGAGCTAGACACATGCTCGAAGTGTTGACCAAGTGTGTTGGCCTGGTCTTCCAACGTGTTTCCTTCTTTATCCACCACGGGCAACGGATGAACTTGTCGTCCCTTAAGCCTCCTTAGTCCGTTCCATACTTTTGCCTCCTTTGTGTATGAATTGATGCCGGACAGGAACTTCTCCCAGCTTGCCCTTTTAGCTTGTCGTCGCGTTCGCCTTCCTTGTGATTTTATGTTTTTAAATTCCATCAAATTTTCTGCAGTTGGGAATCGGCGAAGTATGCCCCACGCTTTATTTTGTTTTTTACGCGCCTCCTTGCACTCATCATTCCACCATGGAACTCGTCTTCGGGATGAGCTACCGCTTGATTGTGGAATGAACTTCTTTGCTGCCTCGATGATAAAATCGGTAAAATACGCTGCCGCGTCATCTATACTAAATTCGCTGATAAAATCACGGGATATAAAAGTCGATTCCTTAAAAAGTTTCCAATCAGCAGAGGCTAGTTTCCATCTAGGTACATGTGGAGGGGAGTCACCTTGCGTTACTAGGCTTAGAGTTAATGGAAAGTGGTCACTTCCGAATGGGTTTTTGATTACATTCCATTCTAAGTCAGGAAATAGGGAAGCAGATCCAATCGCCAAGTCTATCGATGAATAGGAATTGTGGTGAGGATTATAATATGTTGGCTCCTTCTTATTAAAGAGGCATGCACCGGAGTTTACTAAAAAGGTTTCTACAAAACGGCCTCTCGCGTCGCATCGTGAGTCTACCCACAATGTATTGTGGGCGTTAAAATCTCCCACGAGTATGTAGGGCTCGGGAAGTTGATCGATAAGATTATAAAAGTCTGTTTTCTCGAGGTGATGATTTGGGGGTATGTAAATAGAACACACCGTGACCAATTTGTTAAATAGGATAGCCCGAACAGACATTGCCTCAAGGGGCGCCCGAAGGGCGACGTGTCAACAAGCTATAGACTTGTCGGCAACTATTGCTACACCGCCGGAGGCGTTAGCCTCGTTACGGTCTTTTCGGAAGATGGTGTATTGACGAAGGAAGTTTGTGTTTGTAGGTTTCAGATGTGTCTCTTGAACACACAGCAACTTTGGATTATGTTTGTGTAGGAGTTCTGTAATGTCATCGAGGTTGTGAAGAAGTCCTCTGACATTCCACTGTAGTATTTGTGTCTCCATAATGACAGATGTGTTTGTGCTGTGTGTTTAAGAGGTGAGGATTAGCTCACGGGGCCCTTTGCAGGCGCCGTGATACGAGATTTTTCTTTTCTGGAGCGGTCGAGAGATTCTCGCCGCTCCTTAGGCGCTGGTGGCGCCGTCTGGCCGGTTGTTGTGTCCATCGAATCTTGCGAGGCGCTGGACACGCGCTCTTGCGAGCAGTTAGTTTAACGTGAAGGCCTCGTCTCGAGGGACGAGACCTTGGAGGCCACCAGCCCTGAGGTCGATGGCCCCGTGTTCTGAGATGGCGGAGCAGCCTGAGCTGCAGCCGCCGAGGGGGCGGATGGCGTCGCTGGCGGCTCACTGCGTGTGAGCCGGACAGCCGCCGGAAACCGTTGTGTCGCTGCCCCCTGATGCGTCACATCGGCAAAGGTGTTTTTGGGCAGGTATGATACCCGCCTACGTGCCTCCTTGAATGGTATGCTCTCCTTTACTTTGATTGATACAATTTCTTTTTCTCTTTTCCAGGTAGGGCACGACCGCGAGTATGCGGCGTGCTCCCCATCACAGTTTACACAGTGGAGAGAGTTTTCACATGATTCAGAGAGGTGTTCGTTCGCACTGCATTTCGCACAAGTCTGACGGCCTCGGCAGTTCTGTGAACTGTGGCCAAATCTTTGGCATTTGAAGCAACGGAGAGGGTTGGGGATGTACGGCCTTACTCTGATTTTAATGTAACCTGCCTCGATGGTTTCTGGCAGCACACTGGAACCGAATGTGAGTATTAGATGCTTAGTGTCAATTTCTTTACCATCACGCCTCATTCTGATCTGTTTTACGTTGATTACATTCTGTTCTTTTCATTCTTCCAGAAGTTCAATCTCGGTAAGCTCCATGAGATCAACATCGGAAACTACACCGCGGATGGTGTTCATGGTGCGGTGTGGGGTCACTGAAACGGGTATGTCCCCAAGAGACACTAGGTTAGATAGTTTTTCATGTTGCTTTTTGTCGTGAAGTTCCAAAAGAAGGTCCCCACTTGCTAGTCTGGATGCCTGATAGCCTGGGCCAATTGTCTGAGTTAGACATTTGGAAACGAGGAAAGGCGAGATCATTCTCGTTGTCTTTCCTGGTTTCTCACAGTGAATTACTTGATAGCGGGGGAAATTCTCGGTGTTACGGCCAAAAAATTTAAATACTTCTTTGGTGCGCCCTCGTTTCTGAGGGCGATCAGGGAATTTGGGAAAGGATCTATCCATCCAAATTTGCAGTTTTCGGCAGTAACGCCAGCCGCCCACCATGGAGCCCAACAAGGGGACGCCACAGGTCTTATAGAAAACAAGTCCTGCGGACGCCAACTGTACGTCACCACTATAACCGAATATGAAGTAACCTAGGTTGGCTCCTCACACAGGGTTAACCCTCGCTGCCAAGAAGGTCGGAAGTAATATAGAAGAGAGTAGACGACAGGAAAGATAAAAAGGCGAGAGAGAAAGACGAAGATTGGAGAGACAAACAGGAAAAGGCAACTACCGATTTCCCCCGGGTGGGTCAGTCCGGGGGTGCCGTCTACGTGAAGCGGAGGCCAAAGAGGTGTGTTGCCTCCGCCGAGGGGCCTTGAAGGTCCAAACACCCGGCTTCGGCTCAACCCCCAGGATCCCCTTTTCCCCGGACACGGCTAAGCCGCGCACGGTTAGACGCAATAGGGTCCAACCCTCGTGTGCTCGGGTACGTGGTGGCGCAACTCACCAAACGCCTGCTTGCGCAGACGCCCCTGCGGGCTACCACCGGGAAACCGGCAACGGGCGTGCTGAGGGATATGCCCGTTGCTGAGCAACGGCCTACTCGGAGCCCCGGATATACCCATCCTACCCGAACGTTAGCCGCGAGCCTCCCGTGTGTTATACCTGCGGTGTCACAGGACACATCTCTCGATTCTGTCGTCAGCGTCGTTGGCCACCGAGGTGGTACGAGTCGCAGCCAACGTCCTATGGCACTGAACGTCCTAACGCCGACAATTCCTGGCCTCCACGCTCCTTTACTTCGTCGACGACCTTCCCCATCAACAGTCCTCGACGGAATCACCGCAGCGACTCGCCCGTTTCAGACCGCAGTCTCACTCCACCGTCTTCACGTCAACGTCGCTCTCCTTCACCGAGGCGACATTCACTCTCACCACCGCCGTCGGGAAACTAGACTGCGCGGCCGATGGAGGTGAGGTCGCCAGACTCGACACGACACTGATACCTCCACCGGTTACAATGCTGAAAAACAAAGTGGAAGTGACAATTGATGGTATATGTACAATGGCATTGGTGGACACCGGGGCTATGAGATCTGTTATGAGCCTTTCTTTCAAAAACCGGCTTCGACGCAAAGTGATGTTTTCCCTCGACACGCATGCTAAATACCGCGGAGTAGGCGGTGAAATATTGCGTCCCCTTGGTGTTTGTGCTGTGAATGTGTTATTGGCGGACAAGTGTTATTTAACCGAGTTTGTGATTTTGGAACGCTGCACGCACGACGTTATATTAGGGATAGACTTTCTGCAAACCTGCGGGGCTTCAGTCAATTGTGGTGCCGGCGAGCTTTCGATAAATAGCGGAAAACCTCGGGTCGATGCTTGTCAGGATCCGTCATTATCAGACCTCGTGAATCAACAACCTGCTGGACAAAGAACGTTTGCCGTTGCTGAGGGAGTGACGCTGCCTCCGTGGTCTTTAGCGCCGGTATCCGTCATCGCATCTTGTACAGACGCTTCATTTGACACCGTGATACAACCCTTTGGCGACTCTTGTGGGAAGAAGAACCTACTGGTACCCAATAGTATTGTATCTGTGAACAATGCTGGCACGTTTTTGTGGACGTTAAATTGTTCTGCCGCCCCTGTGCGTGTTCCCGAACACATGAAGATTGCTGTCTTCGACGACGTCACGTGCTGTTCATCGATGGTCGTCAGGGACGAGGATTCCACTGAAGGACGAGCCACTTGCCCTTACGAGCAGAAAATTCTAGCCATGGTCAGCAAGTCTTTGTCTTCACGTGAACGGGACACCTTAGTACAACTTCTAGCCCAGTATGCTTCCGTGTTCGACTTCTCTCAAGATGAGCACCGTACAACTATCCCATCCGCGCGTGCTCGTGATCGCATTGACACAGGATCGGCACATCCTCTTCGGCAAAAGCCCTACCGAGTGTCTTCATCAGAGCGCAAGATTATTGCGGACCAGGTACACGAGATGCTGAGAACAAATTTGATTGAAGAATCATCAAGCCCGTGGGCCGCACCTGTCATCCTGGTAAAGAAAAAAGATGGCTCGTGGAGATTTTGTGTTGATTATAGGCGACTAAATGCAATTACGAAGAAGGATGTGTACCCACTCCCGCGAATTGACGACGTAATAGACTGCCTACATTCTGCCTCCTACTTTTCGTCCCTCGATCTGCGTTCAGGCTATTGGCAGATACCTGTGGATCCCGTCGACAAAGAGAAGACCGCCTTTGTTACGCCGGACGGTTTATTCGAATTTAACGTTATGCCGTTCGGGCTCTGCAATGCGCCCGCAACGTTCGAGAGATTCATGGACACAATTCTCCGCGGTCTAAAGTGGGAAATATGTCTTTGCTACCTGGATGATGTTATTTTCGGCCGCACTTTTGAGGAGCATAACGAGCGCCTTAGCCTGGTTCTAAAATGCATGGAGAAAGCAGATTTGATTCTTAACTCTGGAAAGTGTAGGTTTGGGGAGCGACAGACATTGGTTCTCGGTCATCTAGTCGACAAAGATGGAGTCAGACCTGACCCCCGCAAGACTGAAGCAGTCAGTGCCTTCCAGCCTCCGCAGTCAGCGCGGGAACTGCGCAGTTTCCTGGGACTCTGTTCTTATTTCCGTCGTTTTGTCCCAAACTTCGCCGACGTTGTGCACCCGTTGACGCGTCTGTTGCAAAAGGATGTATCGTTCGACTGGACACCCGAATGTGAGTCATCGTTCCGTCAACTTAAATTCTTACTTACGTCAGACCCCATCCTGCGTCATTTTGATCCGTGTTCCCCTGCCGAAGTTCATACTGACGCCAGCGGAATAGGCATTGGAGCGGTACTTGTTCACCGGCGAAACGACGCCGAACACGTTGTTGCCTATGCGAGTCGTTGCTTAAGCAATGCTGAGCGAAACTACAGTCACTGAGCAGGAATGCCTTGCAGCTGTTTTTGCTGTTCAGAAGTTTCGCTATTACATCTATGGTCGTCCATTCAGCATAGTCACTGATCACCATTCATTATGCTGGCTGGTCAGCCTTCGGGATCCGCCTGGTCGTCTAGCACGGTGGGCCTTGAGACTACAAGAGTACGACTTTGTCGTGAAATACAGAAGCGGCCGCCGGCATGCTGACATCGACTGTCTTTCCCGCTTACCACTGCCAACGGCAAATTCTGAAAAAGACACTTTCGATGACTGTCTGGCCGCTATTGCACCTGAATTTCCGGACGCGACCGTCTTCCAGGAGGATCAACGCAACGACGTCAATCTGGAACCTCTTTTTGTGATGGCCTTGAATCCGAAAGCCAGTGGTGGTTTTTTTCATACGTGACAGCTTGTTATATAAAACCAACCACTCTGAAAGTGGCGCCCGCTTTCTTCTTGTAGTCCCGGAGAGTCTCCGTAGTGCTGTGCTACATGCCATGCATGATGATCTAACATCAGCTCATCTTGGATTCGCCCGTACGCTACAGCGTGTACAAGAGCAATTTTACTGGCCTCACATGCGTCAAACAACAAAGCAATATGTGGCTAGTTGTGACCAATGCCAACGGCGGAAACGACCTTCAACCGCCCCACCAGGCCTTCTGCAGCCGTTGATTCCCCCTCACACACCTTTTGAGCAAGTTGGCGTGGTCCTCCTGGGCCCATTCCCACGGCCATCGAATAACAATCGATGGATCATCGTTTGTGTAGACCACCTTACACGCTACACAGAGACCGCAGCAGTGCCGTCATCTACCGCTGTTTGCGTCGCTGCTTTCTTGTTTCATTATGTCGTCCTACGCCATGGCCCACCTCGCGTGATCATAAGTGATCGCGGTCGTCAATTCGTGGCCGACGCTGTTGAAGAGCTACTTCGGCTATGTGGAACACAATTTCGTCACTCGACGCCGTATCGTCCGCAAACCAACGGTCTTGTGGAACGCACGAAACGAACTTTGACGAACATGATATCCATGTATGTGTCCTCTAACTACAAGAACTGGGATGATGTGTTGCCATTCATAACATACGCCTACAACACTGCGAAGCACGAGACAACGAATTACAGCCCTTTCTATCTGCTTTATGCTCGATCGCCGCGGAGCTTCCTCGACACGATTCTGCCGTTTTCTCTGGACGCTGAGGATTCCGTCGCCAAGACACTTTGCCTCGCTGAGGAAGCCCGCCGAATAGCCCGCGTCCGCCCATTGGCATCACAAAACCGCTCGAAGGATCGGTACGATAGGTCCCATCAAGCGATTTATTTTGAAAAAGGTGACCAAGTGCTGCTATGGACCCCACAACGCAAGCGTGGCTTGTGCAGCAAGTTCTTGTCACATTATGAGGGCCCGTTCGTTGTTTTAGATCGCCTGAGCGACCTTACTTACGTGGTTGCACGGGTTTTGGCTACAGATAGGCGTTCCAAGAAAACCCAGCTGGCTCATGTTGCACGCCTTAAGCGCTACTACCCCGCCGAAGAACAGTGACTCTCCCAGTGGGCTTCGTCTGCGAAAGGGGGATTGTAACGTGGGCAAGAGGAGATAGAAGAGGAGGAGAACGAAGAACTCAGCAGCAGCCACGGCTACATTTCGGATGCGACATCGTGGCGACCTCTCATCCATCCTAGTCTTCACTTGTGAATAAACATCGTCGATCATCCGTAACAATATGTTAATTCATTCTTTACAGAAAGCTATAACTTTCGACTCATGCGTGCTTCAGGTAATAGGCGAGCCCATTGAACGTGTGAATAGCATAACATGTTTAGGTCTTGTAATAGACCATCATTTAAACTGGAAAATGCATATTGATTCGCTATGTAACAATCTCAGCACTTTTGCTTTCTGATATTTAAATGTCGCCAGTTTTTCGATGTACCGACTTTGAGAACCATCTATTTTGCTCTTTTTCATAGTCATATATCATACTGTATAGAGTCATGGGGCCATACGTATGAATCTTACCCAAGGCCACTTATAGTGCTGCAGAAGCGAGCAATTCGTTTTCTGTCAAGTTCAAGTTATGCAGCCCCAACAAAGCCGCTTTTTAACAACTATCAAATCATGCCCCTTAAACTGCTAATAAACTATAAAACCACAATTATGGTGTTTAACTGTATAACTAACAATTGTCCAGTTCACCACTCATCATTCATGTCTTCCCGGTTCCAAACAAGAGGCTACGAAGCCGGGAACTTCCTACAGCCTCTTGTAAAAAATGTACATGGCAAAAGGCGGCTTCCTAGCATTGGTTGTACTTTGTGGAACAGTCTTCCTGTGCACGTAAAACAAAGTAAATACTTTTTTGTTAAGCTGAAACACCATTACAAAGACCTGTATTAACGTTGAATTATAATTACAATACAAGATGTCTGCTACCTGCATAAACACACAACTGTTGAAATTTATATTATATAAATATAAATCTCTGTTATTATTCATGTATTGATCCAAACTAGCTTGATGCTAAGGATCCAGATGCTTCACATGTATTTTGATCATTTTTGTATCCTTCTGGCAAATAAATTCAATTCAATACAATAGGAGGTCCCGAATCCCGATACAGTCTTTGACTATGGGACCTCCTTCTGTATACTAAATACTGGTAATATGTCCCAACCAGTAAGATTAAAGTTCTGATTCTGATTCTGGTTTGAAAAAGAGCTATGCTACGACAAAGCTGAACTAGTTCTTGTATTTCTGCAGTGCGTTCCGCCGGTTCATAGATGATCTTCAACTTAGATGAAGTATGTAATGAGAGGTCTTCTATCTCATTCGAACTAAGTTACGTATCCAACTATACACCTGGCTTAGCAGTAGTAGTAGTAGTAGTAGTAGTAGTAGTAGTAGTAGTAGTAGACATTTATTCAGCCAAAAATTACAGGCCGAGCATATCAACCGACTGGGCGGCAAGTCTACGCTGTCCTTCTTCCCCTTCAGCGCCAAGACAGTCGAGCCAGGTGGTGATGGAAAGTAAAGGGGGAGGATAGGAATGCGATTGCTGAGCAGCGAGGCAGTAGAAAAGGCAATGAGATAGGTCCGCATATGTAGGGGGGCAGTTGGGACAGCTGGGGTCGAATCGATAGCGATTGAGAAACAGTCTGGAGGGGGTAAGCAGTGCATTCATTTGGACGTGCCGCAGAAGGCGAGCCTCCGGCACAGTTGTTCCGAGTAGCTCTGCAGATGTGCAGCGTCTCTGCCTCCGCTAAATTTTCGTTCATATCGAGTGATCGCTAACATGAAGGTTCCTTGTGCACGTGAACTCAATACTCAAAGCCCACTGAAGTTGCAAAATTTGTTTCGCCCGGTCTATCATCCAAGCAGTGTTAGCCCACGTGGATCAGAAGAAAATAGTGATGCATCTTGCTTAGTCAGAACCGTCAGAATTACGTATCCGTATGTACCATGGCTTAGCTAGTAGTAGTAGTAGTAGTAGAAAACCTAGCAAATGCCTTTTTTATTCCAATTCCACTTAACATAGTATGAGGTGATAGATCGTATTGCATATATGTGCCAATGTAAGACAATATGCTACAGGATTACCAGCAGCTCAGGTGATAACCATCCCAGAAGCTTGCGGTCTCATACATTACAGGCCGCAGCAGTAGCCAGGATCATCACGATCTGGCAGCGGCAAATGTCACGTAGCTGGACAGCTGTCCTTCAGCCAAAAATTACAGGCCGAGCATATCAACCGACTGGGCGGCAAGTCTACGCTGTCCTTCTTCCCCTTCAGCGCCAAGCCAGTCGAGCCAGGTGGTGATGGAAAGTAAAGGGGGAGGATAGGAATGCGATTGCTGAGCAGCGAGGCAGTAGAAAAGGCAATGAGATAGGTCCGCATATGTAGGGGGGCAGTTGGGACAGCTGGGGTCGAATCGATAGCGATTGAGAAACAGTCTGGAGGGGGTAAGCAGTGCATTCATTTGGACGTGCCGCAGAAGGCGAGCCTCCGGCACAGTGAGTGATGGATGAGGGGGAGGGTAGAGACGCTTGTCGAGACGGAGCTGGATCAGTGTCTCGCTTTATGTGAGAGATTTTTTGTTACATGCAATGAGGGCCTACACTGATTTATTCTGTTTAGGTTTGTACAGTTATGACAGCGTTTCGTTTGCTAGAATATTAGCGTGCGAACAGTCAACCCTGTCGTGTACAAATGGTGTTAGGACTCTTAAGTCTTCTTTTGCGTGTGTGGTCGCGTGTATCAGACATCTTGTGAGTGTGTCTTCATCACTGTGTTGCGGTGTTTAGAAAAAAATCACAGCATATCCACGGGGTGAATGATGATGAGTGGGCGAAGCTCCGGAGGGAATCATCGGATCTCCCGCTTAAGGGGACGCTAGCGCAAACGCGTTAGAAACGTGCAGTACTCTCTAGTAAGGGGGAGCGGCCACAGCGTCTTACGCAGCCATTTACACATGCCGGAACGTGCACCGCGTTTGCCGACGCCATCACATGACTGCTCAGAGAGTATACCCCCCCCCCCCCGTATTCATAAACGCTCCTCGACTTGAAATTGACTTGCCACCGCCTTGGGCAGCGCGTTCGAAACGCGTTGAAGGTAAGGCGAAGAGGCTACAGCGTCTGACACCAGCTTCTTACACGGGCCGTAACGCGCTAGCACAAACGCGTTAGAAACGCGCTAGAAACGCGGCCTTTCGTTAATGTTGGGTATTTATTGCCATCGTGGTGCGTGTGTCTATGTGCGCTTCGTGGCGTAGTGGGCTAACGCCGCGCGCTCGGAAGCGAGGGGTCCCTGGTTCGATTCCGCGCTACGGACACAACTTCGGAATTTTTTTTCTCATTTTTCTCAGACTGGTTACACACTACTACTACGACGACGGGGACGGAACGGGTGCCGCTATAAGGAGCTTCGCTCCTAAAAGTTGTTTTTACCGACACAACTTTTTTGTGTGGGGGGTGATTGTGATGAATGAAAGAAAACGACGCCGACGACGACGAAGTGTTCACGCGTTCACGCATTTGAGTGATCCCGCCAAATCAGCGATGGCCCAGTGGTATTCCGAAGATGCGTCGTGCCACAATTGGGCCACGTATGGTGAGCACGTGGCGAAATGCTTCGTGGAGAGACACGCGCCTAGTCAGCAAGAGACGAAAGACAGCAGGGCGACGCGTCGGACGCCGACAATCAAGGCTCCGAGGAACACGGCCGTCCCTGGGGCTGCCGCCCGACCGTTGGCCTTGGCCAAGCAAGGCGTTCGCCAGCACGAGTACTGCAGCTCGGAAGGTGGCGTGGCATGCTGTGCTACCACTTGCCGCGAGCATTGCGGATCGCGGGCAAGGCGTCTCCTTGGTCAGCGGTTCGGCGGAGCACCGTTTGTGGCCTGGCTAATGGCCGCATATGCGCTGAGCACTGCGGCTCGCGCGCAAACAGTCTGCTGGGCAGGCTGACCATTCCTGCAACGTGCACTGCGGTTCGGGTGCAGGCTGACTGCTGAGCGGTCGTCCCCGGTTAAGCAAGAGCCATTTCCTCACCATCCGACATCGAGACGTGTCCGACGTCGTCACGTCATCGCCCCTCACTCCGGCAACCTCTTGTCTCCTGTCGACGTCGGCGTTCGTACTGCAACCATTATCCTCGACGTTCCCCCATCTCCGCAGGAATTCAACGATGCCGGTTCATTGCGCTTCCCGCGTCGTCGCTCTCCATCACCGATGCGGCGTTCCTCTTCCCCTCTTCGACCGGCTACTTCGTCCTCCAATCACCGCCCAGAAAACTAAATAGTGCATCTTCAGGACGGAAAGCTGCATCCTTTATACAACTTGAAACTCCTCCGGAGTGCCCGTCAAATGTACTTTTGGTACTTGTTAAAGGTTTACGGACTGAAGCCTTGGTTGACACGGGTGCATCGCTTTCCGTTATTAGTACCGACTTGTGTTCTCGCCTCGAAAAGTGAAGACTCCAAATAATGGCCCTCCCCTACGTTGTGCTAATGAAGTTCTTATTCTGCCCTCCGGTGTTTGCATTGCGCGTGTTTTCATTGATGGCATCCTTCACCACATTCAGTTTGCCGTGCTATCTCCGTGTACCTACGCAATAATTTTGGGATGTGACTTCCCGTCCCCAGCATCAGCTTTGATATCTTGCCGTCAGCAAACTGTCCATATGGCGGACACGGAATCTTCCTCCGCTATCGATGCTCACAGCATGCGCTTCGTCGCGTGTACCGCCTGTTTCGTTCCCCCGCGCAGTGAGTATAATTGAAAAAAAAAGGTATTGTCATTTACTGTATGCATAACTATGTTCCAATGAAGACAAAAAAGTGTGAAAAAGCGAAATCCTTGGGTGGACCGAGAAATCATCCAGTTAAAGCGGAAATTAAAACGTAGAAGGAAAATTAAACACAAAGATCATAATGAGATTTGAGATCTTTCGATAATACTAAAGGAAAAATTATCAATTGCGAAAGAACATTACTATTCCCACACTTTATCACGGTTTATGAAAGATTCGCCACAGCGTTTTTGGCGTCGCCTTGCTCCATCACGTGAGGATGTGAGGTATGTTACCAGCAATTAATGTACAATTACAGACTCTGCGCAAGTTGCTGATAGGTACAACGAATTTTTCCATTCCGTGTTTGACCCTCCCCTACAATTGCCTGCAGAAATAAGAGAGAAAATGACTAATGCCCGTTCAGACACGCCAGACATTATCTTAACTGTAGAAAGTATATTTTCTTTTCTGTTAGGCCTAGACACGAAAAAGTCTCCGGGCCCGGATGGAATCCCTAACGAATTCTTGAGACGATATGCTGAATGGATCGCGAAGTATTTGCTGATTTGCTGAACACAAATGACCACATGATTGCTTAATGGCGCGAGTCGTGCCAGTTCATAAAACTGGGAACAAAGATATAATTCAAAATTATAGACCCATTTCAAGTACATGTACTTGCTGCAAAATGTTCGAGCATATCCTTTCAAAAAGTTTGTTTAACTATATCGAAAGCTCGAAGTTATTTATTTCTAACCAGCACGGATTTAGGAGCCGATTGTCCACTATCACCGAGCTTGCAGAAAAGGTACACGATTTTGCTCAGGTAATTAATGAAACAGGTCAGGTGGACGGAATTTGCCTTGATTTATCAAAAGCTTTTGACCACGTTTTCTACTCGGATTTGATTGGTAAGCTACTTGATGTCGGTATTAATTTAAGTATAGTTAAGTGGATTCATTCATACCTTACTAGCAGGTCGCAATATGTGGAAGTGAAAGGAAACAAATAAAAAATTCTAAACGTAACATCAGGTGTCCCTCAAGGGTTTGTGTTAGGACCTATATTGTTTCTATGTTATAATAATGGCATGACAAATGGGCTTAATGATAAGATAATGATTCGTTTATTTGCAGATGATTGTTTTATATATTCTAAAATATGTCACGAGGACCAATTAGAATTAGCTTCAGCACTAGAAGCAATCACCAATTAGTGCACGCGCGTGAAAATAAAAATAAATTAGCAAAAAACTGTTTATGCGCGAATAACAAGAAAAACAAGAAATGTGTTACTTTTCAATTACAAGTTAGACGTTAATTCAATAAAACAAGTGAGCCACTTCAAGTATTTGGGCGTTGCGATATCGGATGACTTATCTTGGAAAAAACACATAACTAATTTATGCAATGCGGCAGAGGTTAAACTTTGGCCACTAAGACGTACACTTAAACTTGCTCCCCGAGATGTTAAACTAACTGCATATCTAGCATTGGTACGTCCCGCGCCGGAATATGCTAGCATAATATGGGATCCGTATAGGAAGAATGAAGTAAATCAAATTGAAGAAATACAGAGGCGTGCAGCAAGGTTTATTATGTCGAAATATAGGTACACGGATTCAGTCAGTGAGATGCCCACTCAACTAAACTTGCCCGAGCATTCATTGCGGCGAAAGTAGCTACACTAAAATTTATTTGTTTAATGAAACATAACCTGTTCAATTTCGACACTCAAAGGTATTTACGAAGCAGAATGTCACGGATATCACGGTCCGTTAGGTCTAGTCATGAGGACCAATATATGCCCATAACTGCAAAGGTTGACTCATTTAAATACTCCCTCTTTCCTAAAACGATTGAAGATTGCATAACGCAATCTTCAATCATTCTTTAATCAATCTTCAAACCGCATTGCATAACGAAAATTGATTCTCTAGAACACTTTGAAAAATCGGTACTGGCCTATTATTCTGCTATGTAGCCATCCTCACACATTATTAGCTTCTATGTGCAATGATAGGCAGCATGTGTAATATGACATGATTGAAATGACTCTGCGGGATATTGATGAAGTTCCTGTGTGTGATGTTGAAAATTTGATTTTGTATGGTGCAGTTGTTGTTGGTTGTAGTGTTCGGTGCCTGTAATACAATGCTCATTTATATTACATATCTGCGGATATTCTTGTGTAAAATTGGCATAATTAAACAGTTGTATTTTCTGGTTTGATTTGTGTAGCGCTCGTGTTTGTAGCGATCTTTGAAGCTTATTTTATTAGTTCTCTGCCCTGTATCGGCCTTTGGGCTAGCAGTATAAATAAATAAATAAATAAATAAATAAATAAATAAATAAATATTGTAACGCTGACTTCCGACACGATTGTAAATGGTTATGTCTTCCTTGCACCGAGCGGTCGCTGCATATCTGGTGGGCTTAGCATTGCTCCTAGCCTGGTGCGGTTTCAGGACGGTAGAGCGTTGATCGCTGTTCGTAACCCTACTTTTTCGTCAGTTGTGTTCTCCCAGGTCACCGCTGTGACTTGCTTTACTGACATCAAACCTGTTTCGCTAGTACCCCTTCAGACCACATCACCACCTTTGTCTACCACAACTGACGATCATGCTGCGACTGCTGCTTTAACGGTCGCGATAAATCCCGATCTGACTGCTGCGCAAAAATAAGACCTTATGGACCTACTGCAAAAACACAGTGCTTTATTTGACGTTGACTCCAAGCTTCTGGGGCGCACATCCGTCGCTGTGCATCGCATCGAAACCGAAGGCAGTTCGATTGTACGCCGCCGCCCGTATCGCGTGTCTTCCGCAGAACGAAAAAGTCATTGCGAACAACGCTGATAACTGTAAATATTAAGCACCGAAAAAGAAGAGAAGACGAAGTTAGAAGCGAGGGTGGACAAGAGCACGCGCCTGCATTTTTTAGTTGTTTTTACAAGCGTCAAATAAAGAAGACGTTCTCTACTTCGGCTCCGCTTTCTTTTATATTGATTTGTTTTTTCTTCTTTTTCCATATTTACCCCTTTCTTTTTGCATATGTAAATCATCAAAATATTACTTAAAGTTCAGGCAGCGAATTCTTGGCCAATCCCCCAGTGTGGGTACGAGCCAAAGTGTGAGGCAATCATCATCATCATCTGCGCTTCCTGGTTTTCAACAGTATGTTGCCGCGACCATGATCAGATTGACAGTGGAAGACCCCTTACGATGAAGCGAGCTCCCTAAAGAGGACGTCGGCCTGTCGACAACTAACGAGAGCTATAGCACAGCTATAGAACTTCTCAAAGAAAGATTCAGTCAGAAGCCATTGATAGTTAACGACCACATGCGCCGTCTTCTAAACCTACGTAAAGTTCGTTCCTGTGAAGATTTCGAAGGGCTTGAAAGGTTGTATGAAGAAGTGCAGACTCGCGTAAGATCCTTGCATAACCTTGGCGTCGAAGAAAAAGAATACGGAGTGCTGCTTAAAACTGCTATGATGCAATATCTTCCACAAGAAATGGTACTCCGTTATACTCAGCGCATCTTGTTTTCGACAAATACAGGCGTTACTAGTGAAAGGCTAGATGAATTATCCGTTCTTCTAGACTTCTTGAGCCTGGAAGTAAGAAGTCGGGAACAGGCTATATTGATGACTTCTGACAAGAGAGAGCAAGCTTCAACCGCCAAACGACAATCTATTGAGCATTTCCGAAGTTCTGCATCTATGTTAACCATGAAACTGACTCCAGAGAGTTGTATACTATACGGAGACAAATACAGCATTTCCCACATGAACACGGAATGTGCAATTGGATAAATAACTTACATGATATTTAACATGTTACCACGTATACCAACGTGTGAGAGGTCTCTAATTATTCCAAACCGCCACGTGGTGTCGTAGGCTTTTCTCCATATCAAGGAATACAGTTTACGGACAAAAAGCTTCACGAATTTGCGTTTCAATACGTATCGAATGGTCGGCGGTGGATCGACCATCTCCAAACCCGCATTGGTACGGGTCAAGCAGTTTCGTTGATTCCAGGAAATGTATTAGTCGGCGGTTTATAATTTTTTTCGTACAGTTTGCAGAGGCAGCTTGTTAGTGCTATGGGGCGGTAACTCGAAGCAGACGATGGGTCTTTGCCCTCGTCTAGTATAGGAACGACAATGGCCTCTTTCCAGGCAGAGGGGATATGCCTGGAAATGTACACAGCAGCCCCACAAGCTGCTGTGTGCATTGAAATTGCCAAGAACGAGGTAAGGTTCTGGTAATTCATCTTTAAATAACTGAAATTGGTTCTTGTGTAAAGGATAATGTGGGGGTATGTAGAGCGAGCAAATGGTTATGAGTTTACCCAGAAGTACAGCACGAACGGCTACTGCCTCAAGTGCCGTATTGAGTGGAAGTTGCGGACAGGCTACACTTCTGTCGAGTATGATGGCTACACCACCAGATGATGCGGCAGAATCCTCACGATCTTTTCACAAAACAATATTGTGACCTACGAAGTTGGTGTTTCTGGAGTTTAGGTGTGTTTCTTGATCACACAGCACCTTTGGATTAAATTTATTGAGATGTTCTTGGATGTCATCTAGGTTGTGGAGTAGTCCCCTAACATTCCACTGCATTATTGTGTTCATGTTGGAGGGAAATAAAACGTGCGGTGTGTTTCAAGGGAAGTGTACAACCTATTTTACAGAGCCTTTTCCACGCGCTGTATCTGGTGTTTCATCTTATTTAGAGCGTTCTTGGGAGAGTCGCCTCTCCCTAGGCGCTCCATCTGCCGTCTAAGAAGGAATTGTGACCATTGCCTCTTGTGAGGCGTTGGACACTCGCTCTAGCGAGAGATGTGTACGTCGGTTTGGCTTCACCTCGGAAGACGAACCTCCGCACTGGTCAACCTCCGCACTGGTGGGGAGGTTGACGGCACCTCTTTAGCCTCTGTGCTGTCCTGGCTGCTGCCATAGCTAGTAGAGGCCACTGGTGTGGCCGACTTTGGTGATGACAGGGCAGCCTTGGCTGCTACCACCATACAGGCGGCGGCCACAGCCGGCTGCTCGCTGTGCGCGGGCCGGGCTAGTGGCGGAGGCCAGTGCGACGCTGCCCCTTGACGCGCCCCATCAGCGTAAGCGGTCGTGTGGAATGGTGAGCACCTTTTGCGTGCTTCCCTGAACGATATGTTTTCACGGACTTTCAGTGTTATAATTTACCTTTCTTTTTCCCAGCTTGGACAATACCGGGAGTATGTTGGATGACCATCGCAATTACCGCAGTGAGGTGTGGCCTCGCAATTGTCTGAGGCATGACCTTGTAACACACACTTAGCACAGGTGAGTCGACCAGGCAGCACTGCGAGCCATGGCCGAATCTTGGGAATTGGTAGCATTGCCTAGGATTTGGGATGTATGGTCTTATGGCTATCTTTGTGTAGCCTGTTTCAATGCTTTGTGGCAAAACGCTCAATTCAAAGGAATGTATCAGGTGTCTCGTGGGAATTTATTTGTTGTCCCGTCTCATAACAATGCGCTGCACATTCGTGACGTTTTGCTCCTTCCATCCTTCCAACAGTTCTTTTTCAAATAGGTCGATGAGGTCTGTTTGAGATACTACGCCCCCCCCCCCCCTTACTGTGTTCATGGACCGCTGCGGTGAAACGGTATCTGGGACATCAACAAAAGTTGCAAGCTTTCTGAGTCTATTGTATTGCTCTTTATCACGTAGCTCAAGGAGAAGGTCCCCGCTTGGCATTTTGGTGACCTGGTAGCCAGGGCCTAGCGTGTTAAGTCAAGCTTTTTGCAACTACAAATGGGAACATGGTTCTTGCTACTTTTTCGGTTCTTTCACTATGAACTACTTGAAATCGTGGAAAAATGTCTAGGTCGGGTGAACAAGCTCAATATCTCATCGGTGAATCCCCTCTTTTGAGGGAGACGATCAAGAAGCCGAGGAAAAGCGGGTGTTTCCTAGCAGTTTGGTGTACTTCGCTAGCAATTACAGGCACCAACCACGAAGTCCAACAAGAGGACGCTGCAGCACTTAAAGGGACACTAAAGGCAAGTATTATTTCAACGTGGACTGTTAAAATCTACCTGAAACCTCGAAACGCTTGTTTCGTGCCAAGAAAAGACTTACTTTAGGAGAAAATTGCGTCTGAAGCGTCAGCGTACCTCTAATGCAATTAAAATAGCGCGCCCGAGCGAGGAGTGGTGACGTCATCGCCATATTGTGACGTTGTGCCGCCGGTGAGTAAAACGGCGCCCGCAGACGGCGGTACGGCTTTTTTTTTGCAAAAAGCGCAAACGCGCGGCCAGAAACAGAGCCGAGACAGAGCCGACAGCAGTGCGAAAGTGTAAGTATCGTGGCTAGCCACCATAGCGGAAGGTAAAGCGGGCGCCGAATTGTGAACATGGTGATCGTCGACGCTCGTCGCAATGGACCAACTAGTTGACGACCCCGACAACGACACATTGGCTCGCGATGCTGGGCTCGATTTCAGTGATTTAAGCTCCGACGAGCGTGACCTGCTGCCGAGGGCTCGCGCTGCCGGCGTCGTTGCCTACTACGACGGCGGCCTCTAAACTGGCTCTTCCGAGCGCGAAAGCAGCCAGGAATCCTGCAATGCGACGTCGGGCGACGAAGCAGGTCACCGTCTGGACGTGCTGTCGAGACTCTCAAGCTGCTAGCAAATTCAATTGCGAGTTTAGCGAGCCAGCAACACCAGCGCAGTCATGGAGGAAGGAAAAGCTTTTCCTCCCTGAAGCTCGAAAGCGAGCGCAATGCAGAGTGAAGTGAAAACGAAACATTTTGACCGCCCGCGTCGTTATCAAGTGCAACACCAAAAAGGTATTTTTTTCTAAGAACGGATTTCATGTCGAATAGCGGTTCTCTGCCTAGAAACAGTGCCAGGTGAAGTGGTACACACTGCCTATATGCTAAAGGGAAGTGTCTTTTCCTCTCGGCTTGTGTGCGGAGAACATGCTGAACACTCAGGGTGTCCCCACATCTACTACATATTGCAGGTTCACGGCCAGTCAACAAAAAGCTGTGTGCCATAAGTGTGCCCTATTCTCAGACGACAGAATAGGACATCACTTCGTCTCGAGTTGGTCAGTGATAGCCAATACCCTAAATGCGGCTTAACCACGTGGAGCTTATTGAGAATTTCAGCGTCCCACTGATGTTGCCAGTAGATTCTCAGTTCTTTGCGCAAGTATGGCTTTAGGTCTATAATCGGAAAAGCTATGGACATGTTGCGAGATTTTGTACCTATGGAAGTAGCCATTCGGTCTGCTAGCACGTTACCTTCAATACCTATGTGTCCAGGCACCCAGCATACCGTTACATGTTGGCCAGAGGCATAAATAGTACACAGGAGAGAAAAAAGTTCTGCAATCACTGGATTTATGTGTTTGCAGCATGACATCAATGTTTTAACGACGCTTAACCAGTCTGTGTGCATGACCGCCTTATGTAGTTTTAACTGCTTGATGTGTTTCGCAGCGGACCATAGTGCATACGCCTCTGCTGTAAAGATGCTTGTGTGAGGGTGAAGAACATCGGACTCCGAATAGGTTGGGCCGACGGCTGCATAAGATACGCCGGCATTTGATTTAGACGCATCTGTGTAATATTATGGACACGAGTATTTAAATTGTAATTCTAGAAAAGGCATATGAATGTGAGCCTCTGGAGCGTGCTTCGTTACTTCCACAAATGACGTGTCGCAGTCAATGATGTGCCACAACGACGGCGGTAACGGCTTAGCAGGGGCCATTAAGCAATTTTCAAGAAGCGGAACGTACATATCTTCGCTCAGCCTCCTGACATGGAGCGAGAATGGCTCTCTCGCTGCAGGTTTGTTATGAAAGAGCGTTGCAGTGGCCGTATCGTTGATGGTGAGATAAGAAGGATGGTCTTTGTCAGTACGTACTTTCAGAAAATAATTAAAAGTAGAATATGACCGTTGCAGATCAAGGGACCATTCGGTCGATTCGACATCGAAGCTTTGAATAGGACTCGCCGGAAGGCACCGGTGGCGAGGCGGATACCAAGATGATGCACATGGTCGAGCATCTTGAGAGCACTGCGGGTAGCAGAGTGACACACTACGGCGCCGTAGTCCAGCCGCGATCGTACAAGGCTCCTGTAGAGGTTCATGAGGCATTTCCTGTCGCTACCCCATGTTGTGTGTGGCAGTATTTTCAGGATCTTGATAGTTTTCAGGCACTTAGCTTTGATATACTTGATGTGAGGAATGAAGGTTAGTTTTGAGTCGAGTATAATGCCTAAAAAATTCTCTACATTGTTGATTGGTATGTGTTGTCTGTGCAGCATAATATCAAGATCTTGTATTAAACCTCTTTTCTTGAGAAAAGTACACAGGAGCTTTTGAGGGGATTTAGCCTAAAACCATTTTCATTTGCCCATTTTGACACTTTCTTCAGTCCGAGATGAACCTGACGCTCGCATATTGCAACGTTACAAGACTTAAATCCTATCTGCACATCATCGACATATAATGAATAAAACATTGAAGATGGAATGGCTTTGTGAAGGGAATTCATTTTCATAATGAAGAGGGTGCAACTAAGCACGCCCCCTTGTGGCACACCAGTTTCTTGAGTGAAACTTCTGGACAGGGCATTGCCCACTCTAACGTGGAACATGCGGTTAGGCAAGTAGCTTTCTATCATGTTTAACATGTTGCCGCGTGCACCCATCGTAGATACGTCTCAGGGAATTCCGAATCGCCATGTCGTGTCATAGGCTTTCTCCAAGTCGAGAAATACAGAGAGACAGAATTGTTTGTGTACATAACCATCTCTAATGTTTGCCTCAATGCGAACAAGGTGGTCTATTGTTGACCTACCTTCCCTGAAACCACATTGCAGGGGGTAAAGTAGACGTTTGCTTTCCAGGAAATATATTAGAACATTAGACGCCGGTGCACCATTTTTTCATATAACTTGCAGATACAGCTTGTTAGTGCAATTGGTCTATAGCTGCTGGCTAACGCGGGGTCTTTGCCTTGTTTATAAAATGGGATGAAAATGGCTTCTTTCCATGAGGATGGAATATTTTCAGATATCCACGTGGTATTGTGAAGAAACAGAAGCGTCTTTATTGTTTCTGAGTGCAGGGTCTTGATCATTTCATATATTATGCGGTCACCACCTGGTGCTGAGTTGGTGCAAGAACTGATAGAGGCCTTGAGTTCAGCGAGACTAAACGGCCGGTTGTAAGGCACATCTGTTGCGCACTTTCGTTTGAGGTGCTCCCGCTCTGCATTTTCCTTGAACTTTAAGAAAGTTGGCTCATAGTAGGATGTGCTAGAAATACTTTGAAAATACTCGCCCAGGGAATCGGCCTGATCTTTCGTGCTGTCACCTTAAGTGTTTACTAAGGGAAGTGGTTCTGTTTCCCCGCCTTTTAATTTGTTTACCCTGTTCCACACCTTACTCTCATCCTTGTAAGAATTGATTTTTTTTATTAATGCTTAGTTACACAACATCATAAAATGGGTTACAGAACCAAGGCCAAACGGGGTAAAATTGTATATAATAAAAGTCGAACGGAAATGGCTAAAAAAAGTACTGGTTAGTGGTGTTAGTAATAAAAGGTTAAAACTGTAAAGGTGTAAATATATCACTTCTCTATAAACAATAAATACATTAGGCAGAGCCTATGTGGCCTTTGTATATCTGCGTCGAGAAGCGGATCGTATCGCTCACACAAAGTCTTTTCATAGTCCGCAGGTACTCTTTGCTGCATATCCTGCGGAGGACACGATCGTTCCCCGGGTCCCAGGTGCCAAGGCAGCCAACCACTACGGCGTCCACCGTCACTCGCTGGAACCGCCGGAGGAGATGTCGTTGTACCGGGGCGTACTTCTCCTCCTTGGCCTTCCGGGCGTCCTGGAACGCCTGCAACCGGTTCTCGAATGGGCAGCAGACGTCCAGGATGAGAGCTTCCTCCCCGCGGGCCAGCACCAGGTCGGGCTTGAGGGATGTATTGCCAACGACCTGGTTTTCCGCTATCACGGTGAACCTCGCCAGGGCAGCCTTCTTAACTCGGTCGACGATGGCGTTACGGCGCTCCGTCATAACTCGGCTCTGCCTCATGCAGTGGCAGAGGACATGCGGTAGTGTCTCCTCCCTATACCCGCAGCGCCTACATCGCTTGTCTGCTGCGGGTGCCCATACTCGTGTGGCATTGAGGGGGAGGATGTTGAGCCGGGATCTGTGGACGAAGCGCCAGTCCGTGAACCGAGTGTAGCGGCAGGACCTCATGAAGTGGGCGTTGGCCAGGTCCGCCGCCACGCACACCATCGCCTTGCCCTGGTTTGGCTTCTCGTGTAGAGTGTTGTCCCGGTCATTGGAGAGGAGCACCCGGATAGTCCTTATCAACTTGTGGCGGTTCCTAGTCGACACGGAGGCCTCTCCGCAGGTGATGCGGGCCCCGTGGTCCGTGATCTCCCAGGCGATGGAGAGGCGACGAGAGGCTTTTCTGGCCTCTGTCCACACAGATTGCAGCTGTGTGGACGTTTGCCTGAACTCGCCCTCCGTCTCGCCTGAGAGGTAGACCTCCGTGTCTTCTGTGTCTGCTGGCCGGCTCAGTCGCCTGGTCACCACCTGCTGCAGCTCGTCCCTCGCTCGCTGCCGGACTTCCGAGTCGGTCGACGTAAGGAGCTTGAAGGCTCCGTCCACCCGGCAGATGTCGCTCAGCTCCGCCGCAAGGGGGATCCCTGCAGTACAGCCTGTGTGCTTCCATGTAAGTATTGGTTTGAAGCTCTGGCTGGCACGTACAGGGTCTTCTTGATCAACGGGCGGAGCTCCTCGTCTAGGCGCTGCCACTCTCCTTTGCTGGCGACGCCCACCCGCATGGCGAAGTTTAAGGCTGGATACAGGAACGTTTTGATGGCGTCCAGCCTTTGCCATGGGGCGAGTATAGAGGAGAGCAGCTTTCTGCCCAGGTGGATAGCCTCGTCGACCGTGGTGTTGTCCGGCAGCACCCTGAATCCCACAGGCCGGCCCAGGAACCTGTGCCCCTCAATGTCTCCAAGAGCCGGAGTCGGGTCGCCATCAACGATGAATGTGGTGGGCCGTGTGCCCACGGGGTGGCGACCGGATAGGTGCAGAGACCGGCACTTGGAGGCGTTCAGCCGCAGCCCTAGGTGGGCCGAGAGCGTGGTCACCGTGTCCAAGCGGCGCTGCAAGGTGATGGGATCAGCGTCAGATCATCGGCGTAGGCAAGGATGTTGTGCTGCCTATCGCCTCCCCGTATTGCACGGATGACCGGGTCCACCACCAAGTTGAAGAGCAGGCCGCTCAGAGGGCAGCCCTGTCTCAGCCCAGCTCCGATGGCGATGGGCTCCGTTGTGCCTGCAGCTGCCACGACGCTGGTGGTGTTGGCGCAGTAGAGCTCCTCCACGATGGCAGTGAAGGCCTCCCCCGCGCCGGCGCCGCGGACAGCATCGACGAGGGCCTGATGGGCGACTGACCCGAAGGCGTTGGCAAAGTCGAGGAACCCCACACATAGCTCTCCACCTCCTGTCCTGGCATCATCCAGGCGTCCCTGCAGCACGAAGTTGTGTTCAAACACCCCATCGTGCGGCAGGAAGCCCTTCTGACACCTGGACAGTACCGCATGGTCGCCCAACCACCTCTGCAGCCGGGTGGTGAGACACCCGGCATACAGTTTGGCAATTGTTCGACCAAGGGCAATGGGGCGCCAGTTGGTGGGGTCCCCGCGGTCATCCTTCTTGTACCTTACCCTTACCCTTACCTACACATGTACCTTACCCAACTACCCCGCTTTGCGCGTCGACGTATTCTCCTGCCCTCTGACTTTGCCTCCTTGAAATTAACCAGATTCTCCACCGATAGATGCAGATTCTGTCAAGAAAGGACGGACATACAACACATGGTTTGGGCTTGTCCTGGGACACCCACACAGAATAAAACGCACAAGACCAGAGAGCAGTGGGAGACCGCGCTGCTCAGCTCTGCAGCGGAAGACCAAATTAAGGCAATCCAGCAGGCCGAAGATGCCGCCAGAGCCCAAGGGCTCGAGGCCGTCATCTTGGTCGAGAGGCCTAGGTCTTACAAATCTGCTGCACAAAAATAAAGTTTATTCCTCCTCCTCCTCCTCCGCAGTTGAAGAGTCGCGAAGCAGGCCCCAAGCTTTATTTTGTTTTTTCCGTGCCTCTTTACATTCGTTCCACCCAGGTATACGACGCTTATTAGCAAGTCCGTTAGTTTGTTTATGCATTTTTCAGAGACGTCAATTATAAAACCTGTCAAATATGCCACAGCATCATCTATATTAAAAGAAACCAAATCATCCCAGTGTAAGTACGTAATCTTTTGAAACAGTTCCCAGTTCGACGAGACGGTTTTCCATCTGGGAACCTGTGGAGCGCAGCCAGCTTGCTTTGTTAGATTTAAACAATAGGGAAGTGGTCACTTCCATAAGGGTTTTTTATGAACTTCCAGTCAAGGTATGGCATTAGAGTTGGAGAAGCTATGGTTAGGTCTATTGATGAGAATGACTTATGTTTGGCGCCATAGAAGGTGGGTTCTTTTTTATTCACCAGAACCGCACCAGAACATAAAAGGAAGTATTCTACAGTACGCCCTCTTGCATCGCAGCGCGAATCGCCCCACAGCATATTATGGGCATTCAGATCACCTGTTAAAATGAATGGTTCAGGGAGTTGATTGATAAGTGTTTCAAGTT
>NC_051157.2:192254402-192289421 GCF_013339745.2 Dermacentor silvarum
AATCATTTCTTCAGCTGTCTGAGGCACTTCAACGGGGGCAACGACAGAGTGATTCTCCGTGTTGAAACTCCTAAAGGTTAGAACTGCTATAATTAAATACTAGGGAACCATAACATTGCTCACTTTTTTTTCTGCAGGTTGGGATCCTGCATGCGGCAAAGACAGGCAATGTACCATCCAGTTCCGAGTCCAACGCTGTCGTCAGCCTGCCGATCCAAGACAATGATGCTCCTAGTTGCACAGTTGAAATCAAACATGCTTCCAGGAAGCTTTCAGGGGAGCTGGAGTGCGTGAACTACTGGTGACAGGCGCAAGATGAGCTCAAAATTGCTCCAATTTCCTGAGAGGAGCAAGAGGAGCACCCGATGTTCCGCCTTGATGTGCGAAGCGAACGATCCGGAGCATTCGAAGAAACTTTCTAAAATGCTTTTGAGGAAGTTGCGTCGACCTTTGCTCTGCAACTGGGCTGGCAACGTAAATGCAACGGTTGAGCGTCTTTTAAAGCTGGTACACATAGAGTTCCATATTAGGTATTTATTTAGAAACTCTATGCTGGTACAAAATCCACTATCAAGAAAAGTCTTGAGACTGATGCGAGTCAATGGGCTTGATGTTTTATAACATGCGCAGCCCAAGAGACAAGAAACATGGGCAGGGAAGAGCGCGAACTTGGCATTCAATAAATTCACATTTCATATTCACTGTTGGCATTATGTGTGGAATGAAAGTTTCCCCGCAGGGGCGTCTGCGAGAGCAGGCGTTTGGTGTGTTGCGACACCACGGACCCGAGCACATGGGGGTTGGACCCTCCCGCGTGTAGCCGGGCGCGGCTTAGCCGTGTCTGGGGAAAGGGGGATCCTGGGGGTTGAGCCGATGCCGGGTGTTTGGACCTTTAAGGCCCCCCGGCGGAGGCAACACACCTCTTCGGCCTCTGCTTCACATAGACGGCACCCCTGGGCTGACCCACCCAGGGGAAATCGGCTGGTCGCCTTTTCCTATCCCCCTCTCTGACCTTTTTCTTTTCTATCTCCTTTCTTTACTGTCCTGTCTTCTCTTCTCTTCTCTTACTTCCACGTTTTTCATAGGCGGCTTGGGTTAACCGTGTGTACCTGTCCTCCCATGGGCATAATACATTCGGTTATAGTAGCGATGTACGGCTGGCGTATGCTGTCTTAAACATTAAGAACTGCAGCGTCCCCAAGTTGGGCTCCATGGTGGGTGGCCGCCATTGCTGCCGAACACAAAACAAATTACATGGGAACCCCTACATTTCCCCGTCTTGATCGCCAGCCTCAGAAGAGGGGGCGCACCGATGAATCCTTGTATATGTTTACAAAGCCAACTGAAACTTTCCCGCGATTCCACGTGATCCACAGTGAGAAAACCGAAAAATCAGCTCGAATAATTTCACCATTTGTTGTCGCAAAATCTCTGACCGAAAACCTTGGACCTGGCTACAAGATCACCAGAATGACCAGCGGTGACCTTCTGTTGGAGGTTAAGGATCACCAACAATACCAAAAGCTCACCAGTCTTCAATCACTCGGACAGCACCCTGGTAACTGTTACGCCACATCGAACCATGAATACCTCACGCGGAGTAGTATCTGACGTAGACCTCCTAGAATTGACTGAAACCGAGCTTCTAGAAGGCTGGAGCGACCAAAATGTCATCAATGTGCAACGCATAAAAATCAGGCGGGACAATAAAGAAATACCAACACACCATCTAATTCTGACATTTTCATCAAGCATTCTGCCCCAGACGATCCTAACAGGCTACATCAAACTGAACGTGCGACCTTACATCCCAAATCCGAGACGATGCTACCAGTGCCAAAGGTTCGGACACGGTTCGCAGAGTTGCCGTGGTCGACTCACCTGCGCCAAGTGCGGAGTGCAAGGCCATGCCTCAGATAGCTGTGAGGCCACGCCTCACTGTGTAAATTGTGACGGCGAACATCCGGCGTATTCTCGCTCTTGTCCAGGCTGGAAAAGAGAAAAAGAAATAATAACTATAAAGGTCCGTGAGAACATCTCGTTCAGGGAAGCACGCAAAAGGTGCTCGCCTTTTCACAACACTACATACGCTGATGCGGCACGTCAGGGGGCACGGTCGCATCGGCTTCCGCCACCAGCCCGGCCTGCACGTAGCGAGCCGTCGGCTGGGGCAACCGCCCCTACGGTAGGAGCAGCCAAGGCTGCCCTACCCTCCCTCGACTCGGCCACACCAGTGGCCTCTACAAACCTTGGCAGCAGCCAGGGCCGCACAGAGGCAAAGGAGGGTCCATCAACCTCCGCACTGGTGGGGGCAAAGGCTTTGTCCTCAAAGACGAAGCCTGTACGTACACATCGCTCGTTGGAGCGAGTGTCCAAAGCCCCGGATGAGGCAATGGACACTACCACATGCGAGATGGCGCATGGAGCGCCTAGGGTGCGACGAGGCTCTCTCGAGCACCCCAAAAAGGGGAAAACTCCAATTACAGGGCCTGAAAAGGCTCTGTAGGATAAGTCCAAGTACTCGACCAAGACACACAGCACATTTCCTTCCAACATGAACACAATAATTCAGTGGAATATAAGGGGACTACTGCACAACCTAGACGACATTCAAGAACTTTTACACAAATTTAATCCAAAAGTGCTGTGTGTCCAGGAAACTCATCTTAACTCTAGAAACAGCAGCTTTCTCCGTCAGTATAATATTTTCCGAAGGGATCGCGAGGATGCTGCCGCATCATCTGGAGGTGTGGCCATAATACTCGATAGAACTGTAGCCTGTCAGCATTTTCCACTGCAAACCGCACTGGAGGCCGTGGCTGTTCGTGCTGTCCTTTCAAATAAACTGGTAACCATTTGCTCGCTCTATATACCTCCAAACTACCAGCTGCACAAACAAGAATTTCAGTCTTTCATTGATGAGCTCCCCGAACCCTACCTTGTTCTTGGGGATCTCAATGCACACAGCGGCCTGTGGGGCGACTCTCGCATCGATGCGCGAGGCCGTTTAATTGAAGACTTTCTTTTCTCATCCGGTGCGTGTCTGCTAAACAAAAAAGAACCTACATATTATTGTCTCGCAAACAGAACCTTTTCCTCCATAGATCTCAGCATAGCTTCTCCATCCATATTACCTGAACTCGAATGGGAAGTTATAAAAAACCCTTATGGGAGCGACCATTTCCCTATACTGCTGCGAGCACAAAGACAATACGAATCTCCACCACATGCCCCCCAGTGGAAGGTCGATGCAGGGAACTGGGAGAAATTCCAGACACTTACCAGTACGATCTCGTGGGCTGACATGTCTGTGCTCGGAGTTGACGGTGCCGTCGAGTATTTTACCAACTTCATAATTGATGCAGCATCTAAGTGTATTCCCCAAACAAGTGGACTTTCTCGTAAACCTCGTGTTCCGTGGTGGAATGAACAATGTCGGAACGCGCGTAGGCAGCAGAACAAAGCATGGAGGCAGCTTCGCGATTCTCCTACTGCTGAAAACCTTGTCAATTTCAAGCAAATTAAGTCCCAAGGTAGGAGAACGCGCAGACAAGCCAGGAGAGACAGCTGGCAAAAATTCTTATCAAGCATCAATTCGTACACGGATGAGGCCAAGGTTTGGAACAGGGTCAATAGAGTAAGAGGACGACAAACACATCCGCCTCCCCTGATACACACGCAGGGAGACAGCCTGGAGGACCAAGCAAATCATCTGGGTGCTCATTTTGAACATGTGTCCAGTTCATCACATTATTCTCCAGCATTTACAAAATACAAAGCAGCAATAGAAAAGAAAAACCTAGACCGAAAGAGCACCGGGAACGAGCCATATAACTTACCTTTCTCTCTAGCAGAGCTGTATGCATCACTCACCTGTTGCAACCGATCTGCCCCAGGCTCTGACCGCATACTATACGAAATGTTAAAAAACCTGCCCTCTGAAACGAAGAAAACGCTTCTCTGTCTGTATAACTTTATTTGGACCTCCGGCGAGATCCCCTCTGCCTGGAAAGAGGCCATAGTGATCCCTATCCTAAAGCAGGGCAAGGATCCATCGTCCGTATCCAGCTATCGGCCCATAGCTCTAACAAGCTGCATCTGCAAAGTCTTCGAGAAGATGATAAACCGGCGTCTAATACATTTCCTAGAATCAAGCAAGCTGCTTGACCCATACCAGTGTGGGTTTCGCGATGGCCGATCCACCACTGACCATCTGATACGCATAGAGGCTCAGATTCGTGAAGCCTTTGTCCACAAGCAATTCTTCCTGTCTGTTTTCCTCGATATGGAAAAGGCATACGACACCACGTGGCGGTTCGGAATACTGAGAGACCTCGCACACTTTGGAATACGTGGCAATATGCTGAATATCATTGAAAGTTATCTGTCCAACCGCAGATTCCGTGTTCGTGTGGGTAATGCCCTATCAAGACCATATGTGCAGGAAACTGGAGTACCACAGGGCGGTGTGCTTAGTTGCACCCTCTTTATCATAAAAATGAACTCTCTGCGTCTGTACATCCCACGCAACCTATTTTATTCAGTATATGTCGACGATGTGCAGATAGGGTTCACCTCATGTAACCTTGCAATCTGTGAGCGGCAGGTTCAGCTTGGTTTGAACAAACTATGTAAGTGGGCAGACGAGAATGGATTTAGGCTTAACCCACAAAAGTCCACATGCGTCCTCTTCTCCAGAAAGAGAGGTCTGCACCCTGATCCCAACATCGAGATGCAAGGTGAGGGTCTACCTGTAAAAACTGAACACAAATTTCTAGGCATAATTCTGGACGCGAAGTTAACATTTATCCCACATCTAAAGTATCTAAGAAACAAGTGCATGAAGACAATGAGCATCTTGAAAGTGTTGTCTCGCACTACGTGGGGTAGTGACACAAAATGTCTACTGAATCTCTATAAGAGCCTGATTCGATCACGTATAGACTACGGTTCCATTATATACCACTCCGCGACTCCGAGCTCCTTGAAGATGTTGGACCCTGTCCACCATCTGGGCATCCGCCTCTCTACGGGTGCATTCAGAACAAGCCCCGTAGAAAGCCTATATGCAGAATCAAATGAATGGTCACTCCATCTGCAGAGAACGTACTTGTCCTTTATGTATTTCCTGAAAGTAAACTCAAGCAAAACTCACCCTACCTACACAACTATAAATGACCTGTCCAGTGCCCAAACCTTTCAGAACCGCCCTAGCGTAAGAAAGCCCTACGCACTGCGAGTAAGAAGTCTTGCCGAAGAGATGGATGTGTCGCTCCACGAACACGATGTCATGTCCTCTCCTGTACAGCTGCCGCCATGGCAGTGGCAGCTGATTGACTGTGATCTGTCCTTCGTTGATGTTACAAAGTATGCGCCGGTCGCACATATCCGTATGCACTTCCTCGAATTGCAGCACAAATACTCTTGTCCGGAATATTTTACTGACGCCTCAAAGTCACACACTGGCGTGTCTTACGCGGCGGTCGGTCCATCCTTTTGGGCTGCCGGAGTTCTACACCCAAACACAACCATCTTTACAGCGGAGGCCTACGCCATCCTGGCGGCGGTTAAACACATCAAACGGTTAGACATACCCAAGGCAATCATCTTTACTGACTCTTTATCCGTGTTGAAATGTTTAAAAACTCTCAGTAGGCACAGAAACCCCGTCATTATAGCTCTTTATTCCATAATTTGCACCGCGTATGCATCTAAGCAACAAATTGTGCTGTGCTGGGTGCCAGGGCACCGCGAGATCGAAGGGAATGAGTTGGCCGACAAGCTAGCCACATCTGCTCATACAGACGCTGCCACTTCGCCCATAGCCGTCCCTGTAATGGACCTAAAGCCATTTATCAAGAAAAAGGTCAGAGCCTACTGGCAACGTCTGTGGGACAGAGAAACGAACAACAAACTACATACTATCAAGCCTCATCTCGCTCATTGGCCGTCAGAATCGAAAACACGCTACACACAGGTTACACTTTGCAGACTCAGGATAGGACACACATACAGTACACACGCATACTTATTGTCCGGTGGCGATCCGCCTGTCTGTGACGAATGTGGCGAGCCACTCAGTGTACTTCATGTCCTCTTACAGTGCCCTGAGTTGGAGCCTCAGAGGAAAAAACATTTTCCATTACCATCACGGCTAAATCTCCCATTACATCCTTCTATGTTTTTGGGCAATGAACCTCTTTTTAAATATCAATCACTTCTCGCGTTTTTAAAGGGCATATATAATTTTCGTGTTATCTATCCAGGTGACGTGTAGCACGGCCTCTCTGCAGAGGCCGGTGCTGCAGTATCTTATTAAATAAAGCACATGCCTCATGGTCTTTGTCCACAAAGGCCTTCGGTAGGCATCGTGCTACTTTTATATCCTTAATTTTAACACCATGACCACTTCTCATACATTCACGACCCACAGATCACTCCACACGTCACTACCATAATCCTATTCGATGTATGTTTTACGCTTATATACCGCGATTTGTTCTTAGGCCCCTTTACAGCCACATAGCATCCTATCATCGGAACTCACCGATCATCGCAAACATACCATTCATTGTCTTGGCGCTCTTTGGCCACATTTGGCCCTTGCGCCACAAAACACCAAATATCATCATCATCATGGAATGAAAGTTATCTTGCGGAAAAATTTTCTTTAAGGTGACGCGAATTCACTTCTGCGAGATGGTCGCACACACATGAGAAGCATTAGTTTTTGGCTGTGGTACGTGATATTTCATCATATGGGTACTATCAGCGGGTTTAGAGGCAGCTGCAGGAACGAATAAGTTTTCGAAATTGCAGCTGTTTGCGAAGTATTTTTTTAATCTGATTGTAATGATTAAACGCGAATGGTCAAAGATATTAAGACACAAATGGAGAACTTGGTCTGTTAGGCACGGTGAAACACCTCTAGAACCGCTAGCTGAGATTCTATTGGATACCGGGAAAATATGCCCGTGATTACTTCTTGGAACAGCGATCGGTGCGCGAAGTCGCATCTCGACGATGCAGGGCAAGCCCGAAAATTCCCCAACAGCTGCAGATGTCGTAAAGCAAGAGTGGTAATGAACAACTGTGTGCATTAGGTGGCTTTTAAACGAATATTTTGCGCGTGGTGGAACAACGCACGCGCCCAAGCAAAACTACAGCAGCGCGCGGCGCATTTCATCCCACGCGCACTCGCAACAACCTTCCCCCTCCGGTGGCGCCGCGGCGGTGGCGCGGAAAACTATGAATGAATGAATGAATGAATGAATGAATGTTTATTTTCCACAAAACATGTACAATACAGTGTTGTGGTGGGAAAGTGGGAAAAAAGCTGCTCATGGCAGCTTGACTGGTCCCAAGAACCCAGAAACATCGGAGCAGCAGGGTGGAGCAACATATTTCGTAATGACTATGTAAAAAAAAAATTGCGATTATATAAATACAACAACATTGATCATCTAGTCAATAAAGAAAGACATATTTGAATCATAACTGAATCAGACATAGTTTAAACACAAAGAAGGACACAACTGAATCATTTAGACGCGTGAAAAAAAGTTATAAAGATCAACTGGTGAACACGATAGTACATCAATTTCATTACTCAACAGATCATTGAGTAGCCTAGGCAGTCTAGAACATAGCATTTGCTTGCCGTAATTGGTACGTGAGTGAGGTGTGTACCAGTATTCTGGAAATCTGGTTGTGTAGGTTGCTTTACGCTTGTTGAGTTGGGCTATTGACTGTATAAGGCTTATATTGCTTTTGTGTTCCTTTTTATAGGCTATTGCCAGACGGTACTCCATAAGATTTGTTATTTTCAACGTTCTAAGCTCTTGAAATAAGGAGGCAGATGGGAAGTCGTACGGCTTGTTACATACAGCACGAACTGCTTTCTTTTGTAGTACGTACAACTTCTTAATGTTAGTTGCAGAAGTCGTACCCCATACAAGGCAACAGTAGTTTAAGTGGCTCATAAATAAGGAATTATATATCAACTGTTTGACGGAACGGGGGAGAAAGTTCAGTGAGTAGATAAGACCAGCAATTTGGGACAGTTTGCCTGCAACGAAATCTGTATGATTATTCCAGGTCATGTGTTGGTCAAAGTGTACACCTAGAGATTTTATAGATTCAGCGATTTCAATCGTAGAGGAATTAATCCTCAGGTCTTCTTGCAAAGTGGTCTGCATATTTTTAGCCCGAAATAGCACTCCTTTAGTTTTTGAGGAATTAATACATAGGCCATTTTCTACTGACCACTTATATAACTTCTCCAGTACGATATTAGCCCTTGAGACTAAATCATTTGGATTTGTAGACGAAAGAAATAACGTAGTATCATCAGCATAGATTACAAAATGTGAGTCCCTATCAATGTTCACTAAATCGTTAAGATAAATATTAAAGAGAAGGGGCCCTAAAATGCTGCCCTGTGGAACACCAATATTAACTGAACGAGTTTGAGATGCCTTATTGTTTATTTGAACAAACTGTTTTCTGTGATTTAGGTAGGATTTAATGAGGTCAAGGGCACTGCCACGAATTCCATAATATGTCATTTTAGAAAACAAGAGCTCATGGTTAATGGAATCAAAAGCTTTCGAGAAATCTATAAAGACCCCTAGTGTAAACAGACCTTTTTCAATATTATTTAGGATAAATTCTTTTTGCTCTAATAGAGCGAGCTGAGTGGATCTATTCTTGCGAAAAGCATACTGCTGGTTCGTTAACAGATTATGTTTATCCAAGAAGTTAATTATCCTGCAAGATATAATCTTTTCTAGGCCTTTAGAAAAAACTGGCAGAACCGACACCGGCCTGTAATTTGACAACATGGTTCTATCACCCTTTTTAAATATTGCGGTTACTTTCGCCGTCTGCATTTCATGTGGGAATACTCCTGACGAGAGGCAGATATTATAAATATGAACTAATGCTGGCGCAATTATGTCCAGGACAAACTTAACAGGTTTAATTTGAATATCGTCAGCATCACAGACATGACTGTTATTAAGCTCGGAAAAAAGTGAGGTGACTTCTGATTCAGTTGTAGGGTTAATGAAGATCGAGTCTAGGCAAGTGGTAGTAATAAATTGGCAGGCGTTGGCACATACGGGTTGGTGGGGTAGACAGACAAAATAATCATTGAAACAATCAGGCAACAAGTCGTCGCTCAGTTCAGCCCCATCATGCACGATTCGTAGCGCAGTGGCGGGAGTGGGTACTCGATTCATCAATAAATTGAGCTTATGCCATAGCTTTCGACTATCGTTTTTGCATAGCGCGAATGATTTGTGGTAGAAAGCAAGTTTAGCAGTACGTAAGTCTTTGTTCAGGCCATTGCGGAAACTTTTAAATGCTTTAACATCGGCTGGATCTCGTGACTTAAGGAATTGATTAAATAATCTTGCCTTTTTTTTAATCTTTTCTAATAATTCCTTCGTAACCCAAGGTTTGCGTATCTTTGAAGGCCTTGTGCGGTGTGAACGCGAAGGGAAATGTTTCAAATAGGCGGCGATAAATATTTGCAAAAATGTGTTGTAAGCCACTTCAGCACAAGAAGCACTGTACACAGTACTCCAGTCAGCCTGATTTAATTCATTACGAAAGCCTACTAGCCTAGCATGCGTGATTATTTGGGACGGAATGTCATTTACAGGGGTTATTTTAGCTTTTCTTTGTAAACTGAAAAAAATAGGCATGTGATCGCTAAGGCTATATGATACAACACCACAATTAATCTCGTTCAGGCCATAATTAGTGATAATAGATCAAGGCATGTAGACGTGTCAAGTGTAATTCTAGTGGGAACATTAATGAAATTTAAACAGCCATTCGACTGTAATAGTAATTCAAAGTTACGAGTCATGCTGGAACGTTCTAACATGTTGATATTGAAATCTCCGCCGAGTACAATCTTGTATTGCAATTCAGCAACGTAGTTTAAGAATTTCTCCAGGAATGCAAAAAAGAATTGTATATTACCACGAGGCGGGCGATATACAACAGAGTACACGGTGCGAGCATGTAAAACAGACAAGATTTCATAATCATCGGTCACACAAGAAAAATCAGGGATACATTCTACATTGAAATTATCGCGTACAAGCATACTGACTCCACCACCTCGACGTCCCCTTCTAGACCGCGTGAAACACTGATACTTCTGCAAACACCAGGGTATAGTATGGCGGTCGTACCAGGTTTCAGACAACATAATAAAGTGAAATTCAAAGTTAATTCTGCTGAAAAGTACATCGAGTTCATCCTTTTTGTTTTTTGCAGATTGGCAGTTTAAATGAATACAGGTTATGGATCTACTGTGATGGGAGCGAATGAAATCCTGAATGGTCACTGGTAGCTGACCTGAGTGAATAAGTGATGCTGTCGTCATAGGCAAAGAGCTACCTACTCAGGTTACGCAACAAGCTTCGCAAGGTCCGCGGTACACCTAATCAGGCATGCATTATCTCCCTCTTTCTTTCGTACGAACACTTTCCCGTTTCGGTGCCAAGCGAAACTGAACTTGTTTGCACGTGCCCATTCTTTTGCGGCTTTCAAGAGCATTCTGTTCTGCGCAGTGAGGTTTTCTGTTATAAAAAGTCCAGGATGGGCAATAGATAGATACTTTCTTTTAGCAAGCCAACAATCTCGAGTTTCCTGACTCGAAAAACGGATAATAACACCTGGCGTCCTGTCATTCTTCGACAAAAGCCTGTGAACCGAAGTGACAGTATTTTCAGTCAGAGGAGCTAATTCCAATTTTGATGCTAGAGTGTTGATTTTATCTCTTAGATTTTCATTCTTTTCTTGTTTAATGCCATGAATTTCCAGGTTTAGTTTACGACTGTGATATTCAAGGTCATTGACTGCGGCAGACACAGCAAGTAGTTCTTTATTCGTGTCTAGCTTCTCAAGTTTGGTCACTCTGCCCCCGAGAGCCTTGATGTCAGTGTCGTGTCGGGCAACGGCCTCAAGAATACTGTCATACTTGCTAGATAGCAGCTGTACCGATACCTCTATGTCACTGACAGTTTGCTTCAAGGGCAGAAGCTCATCAAGTTTCCTGTTAATTTCGATGAGCATGGAAGCTATCGTTTCATTATTTTCCTTCGGTGCTGAAGCGCTTGCTTTGCTTTTTCGACATGAAGGGCATCGCCATGACTTCTTATAGTCATCACGCTTCGACTTGAACGTATTCTCAGAGACGCCGGAGCAGGCGCCACCCAGATGATAGCAGATTGAGCAGTCAGTGCATGCCAAATAGGGTTCATCCTCATCTATAACATCATTGCATTTGCCGCAGGCGCGATTACCCTTAGGATTCATGATGCGCGTTATCGTTCACAAAACTGAAATGACAGTTACACACAACATGAGCCAGAATAGGCAGCGGGCAAAACCAAAGGCAGCGGCAGCAGCAGCAGCAGTATAAGCGCAAAAATATAAGCAGATATGTTTGCAAATGCTTCACCAACCTGCAAAAGTATTGCAGAAACGGCGTCAGTCGGATGCTTGCACTCCGCCGCTGCTGCTGCCGAATGAGCCGAAGACCAGACAGCACTCCGTATTTAAAGCAACAGAGGGCACCTCGGCAACGTTGCTCAGAAAGCCAGGCACGAGGACAGTATGGCGATTTGCAGCAAGCCAGGAAATCCAATCGGGGGGCAGATTATCGCTTGTGGGCTGTAGCATGGAATTTCCTGTGACCCGTCGAGCGTATCTTCAGCGCAGTGCAGTGGGCATGCGCCAAGCCAAGGCAGCACAGAAGAATCTCGGCAACGTTGCTCAGAAAGCCAGGCACGAGGACAGTATGGCGATTTGCAGCAAGCCAGGAAATCCAATCGGGGGGCAGATTATCGCTTGTGGGCTGTAGCATGGAATTTCCTGTGACCCGTCGAGCGTATCTTCAGCGCAGTGCAGTGGGCATGCGCCAAGCCAAGGCAGCACAGAAGAATCTGCAAAAGTATTGCAGAAACGGCGTCAGTCGGATGCTTGCACTCCGCCGCTGATGCTGCCGAAACTAAGCCCCCTCACGCAGTTTTCAGAGCGCGCGGCAGGCCGCACCGTGTGCGCTTGCATCCAGCGGCCGTGCCCCGACTAAGAAATGCATTCGCATTAAAAAAAAAAAAAGGAAATCAACTTTCTTGCCGAGGTGGGCACCCGCCGTGGTTGCTCAGTGGCTATGGTGTTGGGCTGCTGAGCACGAGGTCGCGTGAACGAATCCCCCTCACGGCGGCCGCATTTCGGTGGGGGCGAAATGCGAAAACACCCATGTACCTAGATTTAGGCGCAAGCTAAAGACCCCCAGGTGGTCCAAATTTCGGGAGTCCCCCACTGCGGCGTGCCTCATAATCAGATAGTGGTTTGACACGTAAAACCCCATAATTTAATTTTAATTTTTGCAGAGGCGGGATTTGGACCTGCGTACCCGCGGTCCCAAGGCGAGCGTCGTAACCACAAGGCTATACAGCCGCTTTTTTTCTTTATTGCATGGAAATATTAGTAGTTATATGCGAAAATTAGTTGTGTTACATATATACACACATGAAAAACAAATTCACATACGCTAGGCAGTCCAATGAAAGTTCAAAAATCGGGTAAACAAACACAAGCGTCCAGATAGAGCCACGCATGCAGAACATGCATTTATGAGAACTATATGATTGCGTTGGAGCGACGTCGCCTTCGTCCATAGCTGGCGCATTCGCACGTTCGTGCTCTGCGAGACGAAGAGTAGAGAGGTTTTGCGCGCTTTGCTTGGGAGAGAGATAAAGAAAATGAAAGCGAGAGTGAGAGTTCGAGAGTCCGAGACGCGCGAAAAGAAATTGTCATCATCATGAGCAATAAGATGAAAAGTTCGCGCGCACATCCGGAAAAGGCTGGGCTACGATCGCCCGGCTTCGCTGTCTCAAGCGCTGCGCAGCCGAGTGCAAGGTTAAGCGTTTTTTTTTTTTCAAATGGTGCCGTAATAGCGGAGGTACACGCGTTTGATGATCGAAACACGGCCCTCGGTCGTTTCGCTTTTTCGGTGATCGGCTGGTCTCTCTTCGCTGACTGCTCCTCCAAATGGCACATGACATACATCAGCGCCAACGCGCTTTTCAAAACACTGTCCACGTCCGCTTAAGGCACGTCCACTCTAGCGGCAAACATACCGACGGCGAACCGGCCTCGTAGAATGTCTGCTCGCGAAAGGTATCCAAAGTAGACGGCAGTTCAACCGGCGCACCGCCCGCCGCACGACCGATGGGCCAATCGACGACCGCGAAGCTGCGCACCTCCGCCACCGACGACGAAAACATCGGCTGCAGCTTCTGTTCCATGCAAAATAATTTCCGCTAGATAAAGCAATGCATAAATTGCACAATTTATGAAAAAAAATTGCAATGGCTTAGCTCGGCTATGCGAAGATATACGCAACGTGAGCCAAGGTTCAGCTGGTTATTCTTAGCTTTCCTGGTTGTCTAGGATTAGCTTGATTATCATGCTTACTGCTGCTTCAATGACACACAGACGGTATACGCATTATGTGGCACATGTATATATATATATTTTTGCTGAACGTCTGGTTGCTTCTCTATTGCCACAAAGACCGCTCGGTGGTCAGTGTAGTAACACGCTGCCGTCTCTATGGCTCCAACGCAGTATTTTGAATTGATTGTCTGTCTGTGATACACAAGATCAATGGTGGTTCCCCACTGGCTCGTCTGTACAGTTGGAACCCTGGCCAAGTCCAGGTTAAACGTGTCCTTCAAAAGAACACCAAGAGAGTCTGGAGCA
The DNA here is from genome assembly GCF_013339745.2 of Dermacentor silvarum. NCBI lineage: Eukaryota > Metazoa > Arthropoda > Arachnida > Ixodida > Ixodidae > Dermacentor > Dermacentor silvarum. The sequence goes on from NC_051157.2 coordinate 192,268,194, forward strand.
CGATTGAAGTCACCAGCCACCACAAACAGTTCACTTGCCGCAAGACTAGGTATAGACGTAGCCATTGCGTCTATAGTGTCTTTAACTGAATTGTTCGGCGACACGTACACGGCTTCGATGACCACACCACTTTCGTCAAACTGAACGGCACAGCTTCACCCTGGGGCACCGCTACCTTGGCAGTTCACTGGCAGCAATCCCTATCCTCACATAGATAGACTCCAGAGCTTCCGTTATCGTCAACACGACTGGCATAAGCAACCATGCTAAACTCGGGGATTGTGACAGCTTGTCATCCCGTGGCAACACCAACCTCTGTAAAAAGGAGAACATCAGCACTGGTCAAGAGACGGTCACCACAAACGTCCGCCATATGGCAACTCAACGATCGGACATTGAACAGGGCAACTGTGTAGACCACTCTTCTGCTTAACGAGAAAGTGCGTGCACGTTGGACAAACCCGCGCCACGGTTTCATCCCACCCAGGCGGCGCCGATAAACTGAACGTTTCAGGCATGACACTACTTACTGGCGTCAAGTCTTTTATGTGCCAGTCTTTCACACACGTCGCACACATATCCAAACGGATTGTTTACGAAGTCCGTCTCGAAGGTCCGAGTCGCACTGGCGCTTTCGCTAAGTTTCACCGCATAGTCAGTCAATCGACGAGCCTTGACGTCATCGACGGCGTCTTGTTGCTGCTGCTGAGATGGTCGGGCACGTCGCTCAGCCTCCTGGCGACGCCTCTTTGCCAGACGTAGCTCCCTTTGCTCCGGTGTCTCCGCAGCACGTTTAGCCTTCTTCTGTTCGTTTTTCCTACGCTCAACCGCTAATTGCCAGGCAACTACTTCGGGATCCGATGAGTTAAGCTTCTCCGCTCTTCTGCGCCGCTGAGCAGCGATTTCACTCTACTTCTCCATGGCTATACCACACTGGCAAACGCCCAGCGGAAACGATCAAACGCCCAGCGCAAACGCCCGGCGCGCCAGCTGTGCGCCGTGTGACGTCACTGCTCATCGCGCATGCGCAGTACAGCTCTCCAGGACCCACGCGAAACTGCTCAACCTCGGGCAGTGTAGCTCACGCTACAAAACGATACCCACTGTCAAACGTTAAACACGAACGAGAGCTCCGATACTTGTCGAGCTCAGCGGCAGTGCACGGCTACCGACGGCAGACGACCGAGCGGCTCGGCTGTGCTCGCATCACGGCCGACGGCGCCGCTAATATCAGCGTATTTTCTTCTTTGTGTTCAATTATTGCGAAGAGCGACAACAACGGCAAGAAAAAAATTGGAGGACACTTAAGCTTCGCTTTTAAGAGTGTAACGCGATAGCATTCAAAGGTCCCTGACTGCTTCTCACGCTTCGCGACAACTGCAGCTTAAGCAACCGTAATGGTTACCTGGAAACACTGACGGCGAACGCTATGCACGAAGGGGAGCTTTCTGGTAGAAACGCGGCCTCTTGCGTGGGGCGATCCCGAAGATATTGCATAGCCGCGCCAAAAATAATGCATAATTTTCAGGTTTCCGTTTTTGTTTCGTACTTTTAATATTTCAGTCTGAGCAGATTTAACATAAAAGGCATGCGCTGTGGGTGTTTTGTTTCATGACATTTGTTTGTGGATTGTCATTCTCAAAATTCGGAGGAATAGCTTTGCCAAGAATGCAAGACAAGGTATGAGGAACATTAATGATAGAATGGTGTGGCAATATAGCCCGCCAGTCATACAAGAACCTTCTTTATAAGAACCTTCTTATATGACCGCCGGTCATATAAGAAGGCGTGGTATATACATGTACCTAGATATATTCGGAGGGCCTGCATGCGTGGATGGCGATGATTTTCTCCGCCACCCGCCGACATCGCAGGCCGACGCAGGTTGCCGACGCCGGATTTTCTGCGACACGGGGCCCTTAACGCTATCGCGTTAATATTGCGGCGAGTGAGCGTCGGTGATTCATTCCGAAGCGCCGTCAGCATTAGCTTTGAAGTGAACCGGAGAAGGCCTAGCGACGATATCGCCGCCGTCGAGCGATCAGCGGCGGCCAGGCTGCCGGCGGTGCCAGAACGTCCGCTCCTCGGTCCGGACCACTTTGCTGTACGGCTGCCACATGAATGGGTCCCGGTACCATCCTCTCTACTGCAAGGAAATCTTGCCGTTCGTGAGCAAATCCGCCGTCGAATGGCAGCCCGCGAACGGCAACGGCGTGCGGCGAATTGCCGTGCCTCTGCGTGCTTTGCGGCTAGCCGCTCTTGCTGCCCTACCGGCCCGTGCTCCTGCGAAGCGTGCCGCTATGAACCTTGCGTTGCACGAACATCTTGAAAGGCGAACTGTCGCACTCCGTCGGACTATCCTCGTTACTGGGGGGGACTGGTTGAGGAGCTGGACGCACCTTTTACTGAACCCGAAATTCTGGAGGTCCTCCATGAGCTCAATGGGCGCTCTGCACCGGGTTTGTGCTTGAGGCGGTCTCGGATATGGGGCTGGGACAACGTTTCCACGCGTACGTTAGCTCCTTTCTGAGGGATCGCAGGGCTACCATCAAGATCGGTCAAGTCAATCCGAGGAATTTACCTTGGCAGCGAGAGGCACCCCACAGGGGATAGTCATATCTCCTCTACTCTTCAATATTGCCATGAAGGGCCTCTCGGAGCGACTCGCCATGGTGCGCGGGACTACCCATGCTCTCTACGCGGACGATATCACCGTGTGGTGCATGGGAGGGTCCGACGCCGGGGTAGAGCAGGCGCTTCAACAGGCACTAGACATCACGGAGAACTTTCTAGTCGGTTCGGGCCTGAGCCTGTCACCGGCTAAGTCCGAGTTATTACTGTACAGACCCACACGACAAGGGGTGAGGAACTTCACTCCTTTAGAGCATATTCCCATAGCTCTATACACACGGGATGGGCTGATGATCCCCAGGGTAGACTCCATCAAGATCCTCGGACTCCTACTGGAGTCCAAGGGGGGCAACTCACAGACAATAGCCCGCATCACCTCCAAGACGGAGAACAAGCTTAGGCTCATACTCAGGGTCTCGAACCGCAGGGGAGGGCTGAGCGAGAGCAATCTCCTACGGCTCTACCATGCGTTTCTCATGAGCCACATTAATTACGTCGCTTCGGCACTGCACTGGCCCAAAAGGGAAGAGGCAAAAATCGATGCACCAATGCGCAAAAGTATAAAGCGAGTTCTAGGCTTGCCTATCACCACCAGCACCGAGAAGCTCATACAATTGGGCAGGCATAACTCACTCGCGGAGGTGATCGAGGCCCAGCAGATGGCTCAGGTCGTGCGTCTATCGTCCTCGCGGGCTGGTAGGCGCATCCTGGAATCCATAGGCTGCGATCTTACGGAGACTAACGAGCGTAAAGTGACTCTACCGTCCTCAATCAGAGGTACGTTTACGGTAGCTCCACTTCCAAGAAATGTCCACCCGCAATACAATGTTGGGCGCCGCATAGCTCGGGCCCGTTCTTTATTAAAATCGGTTGCAGATATTCGGGATCTCGCAGCCTTTGTCGATGCAGCCCAGTACGAGCGTTCCGATTGCTTCGCAGTGGTTTCTGTCGACCATACTGGCAAACTCCTATGTTCCGCCTCGGTTCGAAATGTTTCGGCAACGGTGGCTGAGCAAATGGCCATCGCTATAGCAATGAAGGACAAGTCGCGTCCAAATATATTCATGGACTCGCGGTCCGCAGCTAGGGCTTTCGATTCGGGCTCGATCTCACGGGAAGCAGCGGCCATCCTCGGCAGCGAGGGGGCTGCCGGGTTTCACACTATAAAATGGTTCCCGGCCCACATGGCGGCCAACGTACATCCCGATGTTCCTAACGCCAATGAATTTGCCCATGAACGTGCGCGAGGTTTCGCTCACCGCGGCGGTGCCGGCGGATTCGAAGGCGGGGACTCCGGGAGGTACAGGGACTCGCTCCTCACTTTCCACGAGATCTTGACTCATTATCATCTTTCGCGGAGGGCTTTTTCCCTTCCTCACCCTAGACTCACTCGATCGCAATCGACGGTCTTTAGGATGCTCCAAACGGGGTCTTTCCCTTCGAGGGGCAGATTTAGTCACTTCTCGCCCAACATCGAACCGCAATGTCCGGACTGCGGAGAGGCGTACTGCTCATTAGCTCACATGCTCTGGCAATGTCTTGCGTTACGCGACACAGTTCAACAACGAAGAGGTCTGGGAGGAAGCCCTTAAAAGGGGCGACCTCTCGGTTCAACTTCGGGCTGTCCAGAGGGCCTGTGAGAGGGCGGAGGGCCACGGTCTTCCGGACTGCTATATACCGACTCCCCCTGAAAGGGGGCGTCCAAACGCAGTTCCTCAGGACCTGAATAAAAGTTCTTTGTCTGTCTGTCTGTCGCACTCCGTTCGCGCAGCTAATCAGACCGCTAAGCACGACTGTGTTGGAACGCGAGCAATTTGGCACTTGCGTTGCAGGCTGTAATTACCCATTCACAAGTGCGCACAAGCGAGCAACACGACGAGAAAGATTAGGGAGGGCGTGCCTGCTAGCAGACTAACCGATAGTCGCAGGTTCTCGCTCGACCAATCGACTTCATCGCCTCCGTTGACCTCACCAGCTGCACCCTGGTGACAACACGACGATCGCTGGGGATACCGGAAAGGCTCGGAGAGTAGCACGACCGAGTCGCGTAGCGCTGCAGCGTTTGGCATCGTTGATCGTGACGGCATTCTAAACTCGATGCGCGGGTTTACTTTAAATGTTCGAAAAATATCGGTGTTGGTTTAGGGCCCTTTAAGAGAAGTGAAATTCTACGCAGAATTATGAGCGGCACCGGAACCAATGTGGAAGACGACGACGAACGCGGGAGCAATGCCAGAAGCTCGTTCGCGCCAACGTGCTAGCTGTGGAAGGAGACGACGACGCTCGAGAGAGAGAACCAAGTTAAAGCTAAGAGAGAACCAAGTTAAACCTAATGAAGGAAGGGCCCCCGCTTCGCTGTTTGCTCAGACTTCGCACCACTAGTATGATGCTGCCCCCATTTTTTACAGCGAAGCTGTTTAAGCCAGCCGTAATTTGTGGTTCATATCAAGAAACTCTGAAGAAGTAAAAGAAAATAAGCTTTCTTGCCGAGGCGGGATTTGCACCCACGTACCCCTTATCCCAAGGCGAGCGTCGTAACCACTAGGCTTTACAGCCACGCTTGCAGAGCATGCATTTCGAGTCTCGTCGTTTTCGTCCACAGCTGGCGCGTTCGCACGCTCGTGCCCTGCGAGGTGAAGAGGTTTTGCGCGCTATGAGAGCGAGAGAGAGAGAGACGCATTCACGGAGCGGGTCTGCTGGGACGCGTTTTCGGCCTTGGAACGCGGTGTCGGTGTTGCAAGCTGGGCTATGCAACGCGCAGTGACGGCCGTAAGTCCAAGACGCTCGAAAAGAAATTATCATTATCATGAGTAATAAGATGAAAAGTTCGCGCGCACTTCCGCAAAATGCTGGGCTACGATCGCCCAGCTTCGCTGTTCCAAGCGATGCGCGGCCGAGTGCAAGGTTAAGCGTTTTTTTTTATGGAGCGGGTACATCACATACAAATATGTACGTAATATTTTAGTTGGTTGCCTTAAATAAACTTCAAACTTCAAGTTGTGACGGTTGATCTAAAGCCGCGTCGTCGAATGTGTCTCGCGGCTAATTGTTGCGTACTTGTTCCCGGTCGTCGTGAAGTTTCCGAGCACCGATAACGAGTTCCGTGCGACGATGGTCGAATTCTACCGCACTGCCAAGTTTACCGCTGTGACAGGGTGCATAGACTGCACCCACATGCTATCAAGGCGCCGGGTAGCCCGCATGGCGAAATTTACCGCACTCGGACAGGTTACTCCTTAATTAATGTGCAGGTAAATTGCTACGTCTTTTCCTTTCTCTTTACTACTGCAGCAGTAATTCTTAAAAAGAGAGTAATCTGACATAATTTAATGTCTGCGACCTTCCAAAAACAGTATACTGGGTGTTGTATATCAGCGTTTGGACGAGCGAGCGAAGACAAGGAGAGCGAAGTGGCGCAACCAAGGACTCTGAGCTAACAGCCAGCACCCCCGTCGGTTCGAGCTGCGGCGTTCCTGCGGCTTTCCGGTGCCTCTCCAAGCTTCGTTGGCCTGCAGTGGTATTTTTGGCTGTGTATCGGGTGGTTTCAGGTTTCTAACTACCTTTATTTAATCCCTGATTTATTCACATTCCTTGCATCAGCCATCTTGGGCTGATGTCGACCAATTCTACTGGCCAGGCGAGATCAGCCTGGTCAGCATCCCTGCCATCTAATGAATTACCTTTAGATTTGTTTTTTCGCAGTGGCGTAAACACCATTCCTGTTGCGCTCGTGCCTACCAATGGAGGTTCCATCAGGCTGACGAACCCACAAGCTGTCCAGAAGGAACTTAAGAGCATGTCCAACCACTTCCAGACCATCACTGACGTGCGAGCGTTCTGACGCGGAGGTATACTGTGTCGGTCACCGGACCAGACCTGTGTTGACGATCTACTGAAATGCACTTCATTCGCTTCCATCCCGGTGAGAACTTTTATCCCGCCTCACCTTGCGTGCACCAAGGGCCTCGTACGGGGCGTAGACTCCCACTTAAGTCCAACTGAAACCCTGGACAAGCTCTCCGCAGCAGGTGTCATTGCTATTTATCGTTGCAATCGCTTCGTAAATAATGACAGGATTCCGACTGAGTCGGTAATTGCGACGTTTGTGGGCACATCATGTCCGTCCGAAATCAAAGTGTGGCCTCTTGTGTTTCGTGTAGAACCACTCGCGTCACGTCCAATCCAATGTCAGAATTGTTGGAGATTCGGGCACAGCGCAGGAGGTTGCAAGTCGAGCCTACGCTGCCGCACCTGTGGAGATGGTCATCCTTCAAGTGAATGCTCTGCGCAATCTGAAAACTGCTGCCTCTGCGGGGGAACACACCCAGCAGACTATTCTAATTGCTCAGCTCGCGCCCAAGAAACTCAAATTCTTGAAGTAATCGACCGCCGTCGTTGCTCCCGAAGAGATGCAATTGCAGTCGTTAAAGACAGGGCCTTCGGATACTCTGGTGTTACAGCCCGCAACACTCCAAGTATAAATATTAATCTATCGGAAGCAATTGACGCTGCTGTTGAAAAGGCAATGACTAAGGCTATGGATAAATTGGTATCCAGCCTATCAGAATGCTTAGCCCAAATCATTTCGAGTCAGATGATTTTTAATAATAATAATAATAATAATAATAATAATAATAATATTTATTACATCCATTCACATCCTAGTTACAGATCCAGCCCGCATAAGCAACATTGCTTGTTGCTTATGCGGGCTGGATCTGGTTAGTTATACTTATGCGGTTAGTGGCTTGCAACATTCAAATGTTGCAAGCCACTAACCTACAGTCCTCAGTACTTAACGCCACACCTCGAATGCCTAGCAACGACGTAGAAGCGCCTTCTACATTTAAAGATCACTCGACGGACACTACTCCGCCAATTCAACCAGGCGAGGGTGAGTCCTCTTCAGACTCCCTTACTGTCACAGATATGGAACTTGACGCTCGAGCTCCCAAACGAATGGGATCTCCAATTTCTAAGATTATGAAACCGAAACCAAAAAAGAGTCAACCATCGCCTATGAATAAAGAAAGCTTTCTTAAGGCGGCAGTTGCCGCTGCTGTGCGATCAACACCATTGGACAGTTGAAAGTATTGCAGTGGAACTGTCGCTCTATCTTCTCACCTATCTCATCAGCTTAATCCAGATGTTATACTTCTTCAGGAAACTTGGCTATCACCAGAGAAAAATTTTCACTTGAAAGGTTTTCGTTCGTTCCGATTAGATCGTAACCCGCGAGGCGGAGGACTATTGATACTTGTTTCAAATAAAATTTGTCATAAGGCAAACCTTTCTTTTATATTCATGGACTCCGACTGCGAAATTTTGGCGATAGAGTTATGTCTCCCAGGATATCAACCATTTTCAATTATTAATACCTATTTCCCCACCGGTGTGCAAAGTACGCGTCAACTTGATAGGGCTGTAGCTGCTTGTAGAAAAGAAATTTTGTTCGCAGGAGATTTTAATTCGCATCACGTGTCCTGGTGTCTAAAAACAGATTTGTGTGGTAAGCGACTATGGGAATGGGCTATTGATAGTAACCTTTCATGTCAGAACACAGGACATGTGACATTTGTTAGAGGCCACTTTCGGTGAGTGTTAGACTTAACATTTTGTAGTGCTGGCCTCAATGTTTCTTCGTGGTTAACGGTTGACTCAGCAACCAACAGTGATCATCTTCCTGTGTCATTTGAAATCATGTGTCCAATAACATCTTTAGAATACCAGGTGTGCACATTTGTCAACCACAATAAATTTAAGACTGTCTTACTTGCATCCGTTTCGAAACTTGCCAATGCTAATGACGAGGAAATCGCTTCAAAGATTTGTTCGGTTCTTGAGGGTTCCCGGAAGCAAGCTCAATTTGTCATCCCTTCGACTAAACGCAGCACTTGTCGTTGGTGGAATGATGAGTGTACGCGTGATTACAGGAAAAGAAAAGCAGCCTGGAAAACACTTCTCCATAATCAATGCCCGACAAATTGGAAAAATTATCAGTTTCACGCTGGTGTATTTAAACGTACTGTTAACCGAGCCAAAGATGAATATAATATTAGGCATTACGATTATCTATCAAAATAAAAAAAACAAGCGAGCTCTGTTCGCATTTCTTCGCGCTAGAAAGGGGGCTACCAACGCCGTTAACATTAGACTCCATCGTTTTGACCCGGCAAGAAATGAGCTCTTCTTTAGAAGCGATTGCCAAAGGTTTAGAAAATCGATTTGCAGCCCGGCTTCCAACTATTCATTATGCTTTAGACTCTTCGGATGGCTTCACCTCAATTTCATTATCTGAGCTCAATCAGACTGCAGCATGCTTGCCAAATACAGCACCTGGCCCTGACGGAATCACAAATGCAATGCTAAAAATATTGTTAAAGGAATCGCCGAACATTCTTTTAGGCGTGGTAAATTATTCGATTAAAAATGCTTGGATTCCTTTGCAGTGGAAGCTTGCCAAAGTAATAATGATACTTAAGAAACAAGGGGGAGGGTATACATTGGAGAACATCAGGCCTATAGCGCTTACGTCGAATGTAGTAAAATTAATTGAGAGGCTTATTCACCTTCGTATCATCAAATTTGTAAACGATAATTCAATTCTTAGTCCATGTCAGACAACTTGCTCGACGTCATAAGCAATATGCAGCCTTAGTGACGCTTGATATCGCTAAAGCATATGATACCGTGGAACACACAGTTTTGATAAATCGGCTAACATCTTGTGGTGTTCCTGCTTATATAATAGCATGGATTCATTCATTTTTAAGTGAGAGAGAATTCTACTGCTACAAAAGCGGCTTTTCGTCTTCTAGGTGCAAACAAACGAGAGGAGTACCGCAAGGTTCAGTCCTTTCCCCGGCGCTTTTTAATATTCTCATGAGCTCAATTCCCCATCATGAAGAAATCACAACTTATGTTTATGCAGATGATATTGCGTTTTTCGCATCTGCAAATGACATTCATACGTTGTATCAACGACTGCAAACTTACCTTTGTGCCCTGGAGAGCTGGTTAGATGTTAACCAGTTTTTACTCAATACCAGCAAATGTGCCATTCTCGTTTTCCCGATAAATGACCCAGTGCATATATCTCTCTCTTACCACCTACAAGACATACCACAGGTAGAATCGGTTAAGTACCTTTGGAATAATTTATAACTCCTCTCTCAACTGGCGGCCACATATAGATCATGTGACTGGAAAAAGTACCCGTGCAATTGGCATTTTGCGCAGGCTGAGCAATCGTCGAATAGGATTGAGAAGAGATACACTTCTAATGATATATCGCATGTACGTTCGCCCTGTATTAGAATTTGGTTGCGCACTCTTCTCTGGAGCTCCCGCTTACACTTCCCGCCCTTTGATCCTCTTAGAAAGGGAAGCATTACGTTTGTGCCTAGGGCTTCCTAAATTTGTTGCAAATTCTGTTCTTTATCTAGAATCCCGTGTTCCTCCTCTTTCGTGTAGGTTCCATCTTTTGACAGTACAGATGTTTTTGAGAATTTACGAATCACCGGTGCGACGCTCTCAAACAATATTCATTTCCCACCCTGATTGGTTTTTTCGTGTAAACTGGCCGCGTTCACATACTCCCCAAATTACATTCACGCTGTTCTGACTTGACCCTTTGGATGTGCGCATCTGTGATGTACTTCCGATTCCCGACAGATCTGTTACCACTGATATTCAATTCGATGACATATTTCCTAATAATTCAAAATTACTTCCACATAGTATTCTAGATGGTATATTACAAGATCATCTGCAGAGCCTGCAAACAAACATCGTTATTGCGACAGATGCCTCACAATGTGAGGAAAAATCAGGTGTTGGTATATTTTCCCCTATTCTCGATTGGACATTTTCTCTTCGGTTGCCAGATTTTATACCCATATTTTTAGCTGAATTAATGGCGGTGGTGCTGGCTCTACGCAAATTAGACCCATCAATTACGTCTGCCGTGATAGTCACTGATTCATTGTCAATATGCTCATCCCTCACTGCTTCTTGTGACTCTCGCGTATTGAGGACGTTTAATTCATTGATACCTGTTTATTTGAAAAGTTTGCGTTTAATTTCGGTGCCTGGCCATAAAGGACTTTTTATAAATGAAATAGCAGATTCACTAGCCAAGGCATCGATAACCGGACCAATTTTTCCGTATTGTCCTTTGACTGCTCATGTCATTGCTGCTAGATTTCGCAGGAGTGTCATTATGCAGGCAGTGTCAGGCTCTGCTCTAACTAATTCTTTGGAATACAGACATCTCCTATACCCTTGGCACAGAGACTTTTGCCAAAGCCGGAAAATTGAAGTGGCCATCACGAGGCTGCGCTGCCGTATCCCTACGTTAAACTTTTACTTACACAGGTCTGGTCTGGTCCCCTCACCATTATGCTCATTCTGTGGCGAAGCGGAGACAATACACCATTTCTTGTTGTCTTGTAGGCGTTTTTCTGCAATAAGGAAAAGACTACTGGAAATTCCGCTTCGCAATATTGGCCTAGATTTATCGGAACCTGTAATTCTATCTTTTGGAGCCTCCATTATTGGGTTCAGCCACAGAAATGCTTGCTTGGCAATCCAAAATTATCTCATTGAATCAAATCGATTACCATGATAAACTTATTGTCACCTTTGCCACCATAGTTTTCTTTTATTCATATATTTCTTTTTTAACCTAGTATTAATTAGTGTTTTTTTCTTTGCCTCTCACAAAATTTTCCTGTCTAAACTCCAGTGCTCTATTTCTTAATTCCCTTGTTTTTATGCACCGAACATAACCACCCGATTCATGGCCAATCCCCCACTGTGGGTATGCGCCACAACCTACTCAGGACAACAACAACAACAACGACTCTGAGCTCGTGACCACGCAGCCGCGTTGCAACGTTCTAAGATGCAATAAAAGGCACTTAACAATACTGGCGACGAGGGAACGCGACACCGCGAAGCAAGTTTTCCTGGAAGGCGATGCCTAAAGGCAAGATACCAGAATTTGTGCCCGGCACCGACTGGTCATCGTGGGTAGAGCGCCTGGAATTCTACTATGAAGCCGACGACATCGTCGAATCTTCCAAGAAGCGAGCGGTTCTGCTCACGCTGTGCGGTGAGCAAACCTACGAGACGCTTAGGGCCCTGGTTGCACCACGGAAGCCTTCTGAGGTGGACTTGGTGTACATCATCAAGTTACTGAGCCAGCACTTCGACCCCCGGCCATCTGAGTTACTTGGACGATTTCGCTTCCAGCCACAAGACGAGCTCGCTAATGAATCGGTCAAAGACTATGTGACAGCTCTGCGAACTTTGGCAAAGGACTGCAACTTTGGCAACGCAGACTCCAGGACGGTGGGTCCTGATGCGTCGGGTGGAAACGCGGAACTTCAGTCTCAACCAGGGAGTAGAAGGCTTCCTTTGTGAAAATTATGCTACGAGACAGATTGGTATGTGGGATCCACGATTCTCATCTTCAACAACGGCTGCTAGCTGAAGTTAAGCTAACGTTTAAGAAAGAGTACGAGCTCGTTCTGACTGCTTAATCAGCAAGAGTTCAGCAGAGAGAGATTCAAAGCACTCAGCAACAGGCCGAAAATTTTTATATACATCGTCAGAATGTTCGCGAGGGCTCTACAAGCAAGGCGAATCAGTGCTTCCGATGCTTAGCAGATCATAAGGCCGACAAGTGCTACTTCAAGAATGCTACGAGTAATTTCTGCCGCAAAAAGGGTCACATCGCGAAAGCTGGCCTGTCGAAAAAGGCTAAACCACAGAAGTACCAAGGAAGTCATCGTTTAGAGGAGGACAAAGTTTTAGAGGAACAGGAAGGCGGCCTCCTTACTGTTTTTCACAAAGGACTACAGATCCCAACCACAGCTAGGTTCGTCGTGACAGTACGACTGTCTGGTCGGCCACTCAAGATGGAAGTAGACTGGGGAGCAGCGTTTTCTATAATAAGTGAAGCGACGTTCGCTCGCCTCTGGCCTGACGATGCCCCGGTGTTAAGAGAACGCAAGCTCGCTTTACGGACATGGTCGGGAAAATGTTTGGACATCCTAGCCTCCATGCTTATCAATGTATCTTTCAACAACAACAAAGCATAGCTACCCTTGCTCGTGGCTGGAGGAGTTGGAGCCAGCTTGTTAGGAAGAAATTGGTTCGAAAAACTGGGCATTACGCTGCATGGACTCAACAATGTCGCGGAAACAACAATCGACGCTACATTAGCCAAGTTCTCTGGGGTGTTCGATGAAGCTCTCACTGGACATTCAGGGCCACCTGTACGCATTGATTTTGCTGAAGACGCGACACCGAAGTTTTTGAAGTGCCGGCAAGTGCCATTTGCATTACGCCGTATGTCGAGAACTCGAAAAACTCCAGGCTCAAGGCAAAATTGAGCTATTCTCCGCCTCTGATTGGGCGACGCCAGTGGTCATCGTGAGGAAGAAGAATGGATCCTTACGATTGTGCGCGGATTGCAGGAGCAATTACAGGATTACAGGAACGGGGATTACAGTAACCTAATCAGTCATGGTAGAAATAAACTCCATTACGATCCCCTTCATGCTCCCGTAACGACATAGCGCATTTCATGATACTGCGCGTTTGGCCGAGTAAATGAAGACCGGCGCACCACTTAAATAGCCCTAGATGTTTAAGGCGAACGTGTTATCTCATGGTCTTAAAGCGAAAGTCTCATCTTCGTTTCAAGGCCGTTTCAAAACTGCGTCGTCGACACGAAATCGTCCTCTTATTATAAGAGGTGGCAATGCGCACAAAACCGCTATTAGTGGTGGAAGATTCATTAAGCAAGTGAACTGAACTGATAATGAGTAGACATATAGGTGAATGAGGTGAATTAAGAGGGAATTAATGGTGAATTAAATGGGTTTAGTTGGGTCATAGGAGTCAAACGAAAGGTAATGACGAGATAGAGTTAGCTAAGATGACGAAGAGTAAATAAGAGGGAATTCAGAGTGATTGAAGGCGAATCAAGCGGTGATAGGGTGAATCAAGTGTGACGAAAATTGAAAGTTTGGAATGTGCAAACCAAGTGTTATGGAAGTAAAACCGAGGTCGTATAGTGAATGAAGGTGAACCGAGCAGTAATAGGGTGAATCAGGTGAATTAAGAGTGAATCAATACGTTATGGAGTGGGAAGTGACTTGCAAAAGATATGTGCAATTTGAGGATCCAAGTGAGAGTGACTGGGCAAAAAAAGTGCGCTGAGTCCCGGTTCGAGTTTGGTGAATTATAGGAAGGGTGACTTGAAAAAAAACATCATGACTAGCAAAAATGACTGTAAATTGTGGTTTCAGAGTGATGATGCGTAGTGTAAAAATGTAAATAAAGAAAACAGAAAATTTCTAAAGAAATTTCACACAACGTAAAAAGTGGTCGTCGTGTCATTGAGGTAGCGGCGCTCGGGCTTTCGCCTTCAAGTCGTCTTAGTTGTAGCATAAGGCACCCCTATTATTTTTTAAATTATTATTTTAGGAGACGATCGTACATATTGTGGCTATCTGTATCTTTGAATTTCTTAAAATTGCCTGAGAAGTTTGGCCTTGCCATTTTAAAAAGCAGCAAATGCTTCTGCTCAGAAAAGAATATCGTGTATGTATGAAGTGCGTTACTACATTCACTTCAGATGAGCAACACAGCATAACATTGAATTTTTTTTCATTAGGTGATTGCAGGGCCGAAGCTCCAACTTTCCAGGATCCGCGCACGACAGTCCAATCTTCGACAACAGTTGCGCACGCTTTCTTTACGAAACCATCTTCTTCTTTCTGGGGGTTTACGTGCCAAAACCAGTTCTGAATATGAGGCACGCCGTAGTGGAAGGCTCCGGATTAATTTTGACCACCTGGGGTTCTTTAACGTGCACTACAACGCAAGCAGACGGGCGTTTTTGCATTTCGCATCCATGGAAATGCGGCCGCCGCGGCCGGGATTCGATCCCGCGATCTCGTGCTCAGCAGCACAATGCCTTAGCTATCTGAGCCACCCCGGCGGGTTTCTTTACAAAACCAATCGAGTGCCTGAGCTCCTACTTGGCGATGCTGGCTATGCGCGCATGCCTCTTTCCTCGTTACCCCGCTGGCTGACTCCAGACGACCGTACAGCCCCGAGGGACGCTCGGCACCGCTGTATAAGAAAAACAGCCTGTAGCATTCACAGTGATGCTTATCTAATTACGTACAGTTTCTTGTATTTCAAGTTTTCATTAGAGTAAGCGTGATACATATTATAGTGGTCGTGATGCAATTTTGCAAAATATGGCTTTGTATTATTACCTTCATATATTTGATGCAATACGTTTTTGCAGCGCTGAATATAAGCCGCATCACAATATAATAAGGATATTAGCTCCAAGACCTTTGACTATTGGCCTGCTTATGATTCCAAGGTATAACGTTCGTCTCTAAGTAGTTAGCGTATGCACGAACTAACATTGTCTATTTTGCACAGGTATCAAGCAGCTCACATCCGCACACGGAACACTGTGAAGAGGGCCTTCGGTGTGTGGAAGCGTCGCTTCCCGTGCTTAGACATGGGGCTTCAATACTTGGCAGAACGTTCTGCAGTCGTTACATCTTGTGCTGCCTTGCATAAGCTTGCAGTCCTGAGGCAGCACTTGGAATCTCCAGCTGTGGTGATCCCACAACACTTGAGACGGCAGCAGCCTGATGTGGCGAGTCAAACCGACACCCTACATGGATCGCAATGCCGAATGCGGCTTATCGCTCGAGCATTTCACTAAAGCATCATAAAAGTGAATTTCCATCTTGTTCCATCTAGATTGCAAATACATGAGTCCAACTTGGCGAACTCCGATTATATGCCAATAACACAAGCAGGACCGCCATCACACTTCAAGCACAATTCTCTGGACGCTCCTTTAATATTTCCTTGTTATGTATATTTTTGTGCTATTTCAAGTTTTGTGCATATCAATGCTTATTCGCACCAGTAGTTTCGACCACTAACCGCAGCTGCAGCGGTATCATACTTCTTGCGTATTAAACCATAGACGTGTGTGAAAATATAATGAAATATTTAGTGTTCTGCCTGCTGGCTTTGTGCAAGCTGCTGCTTCTTGGCCTCTAATTCGAGAAGTAGGATCTGGTGCTCCATGTCACTGCTCCACTTTTTGCTGCTTCAGCTGCTGTTACCGCAACTGGACTTTTGTGCAGCTCCTGCTTTCGTTGCTCGTCCGCCCTGTGACGTTTTCGTTGCTGGAGGAGCTGCTGGCGATGCAAATGCAATTATGCATTGCACTCATCTTTCTGAAGCGCCTATAGTCGGGCAGCTTCTTCAGGTGCGAGCTCCCGCTGTATCGCTGCCGTGCGGTCTCGCGATGGTCTCAATTGCTACGGTGTGTCAATGCCCCAGCTGCAGTTTCTGAAATTTCAGCTCGAGCAGGCTTTGGCACTGTATGTGGCGTGTCGCTTTCTTCAGTTGACGTTTCTGGCGCAGCAAGCTCACGTGGAAAGCTGGTTGCAAATGTCACAGTCGTTGACAGCAGCACGGTACTGAGACCTGCCAAGGCAGAACCTTCCTGAGCCGGCAGTGGTGCCTGAACTGAATAATCTGCGCACACATAAAACAAACATTACATTAGAGCCGAGGAGGCACTACAGTTACTCATATTTATAAGCAGTGTCGATCCCAGTGTTAGAAGAACTTATGAGTACAAATACGCATACATGCATGCACATTATTAAGACAGCCACAACACATCAGTCACACACGGAAATCGAAGGCGCTAGTGGCTCTAAACTGCAATCCCGGCAAGCAAGTAAAAACACAAACCCCCGCAGGGGCGTCTGCGTAAGCAGGCGTTTGGTGTGTTGCGACACCACGGACCCGAGCACATGAGGCTTGGCCCCTCCCGCGTGTAGCCGTGCGCGGCTTAGCCGTGTCCGGGGAAAAGAGGATCCTGGAGCTTGAGCCGATGCCGGGTGTTTGGACCTTTACGGCCCCTCGGTGGAGGCAACACACCTCTTTGGCCTCCGCTTCGCGTAGACGGCACCCCCGGACTGACCCACCCAGGGGAAACCGGCTGGTCGCCTTTTCCTATCCCCCTCTCTGCCCTTTTTTCTTTCCTATCTCCTTTCTTTACTGTCCTGTCTCCTCTTCTCTTCAGTTACTTCCTCACTTTCATAGGCGGCTCGGGTTAACCTTGTGTAGGTGCCCTCTCTTGGGTTTATATATAAGGTTATAGCGGCAATGTACGGCTGGCGCCTGCAGCCTTACACGATAAGTGCTGCACCGTCCCCTTGTTGGACTCCGTGGTGGGTGGCTGCCATTGCTGCCGAAGTACACTATACTCCTATGGGAACACCTGCTTTTCCACGGCTTCTTGATCGTCTCCCTCAGAAGAGGGGACGCACCGATGAGTTTTTGAATTTGTTCACCCGGCCTAAAGACATTTTCCCACGATATCAGGTAGTACATAGTGAAAGAACTGAAAGACTAGCGAGAACCATATCCCCATTTGTAGTTGCGAAAACCTTGACCAACACTCTAGGCCCTGGCTACAAAGTCACCAAAATGCCAACTGGGGACCTTCTGCTTGAGCTACGTGATAAGGAGCAACACAACAGACTTAGCAAGCTTGTTACCTTTGGTGATGTCCCAGTTACTGTTTCACCGCATCGTTCCATGAACACAGTACGGGGGGTAGTATCCGAAGCAGACCTCATCGACCTATCTGAAACCGAATTGCTAGAAGGATGGAAGGAGCAGAACGTCACGAATGTGCAGCGCATTGTTATGAGGCGGGACAACAAAGACATTCCCACGAAACACCTCATACTCACCTTCGAATTGAGCACTTTACCACAAAGCATTGAAACAGGCTACACAAAGATACCAGTAAGACCATATATACCCAATCCTAGGCGATGCTACCAATGTCAAAGATTCGGCCATGGTTCACAGAACTGCCGTGGTCGACTCACCTGTGCTAAGTGTGGAGTACAAGGTCATGCCTCAGACAACTGCGAGGCCACACCTCACTGCGTTAATTGTGATGGTGAGCATCCAGCGTACTCCCGGTCTTGTCCAAGTTGGAAAAAAGAAAAGGAAATTATAACACTGAAAGTTCGTGAAAACATATCGTTCAGGGAAGCACGCAAAAGGTGCTCACCATTCCACACGACCACCTACGCTGATGCGGCGCGTCAAGGGGCAGCGTCGCAGCGGCTACTGCCACCAGCCCAGCCCGCGCGCAGCGAGCTGTCGCTTGTGGCTCCTGCCCCCAGGGTGGAAGTAGCTAAGTCTACTCCACCTAACCAGCAAACAGGCCCGATTACCCTAGGGTTGCCGGCACCACAACAGCCCTCGGTGGCAGCCTGCGCTACGCGAAGCGAACCCGCAGGCCCACCAGCAGCTCCCACGGTGGGTGCAGTCAAGGCTGCCTCACCCTCTCCGGCCATTGCTGGCTGTGGTAACACCCGGCGCAGCTCAGGCCCAAAGGCAGCCCCATCGACCTCCGGGCTGGTGGGCACAAATGTCTCGTCCTTCGCGGCGAGACTCTCTCGCGAAACTTCTCGCTCGCAAGAGCGCG
Organism: Dermacentor silvarum; assembly: GCF_013339745.2. Classification (NCBI taxonomy): domain Eukaryota; kingdom Metazoa; phylum Arthropoda; class Arachnida; order Ixodida; family Ixodidae; genus Dermacentor; species Dermacentor silvarum. The sequence goes on from NC_051157.2 coordinate 192,286,402, forward strand.
TGTCCGGCGCCTCTCAAGAGGCAATGGACACTACACCCATCCCGACGGCGCACCAAGCGCCTAAGGAGCGGCGAGGCTCCCTCGACCGCTTCAGAAAGGACAATCCCGCGTTACAGGGCCTAGAAAGGGCTCTGTAATCTAAGGCAATACTTCCGTTTTTAGTACACACAGCACCAATTTAATTTCATTATGGATACACAAATTATACAATGGAACGTCAGAGGCCTTCTTAGGAACCTCGACGATATCCAAGAACTTCTTTACCAACACAATCCAAAAGTGCTGTGTGTACAGGAAACGCACTTAAAATCAACACATACAAACTTTCTCCGACACTATGTTACGTTTCGTAAAGACCGTGACGATGCTATCGCATCATCAGGCGGTGTTGCCATTATAATTCACAAAAGCATAGCATGTCAACATTTGCAGCTACAAACGCCCCTCGAAGCAGTGGCAGTTCGACTTGTTCTTCTGAACAAACTCATCACCATTTGCTCGCTTTACATTCCCCCACATTATCGCTTACACAAACATGAATTTCAGTCCCTTATAGACGAATTGCCAGAACCTTATCTTGTTCTTGGCGATTTCAATGCGCACAGCAGTCTGTGGGGCGACTCTCGTATCGATGCGCGAGGTCGTCTTGTTGAAGAATTTCTTTTCTCGTCTGGTGCGTGCCTCCTGAATAAGAAGGAACCTACATTTTACTGTATTGCAAACGGAACCTTGTCTTCTATTGACCTTAGCATAGCTTCCCCGTGTCTATTTCCTGAACTTGAATGGGAAGTTACCAAAAATCCTTACGGGAGCGATCACTTCCCCATATTACTGAGAACAACCACAGAAAATAAGTCTCCACCACAAGCCCCTCGATGGAAGGTTGATACAGCAGATTGGGAGAAATTTCGGATTCTTACTAGCAATATCTCCTGGGCTGACATGTCTTCGTTAGGAATTGATGCTGCTGTAGAGTATTTCACTGCCTTCATAATTGATGCCGCTTCTAAATGCATATCCGAAATAAGTGGTGTGGCATGCAAACGCCGTGTCCCATGGTGGAACGACGAATGTAGGAACGCTCGTAGGAAACAGAACATAGCGTGGGGGTTGCCACGTGATTCACCTACTGCGGAGAATCTTATCAACTTTAAGAAGATAAAGTCACAAGGCAGGAAACGCGCCGACAGGCCAGAAGAGAGAGTTGGCAGAAGTTTTTATCAGGTATACACTCGTATACAGATGAGGCCAAAGTATGGAACAGGGTTAACAAGGTGAGAGGACGACAAACATATTCACTCCCTTTGGTAAATACACAGGGTGACAGCTTGGAAGACCAAGCGAACCACCTGGGTGCACATTTTGAACATGTGTCGAGTTCATCGCACTATTCTCCGGAATTCACAAAATACAAAGCAGCAATAGAAAAACAAAAACTAGACCGAAAGAGCACCGGGAACGAGCCATATAATTTACCTTTCTCTTTAGCAGAGCTTCATGCATCACTCGCCTGTTGCAACCAATCTGCCCCAGGCTCTGACCGCATATTATATGAAATGTTGAAGAACCTACCCTCTGAAACGAAGAAAACCCTTGTCTGTCTGTATAACTCTATATGGACCTCCGGCGAGATCCCCTCTGCCTGGAAAGAGGCCATAGTGATTCCTATCCTGAAGCAGGGGAAGGATCCATCCTCTGTATCGAGTTATCGGCCCATAGCGCTAACAAGCTGTGTCTGCAAAGTCTTCGAAAAAATGATAAACCGTCGCCTATTACATTTCCTAGAATCAAACAGACTGCTTGATCCATACCAGTGTGGTTTTCGCGAGCGTCGATCCACCACTGACCACTTGATACGTATTGAGGCGCAGATACGCGAAGCTTTTGTTCACAAACAGTTCTTTCTGCCTGTATTCCTAGACATGGAAAAGGCCTATGACACCACATGGCGGTTTGGAATACTGAGAGACCTCTCCCACTTTGGTATACGTGGTAATATGTTAAATATGATTGAAAGTTATCTGCTGAATCGCACATTCCGTGTTCGAGTTGGCAATGTTCTATCACGACCTTTTGTGCAGGAAACTGGTGTACCCCAGGGAGGCGTGCTCAGCTGCACACTATTTATCGTTAAAATGAACACGCTTCGTGCTTCGTTACCACCCGCTATTTTTTATTCCATCTATGTGGACGATATACAAATAGGATTCAAGTCCTGTAACCTCGCAGTGTGCGAGAGACAGGTACAGCAGGGGTTGAACAAAGTGTCAAAGTGGGCAGACGAAAACGGGTTCAAAATAAACCCCCACAAAAGTTCTTGTGTTCTTTTCACCAGGAAGAAAGGTCTCGTTGCAGATCCCACTATCGAAATGTATGGACAACAAATACCTATAAACAAAGATCACAAATCTTTAGGCATCATACTTGACTGTAAGCTTACTTTCATCAACCACATAAAACATCTCAAGGCGAAATGCCTAAGAACAATGAACTTACTGAAAATTTTATCTCACACATCCTGGGGCACCGCCAGGAAGTGCTTAATGAATCTTCACAAGAGCCTCATTAGGTCACGATTGGACTATGGTGCCGTAGTATATCACTCTGCCGCCCCTAGCGCGCTAAAAATGCTAGATCCTGTCCACCATCTAGGTATCCGCCTGGCCACTGGCGCATTCAGAACAAGCCCCGTCGACAGTTTATACGTGGAATCGAATGAGTGGTCACTCCACCTCCAGAGAACATACATCAGCTTCACCTATTTTCTCAAAGTGCACTCCGATCGGGAACATCCTTGTTTTACAACCCTTAATGATTTGAAGTGTTCAACGCTTTTCTATAATCGACCCTCTATGAGGCGGCCTTTCTCACTGCGTGTAAGAGAACTTAGCGAAGAGATGGATGTCCCACTTCTAGAACATCGCCTAATGCCTCCAGCTAAGCTGTCACCGCCCTGGGAGTGGCAGGTGATAGAATGTGATCTATCCTTTGTAGAGGTCACAAAGCACGCTCCCGAGCTC
>NC_051157.2:192289521-192443379 GCF_013339745.2 Dermacentor silvarum
GACTCTCGCAGCGTCATTGCTGTCTGAGCGGTACCTGGCAACCTTAATCGCTGAAGCGATGAAAGGCGTGCGCGGCGGGACCCTGGACTAAGGGACCCTCTCCACAACTGCTCCTCTTACTTTTTATTTAATAAAGTGTATCATCATACCATAATCATCGGTATTCCGAATCTGCGCGCAGTCGTTGAAGCCGCTCTCGAATAGCATCACGACGCCGTTGACGTCGCGCCTCCTCTTCGCGAGAAAACTGCTGCTTCGTCCTGGCCATGCTCACGGCAGAATGACGCCGCCGCCAGCGCACGCTCTCTTCAGCTTGGAAAGACCCTGCACGTCATGGTTACGTCATCACTTCTCTCTTTTAAAGGGACACTAAAGAGAAACAGCAAGTTCAGCTGGAATAAAAGAGGGACCTTCAGGAATGCATGCAGTTTTTGTTGGGTGCAAAAATATGAGTTATTAGCGGAGAAATTCGTGAACAAAGACCGAATATCTCTTCCTCAATTTCTCTCACCCCAGATTTGGCACTGAAGCAGTGTCGTCACAGATTTCATTGCTCTCAGCGAATCACAATGCGCCATGATACGTCACCGCTTACGTAAACGGCCGAGGCTCTGGCTGCATCATGGCTGCATGCATGGTTGCTGCGTTTGCGTTCGCCGCGATGGATACAGTTGCTGCCGCTGAACCTTGCAACGAAGAGCTCGCCAGGGAAGCAGGACTGCATTTCACCGATATTCAGTGAAACGGAGCGCGAAATGATCCTCCGTGCGCGAGCGGTAGGTGTTTCCGCGTGCGATTGCGGTGAGCCGCCAGCCTCGCCCGCGGAAAGCAGAGCTTCGTTTTCGTCGACGGATGGCGAAGCGTCCGGTCCGCCAGGCGACGATGTTCTCGACAGAACAAGCGTAGAAAGTTGCGCACGTACTCGGTATGGTTATTTCGTGGCTTTATTTAATGACATTCAGCACTCACCGAGCCGCTAGTTTGCTGCTGCAGGGGCACCGGTAGGGGGTTTGATGAAGCCCGCATTGAGGGAACAGCTGCTCGAGAAAGGACTGGCCTCTGGGGCACGCCAAGATACTTTCCCAGGGCCGAATTATACACATAATCCGAGGGCGAGAAATGCAGAGAGCACACCATCGGTTTCTCTGGCTCTTTGGCCGTTTTATCATCGGCAGAGCACTGAGCACACAATCGAGTCAACACTGCCGCTGCCCCTGAGCAAGCGCCTTGGGCCATTTATACACCCCTCAACACTACACACACGAGGCATTTTCTGGCTGTTTCCCGCGAAGTCAACGTTTTTCGAGCTGCACAACACGCAACCAAACATCGTAGAGCAGAGCAGGCGCGCGCGACGATGCATTGACCAAAAACGAAACTACGAAACTATCACGACCGGATGAATCGCCATGCCATTTTTCTTATTAATCTAATTTTGTGCTAAACTTGTACTTCCTCGCTTGAAACGGTTTAAAAAGTTGGCAAATGCTGTTTATGTACGCTTAAGGTGTATTTCATTTTGCGTTTTATCAACATTGATAAATCGCTCTCGACCAATCGCGACCGGCCTGCATTTATAAGCTCCGACGTCACGAACGTGTAGTGCGGGAAACTCGAAGGGGCGTCAGCACCTATCCTTCAGTTTTTCGCTATTTTCTCGCTTATTAAACATCTGTTTGCAGTAAGAATGGTATGGCTGTGATCGTGAAAGGATAATTTACCATTTAAGCTCAACTTCCGGTTTCTCTTTAGTGTCCCTTTAAGCTCCGCTGGGGTCCCTAGCTCCGCCTCAACTACTGTTTGGCAGGCACTCTCCCTCGATCTCTCCACCGCTACGTCGTCGCTACCCTCTCTATAGCTCCACCCACCTGCTGCTCAGCGTGCGCCTTCCTCCTCTCTCACCTTCACCGCCTTCCGAACACCTGCACCCCTGCGCGCGCTCCTCACCCAGCTGCGCCGGCACAGAGGCTGAGACAATGTCATGGATGGCGGCAATGGAAAATATACCTGCTATGACGAACTACCTCAAGGGAAAAAATGAAATCAGGAAAGAAACAATTTATGATAATTCAAAGGGAATCTCCTTTTTTTTCGAAACGAAATCAGGATGCCATAGAACGCATCCGAGGTTCACCCAGGATGAAGACGCAAGTGCTTGCTGTGCTAAAGCTAGGGAAACAATGGACCATGCTTTATTGGAATGCAAAGAAATCTATCCAGCTGCCAGTCAAGGCTCCTCTGGCCTCCTTGAAGCTCTTGGGTTCAGGGAGAGCGGGGGTAAAGTAAACATGTCCGCTATAGAGATTAGTAAGAGGCGGTTGGAGGTTTGGTGGCAGAAAAGTAGGGAGGCCTCAAACACCGGAAACGTACAGAAACAGAGTTCCCAGTAATGGTTCAAAAAGTTTGGTGCTTGTAATTCTTTGTAGTTGTGTGTTTTCTCAAAAACAAAGGTAGGACAATAGGCAAAATAATAACAAGAGCTTGGTGGCGCAACCCACCACCCCGTTTCAAAGGGGACGCTCATAGCATCCATCCACCCACCGCCGATTTTTGGCGTACGCTCGGCACGGCTGAACGTCGACCTTTAACACACTGTGCAAGCTACGATATTGCTACGCGAGAGACATTCATCCTGGGGCAGACGACGAAGAAGACGGTTCTCTCTGGTGCTGGTGGCTGTCCACCATCTTGGCTACTGTGTCTCTCTCATACTGTAAATACAGTGTAAATAGTCCCGCCTTGTGCCGTTTTACGTAACATCTTTTTGGTGGAAGTGCTGGGTAGTTCCCTGTTTCGATCACGGAGCTTCGCAACGGCCGCCTCATCACGCTTGCGACCATGTCAGTCGGTGCAGGCACATCGTCTTCACCCCCTGCCCCTCCCGTCGCTCCGACCTACATCGTTCTGCCTCCTGCTCGTGATCCTGGCGTATTTTCCGGCCAGGATGGGGTTGACGTCGACAAATGGCTCAACCTTTACGAACGGATCAGCGCCGGCTACAGGTGGGACCCGACCCTTATGCTCGCCAACGTGCTTTTTTACCTCGATGGCCCACCGCGGGTGTGGTTCGAGACGCACGAGGCGGAAATTACCAGCTGGGACTCTTTCAAAGAGAAGATCCGTGACCTTTTCGGTGACAGCACTGGTCGGCAGCTTGCTGCGCGGAATGAACTTGCAACTCGTGCACAAACATCCTCCGAGTCATACGTCTCGTACATTCAGGACGTTATTGCTCTTTGCCGCCAGGTTGACGAGCACATGTCTGAGTCCGAGAGGGTTTCTCATGTGCTCAAAGGTATCGCCGACGATGCTTTTAACCTGCTCGTCTATACCAACGTTGATACCGTCGACACAATCATCAAAGAGTGCCGGCGGTTTGAACACGCGAAGAGCCGCCGTATTACCCAGAAATTCACCCGGCTGCCCAATACGGCTGCAACTTCATCGTGTGATGCCGTTCGCCAGCCGCCCACCTGTGACCACGTTACTCGCATTGTTCGTCGCGAGATTGAAGCCGCCTGTCCTGCACCGATTCAACCCCCCGTGTTTACAACCCACGCCAGTGACCCATCGCAGCCATCGGTGTCCCTCATCCAAGCTGTCGTCAGGCAGGAGTTTGCTAATCTTGGCCTTCCATCAGCGTGCCCACTGACTCGTCCTGACGCTCGGCCTTATTCCTCTGGACCCACTCGACGCTCCTACACCTCTCCCGGCTCCTTCCGCAATCCTGCGGAATGGAGAACGCCCGACGATCAGCCCATCTGCTTCTCCTGCCATCAGGCCGGGCACATTGCTCGTTATTGCCGTCGCCGTTGGACCTACGTATCTCGCCAGACCTCCATGTACCCTACTCCTTTCAGACGTCCAGCCGCTGGTTCCCCTACTTACTACTCGTCGTCCTCCCACGAGCCTCTTCCATCTGACGCCACTGCTCCTGTTCGCCGCTTCTCCCGCTCCCCGTCGCCGCAACGCCGCCAATCCCGCTCGCCGCAGCCTCGCCGCTTTTCCTCGCCGTCCTTCTCTGGACGATCGCCGCAGGAAAACTAGATAGTGCAGCTTATGGAGGTGAAGCTGCAATGCCATCGTCCCCTGCAAATCCTCTACTGACGCTCCCCACTCACCATAGCCTTCTTGAAGTCAAAGTCGACAATGTTCCTGTGACCGCCCTCATCGACACTGGCGCACACTTGTCTATTATGAGCGCCTCTTTACGCCGCCGCCTGCAGAAGATTATGACGCCGTCTACGACACAGACAATACGTGTTGCCGATGGTGGTGCTGTTCAAGTGATCGGAATGTGCACCGCCCGTGTCAGCATTGCCGGTCGTCACACTGTTGTCCTTTTTGCCGTCCTTGCTCACTGCCCCCATGACCTTATCCTTGGCCTTGACTTCCTTTCGGCACACTCGGCCTTAATTGATTGTTCTTCTGAAACGCTCTGCCTCGATCTTCCTCTTGTATCAGATGCCTGCGATACGCCCGTCAGCCGCTTAAGCCCCACCGATTTTGTTCGCCTACCACCGCGAGCCGTCACGTACGTGTGTTTGTCATCGACCCCTCCCGTTCCTGACGGCGACTATATCGTCTCTCCGATTACAGACGTCCGCCTGACGCGCAATGTTACTGTGCCACATACCATCGCCACATTAGTTGATAACTGTGTGTTTCTCCCGCTACTAAACTTTGGTCTGACCCCCCAAGTGTTGCCCCACAAGATGTCGCTTGCCCACCTCACCGCGATAACAGACTATGACGTCGAGGTTGTCGCCATAACTGCACCTGCGGAAGCTGCAGTTTCCCCGTCACCAAGTTCCGACGACAGCATTTTTCGCAACATGATTGGATCAGACCTTTCGCCTGACCAGGCCGACGCTCTTTGCCGGGTTTTGGCCTCATACAACGACATTTTCGACATTCGTGATCGACCCCTGAGCCAGACTAAGATTGTCGCCCACCGTATCAACACTGGCGACTCTTTGCCCATTCGCCGTCGACCTTACCGTGTGTCCGCATCAGAGCGCGAAGTGATTCAAAAAGAAGTGGCTAAAATGCTTGCGAAGGACATCATCGAACCATCTTCTAGTCCTTGGGCCTCTCCCGTCGTATTAGTAAAGAAGAAAGACGGTTCCTGGCGTTTCTGCATTGATTATCGGCACCTCAACAAAATCACCAAGAAGGACGTGTACCCTCTTCCACGTATTGACGACGCCCTCGACTGCCTCCATGGTGCCACCTTCTTTTCATCCCTGGACCTTCGATCTGGCTACTGGCAAATCGCTGTAGACGACCTGGATCGCGAGAAGACCGCCTTCGTGACCCCTGACGGCCTTTACCAATTCAAGGTCATGCCTTTCGGTCTCTGCAACGCACCAGCCACGTTTGAGAGAATGATGGACACACTGCTTCAAGGATTTAAATGGTCTACGTGTTTATGTTACCTGGACGACGTGATAATTTTCTCCCCCACTTTCGCAACACACCTTGAGCGGCTTTCGACCATTCTAGCAATCTTCCGACGAGCTGGCCTCCAGCTAAATTCCTCGAAGTGCCACTTCGCCCTTCGTCAAATTACTGTCCTGGGCCACCTCGTTGACGCTTCCGGTGTCCGACCGGACCCAGCAAAGATACGCGCTGTCACGAACTTCCCCGTTCCACGGTCTGTCCATGACGTTCGTAGCTTCGTGGGGCTTTGTTCCTACTTTCGCCGTTTTGTGAAAAACTTTGCGGCGCTCGCACGTCCACTCACTGACCTTCTCAAACAAGACGTCCCGTTTTGTTGGGGTCCTCTACAAGCTGACGCCTTCTCTGAGCTCATCGCCGCCCTAACGACACCACCTATTCTTGCCCATTTTGACCCAGCTGCTCCCACGGAAGTGCGCACAGATGCTAGTGGTCACGGCATCGGTGCAGTTTTAGTCCAAAACCAACAAGGCGTTGACCGTGTTATTGCGTACGCAAGTCGTCTCCTATCGAAATCCGAACGCAATTACTCTATTACGGAACGGGAATGTCTTGCCCTTGTCTGGGCGGTTTCGAAATTCCGTCCTTACTTGTATGGCCGCCCTTTCCGTGTTGTCACCGATCATCACGCTCTCTGTTGGCTTTCTTCACTGAAGGACCCTACTGGACGACTTGGTCGTTGGGCGCTGCGCCTTCAGGAGTACTCTTACTCAGTTACCTACCAGTCTGGCCGCCTCCATTTGGACGCGGACTGCTTGTCCCGCTACCCTGTTGACCAACCAGAGGGACCGGACATCGAACCTAACCCCTGCGTTATGTCTATGTCTCAGTTTCTCCAGATTGGTGACGAACAACGCCGTGATGATGCTTTGCGATCGCTCATTGATCGGCTGGAATCTGCACCTAACGACGCCTCACTGCGCATGTTCGCCCTCGTGAATGGCACACTTTACCGTCGTAACGTCCAATCAGATGGCCCTGAGCTGCTTCTCGTTGTGCCTAAACAGCTGCGTTCAACGGTACTGCGTGAGCTTCACGACGAACCAACTGCTGGTCACCTTGGTGTGTCCCGCACGTACGACCGTGTCCGGCGCCGCTTCTTTTGGCGTGGTCTCGCCCGGTCTGTTAGACGTTACGTGACCTCCTGCGACAAATGCCAACGTCGGAAACGCCCTGCCGCACCCTCGGCTGGACTGCTTCAGCCGCTCTCCATCCCGACCGAACCATTCTTCCGGGTTGGTTTGGACCTTCTCGGTCCTTTTCCTGAGTCACGATCCGGCAACAAGTGGGTCGCCGTTGCTATCGATTATGCGACCAGGTATGCAATCACTCGAGCGCTCCCCACCAGCACTGCTACTGACGTTGCCGATTTCTTCCTCCACGATGTTATTCTGCACCATGGCGCCCCTAGCCAATTGCTCACAGATCGAGGCCGCGCATTTTTATCACGAGTAATCGACGATCTCTTGCGCTCCTCCTCAACGCAGCACAAGTTGACCACTGCCTACCATCCCCAAACAAATGGCCTCACCGAGAGACTAAATCGCACCCTCACGGACATGCTCTCAATGTATGTTTCATCTGACCACCGTGACTGGGACCTGGCGTTACCTTACGTGACTTTCGCGTACAATTCCTCGCGTCACGATACCGCCGGTTATTCACCCTTTTATATGCTCTTTGGCCGTGAACCAACGTTACCGATGGACACCCTACTACCGGCTGCTGCCGCGCCGCCTAGCGAATATGCACGTGATGCCATCGCTCGTGCCGATCACGCTCGTCAGATGGCCCGCTCTAGGCTGTCGGCCTCGCAAGCGACCCAGAAGCGCCTCTATGACAGCCGGCATCGCGACGTTCGCTTCTCACCCGGTGCCTTAGTTCTCCTGTGGTGTCCATTCCGCCGTGTTGGCTTATCCGAAAAGTTGCTATCTCGATACACGGGTCCTTACCGAATCGTCCGCCAGGTCACGGACGTCACCTACGAGATTGTTCCCGTCTCTCCGACTTTACCGCCAGCGATCGCTCCCAGTGACATAGTTCACGTTAGCAGACTGAAAGCCTACCGCCTTCCTCCTAACGACAATGTGTGAAGTGCGCCGGGACGGCGCTTGCACCGCCGGGGGTAATGCTACGCGAGAGACATTCATCCTGGGGCAGACGACGAAGAAGACGGTTCTCTCTGGTGCTGGTGGCTGTCCACCACCTTGGCTACTGTGTCTCTCTCATACTGTAAATACAGTGTAAATAGTCCCGCCTTGTGCCGTTTTACGTAACAATATTGTTACGGGGAGAAAATACGCTTCACAGTGTATTTACACGATATATACAACGGGCAGAAGACAGGCGTACAAGATGAAGCCCGTGCGCGCGTCTATCGGCGATCGTCGTCTTCGTCAGACCTGTAGTCATCGTTCGAAACTCCAACGCCTCGTAGCAATATTAAGACCTATAGTGTTCGTTAGACAGACCTCTGTCGACCGAACACCGTAGGTCATCAAATCATACCTTGCACAGTGTTTCTTAGATATCTTTTTTACAGCTTGGCTTGCGTTAGCTGAAACATACGGTAGAATGTTTGTCCCCTGAAGTCGCGGTTGATATTCACATGAGGTAACGTGCACCACCAAATGTGCGTATTTTTTTTTTCAATTTTAGACCATGCTAACAGAGATGGTCGTTCGCGTCTTTTTCCATCTGGCTGACATAAACTTTTCCACATGTCATAAGTATGGAGTTAACTCCGATGGAGGACTTAATTTCAAGAGAAGAAAATGAAGCATTTCAGCATGGCAGTGAACACGGAATCAGCTTTTACAAAGTAATAAAAAAGTGTTACGTATACCGCCCTCTCTTTTTTTTGATAAAAATAAAAAGTCAAGCCAAAGTGATAGAGTAATGCTCGAGAACGTCTAAGGCGTCAATATAATCGCGAACAGAGCATTAGCAATGGAGAAATTGAAGTAAATGCAGGACACGATAAGAGACACACCAGCGATATTCAGGTACTTACCCGATGACGAAGGCTTTCCTCAAGAAAATTATGTCACTAGTACTGAACCCGTCGGATGAAAAAGATCACTAGTACTGAACCCGACATAGCCACGCACTAAACATCGTTCCTTTCAGGACACATATAGACTGTTTTAAATTTTCTTCTTTTCCGTTCACAGTTGAAATATGGAACCACTTGGATGGTTCGCTACGCGCATTGCCTTCAGCAGAGTTCATCGAGCAATTACCTAACCATATCGCGTGTTAATCTGTTTGTATATAATCTTAGTGTTTGTTCTTTTGTTTGCACTAATATCTTGTACCCACTCCTGTTATGTCTCGAAATAGAGAAAGCGGTAATTGCAAATAAATAAATAAAAACATCATTTCGTTGAATTACAAGACGGAAGGAAATGGTACTTGTCTACTTCTATTAGATTCTTAGAAAAACACCGCCCAAGCACTCCGTACAGATGGTTAACCAGCGAAGCTGAAACGTGCGGCCCCGGTGTTTAGCAGTAGGTTAATCCCGATGCTGTATTGAAGCGTTTCTCTATTATTGGTTACATGTTTGCGTTTCTAGTCGAACACAAGCGCCAATGGCGGGATGCTGTCAACCACGACGCCGAGCTAACTCGAGATATCTAACGCATGCGACAACGGCGAGCGGAGGAGGCGGGGTTGCGGGCAGAGCAGCGTCAACGTGTCAATGGCGCGCGCGCTTGGGTGCGACGCAGAGAACGACGTAACTGACGGCGCAGCCCATGGAGATGTTTAGCGAAACATAGGACGAACGGTTTTTCGTTTCGCCTAGCCATATACAGCATTAGCTGTAATAAACACAGGAGTTGGCGTCGTTTGCTGGCGACGGCTACGACTTCTCACTTTCGCTTCATTGATAATATAAAATAAAAAATAAAGTATAAATCCTTGCATTAAGCAGAGCAACTTCTCGATGCAGTAGAGCAAGTTCTCGATGTAGGGGAGCCACCGCGCTAAGATAGTGCGGTGGCTCCCCTAGCTTTTACCAGTGGCTGTAGCGTACCCAACAATGCAATACAATGCTACCGTAAGCAGAATATTCAATCATTATCGAAGTCGTGTTGAGCAAGTCGGATTAAGAAAACTGCGAGCTCAATAACCTTTAAATACTGATCACGTGATTTTTTTTCATCTATATATATGTACGCATCTCGCGCGCTACTGTTCCCGAAACTCTTCGTATCGCCTCCATTTTGCCGGGAAAATATCGCGGCCCATGACGACCGCAAACATGGTAAAATTTACTCTCAGTGTTATTCTACTCTGCATAAGCGGACGTGCAGCACACGGAGGAACTCTGTATGGAAATGCAGCCATGAAAGACCTTTATGCTGTAAGTATTTTTCTAGATATATCCTCCCTCCTCCAGCTCAGTTTCCGAACGCTACAATTAGTGTAGTGTGCGATTTATGCCTATCCACTTAAGCGACCTTTCATGATCATCATCATCATCACAGCCTATATTTATGTCCACTGCAGGACGACCTTTACTAATCATGAAAGTGATTTAATACGGGACTGTTTACAGAAGCGCTATCACTTTTACCCTCTTTGCCTCCGCAGCTTTCCCTTCATTAGAAAGCTTTAGTACTGCGGCATGATGATACGTACGCAGCACGCAAGCCCTTTGAGGAACGTGGCAGCGCGTGTCACGACGGCGCTTTTAGTACAAGGAAACGCCTACGTACGTAAACCTACTGCGCCTCTTGTCTCGCGTTCTTTTTTTACTCTTTTGTCTCGCACTCTCCCGAAAAAATGAGAACCACGAGAGCAGCGCGTGAGGCTCCCCACGCACGTGCGCAAGAATTGGACGCAGCTGCCGCGTACGCATCACGTACCGTTCGTGTTGCGTTCTGCACATGCGCACTTTGCAGAACGTAGTGATCTTACGTACGCAACGTACGCAGTACTAAAACTGTCTGTTGCCACAGAAAGTTGTCCGCGAGTATAGCGTATGTAATGTGGTCCTGTACTAAGGGTTGGGGCCGGTGACCGCATTTTCTTATGTATTGACTGGTTGCCCGGATGATCTCGTTTTGTTCTCGCAACTTGCCGGCACGTTCTCGTTTTGAGTGCCCGGATAACGGTTCTGGCTTTTGGCTCAAGGTAACTTGAAGGTCACCGGCAACGGGAGCTAAAAACATTTCATGCTTAAAAGTAAAGCGACACTTAGCACTGCTTACATGTGGGAATGCGAAAGCATTATAGTCCATTTGGTGAAATGTTTATTTCCGCGCGTTCCTTGACCGCGCAAGTTCTCGCCTGCGTTCTAATTGCCCCTCGGTAAGGGCAAATCAAAACGCGCCAAACGTATCAACGCTAGGGTCGGTAACATCGTACTGGAATGGCGGGGGGCGAGCAGTGGCTGTGCGCATGTCGTGGAGCGACTGTCGACTGTTTTTACGAGTCCCTAGCGATGTCGAGCCGAGCGCTTCCTATCTGTTACCCCAAACTCCGCACGCGATCTCGCCGCCCGAAGCCGCAGGCTTGAAATGCCCTCGCCATTCAAGGCATACTACAGCAACCCATTCGTTGATCGTCGTGCCATTCCCAGTTCACTAAAGATGTGGTACCAGAGCATGCGCGCCGGTTTGGAGCATGTATTCTACATAGCGATGGAGTTCATGTCGATTCCTGCAGATCTATAGCGTCCGAGCATCTATTCCCGCATGCTGGTTGTGTGGCTATTCAGAGAAGGTGTCTCACCCAAACATCCCAGCCAATTGACATTCCTTCGCTCTGTAGCAAAGAGCACGTAGTTTAAATTACTAAACCAGTAATTTTCTTTTCCCCCGTGCTTATTCAAATTTCTTGCGCATTTCAGTTGGACGCCATCTTTCACATGTGCAATTTGCCTCTTTTACCTGTACTGTACAGGGATAAACTACCGCCATATATCTTATTTAATTTTGCACTAATGTGATTTTATAACATTATCTTTTCGAAAGACAGTAGTGGGAACCATATTTAGTCATGAAAAAATGAAAGATTATCATTTATGAAACGTTTATGCACTTGTGTTATAAACATGGTTCCACATCTCAAACATTCAAACAGGGTCCTACAAAAGTATACAACTATGTTCTACCTTTTAAAATATGCCCAAAATTTGGATTCATCAGTTAATCAATGAAAAGCCCTCCCAAGCAGCACACCGTCATTGAGTCAACCATGGCCCAACGCCCGGGGAAAAAGCCGGGCACGAAATATTGGCCCTACCTGGGCAAGCGTGTACCCCTGAGGCTGAAAATGAGCCAATGTCGGCAAACCCCGCATCAAGGCGCCCGGAATAGGCTCCACGAGCTAATTTTGCATCCTTCAGCTCACAGCACAAACACATGCCTAATGGACAGAGAAAATTTACAGTGGAATGTGAGAGGACTTCTCCGCAACCTTGACAATATGAGAGAACTCCTTAATTAATATATTCCAAACACATCTAAAACTGACACAAACTTCTTCAGACAATATGCTATCTACCGTAAAGACCGTGACAATGATGTTGCTTTGTCCGGAGGGTAATAATTGTAGATAAAACTGTTGATTGCCAGAATCTCTCTCTTCAGACACTACTTTAGGCGGTGTCAATCCGAGCAATACTTTTCAACAAGGTGGTAACCATCTGTTGTATCTACATACCGCTACATTACAAACGCAGCGAGTAAAATTCCGTTTTGCTAATTGACCGGCTGCCGGAATCATAAGTTATCGCCGGTGATTGTAATGCTCGCAGCACTTTCTGGAGAGACTACGGGTGCGATGCGAGGAGTCGGCTCATACAAAACTTTCTGCTAACATCTGGTGCGTGTCTCTTTAATAAAAAGTTGGCCGCATATCTGCTTGCTTCGCTGCAAATGACGTCGAAAGACGATATTCTTCTGCCGCCCCTGATACGTAACACCCTCTCTTCTCCCCCCTCCCACCCCTCAAGCTCTTACCCTCCCCTCTCACTCCTCCCATGATAGATGCAATGGAGGTTTGGCAGAATTTAATTCAAATTTACCGTGTTCGCCATGCTCTCGCGCCATCTGTTGGGACCTTTTATTACTGTTGGCTTAAAGCCGGCTACAGAGCCGCGGCTTCAGCGGGCTTGTTTTTAACGCGTAGCGTCACTTCGACACCATTTCTAACGCGTTGATTTTTCGTTCTAACGCGTTCATTTTCATTTACTAACGTAAAAACCAGTCCTATGAGTATTCTTAATTAAATCAACGCTGCGGATCACAGTTATGTATATATGTTTTGCCTCAAATAGGCCTGAGGTTTCGGTTGCGCTGTATATGCTTTACGCGATAGTCAACGGCCAAACTAAAATGAATGTTGACAAATGCTTACAGTTTAACACCTGCAGAAGTACCCGCGGAAAGCACGAGCTTACCCTTATTGTACCCCACGCTAGAACTATCGCTTATCAATGTTCATTTTATTGCGATAACAATTAAATGGACATTTCAAGTGAATTTCAGCCGTCGGCGTGGCCGCTGCCGCCGTGAGGTTTCGTATAATGTCCAAGGGTGATAAAATCGTTGCCGCGCGGCGTATTTGCGAGTGAACCCGCGCGCTTTCAGGGAGAGCGAATGCACGGCGGAGAGCAAACGCGACATCCTACGTCGCGAGAAAGGCCGTGGGGGTATACGAGGGAGGGAGGGAAGGAGGGGGCGGTGATGCTCTGCTGCGGCACCAAATGCGTATCTTGCAACCGGGCGCAAGGGGAACTGGCGACCAGTGTTGCGGAATGAGCGCGGCCATTCCATTCCATGGAATTAGAACTTGCCGCAATTCAATTTCTTTAAATTCCTAGGAATGAAAAAACAGCCCATTCCTACATCCCGAATGGCCAGGCAGTTCCATTCACTTCCTGTAAATCCTCAAGGTAGGAAAGACATCTTGACTGTTTTATTCAGTTACCGATGAACGCACCATCAAGATGATGTCATCAGACGCCTTAAGCCCCGCAGGGGCGTCTGTGTTAGCAGGCGTTTGGTGAGTTGCGCCACCACGGACCCGAGCACATGAGGGTTGGACCCTCCCGCGTGTAGCCGTGCGCGGCTGAGCAGTGTCTGGGGAAAGGGGGATCTTGGGGGTTGAGCCGATGCCGGGTGTTCGGACCTTTAAGGCCCCCCGGCAGAGGCAACACACCTCTTCGGCCTCCGCTTCACATAGACGGCACCCCTGGGCTGACCCACCCAGGGGAAATCGGCAGTTGCCTTTTCCTGTCCTCCTCTTTAATCTTCGTCTTTCTCTCTCACTTTCAATCTACCCTGTCTTCTTTTTACTTCCTTTTACTTCCAATTTCCCAGGCAGCTAGGGTTAACCTTGAGTGGGTAGCCAACCTTGGATATTCCATATTTGGTTATAGTGGCGGCGTACAGCTGGCGTTTGCAGGACCTATCTTTTCCAGGTATTGCAGCGTCCCCTTGTTGGGCTCCATGGTGGGTGGATGGCGCTGCTGCCGAAACATTCACCTATATTTATGGGACGTTCATTCCCCCCACACCTTCATCGCTGTCTGAAACGAGGGCGCACCGAAGATGTCTTCCAGTTTTTTGGACGCGAAACGGTAGAACTTCCCCCGATTTCATGTTATTCACTCTGAAACCTCAGACAAATCGGTACGAACAATGTCACCTTTCCTTGTCTCAAAGTCTTTGACTAATATTTTTGGACCAGGCTATAAAGCATCCAGGATGGCAAGCGGGGATCTCCTCTTGGAGCTCCATGATGTGAAGCAATATGAGAAACTGCCCAATCTAGTATCATTCGGGGACGCCCAAGTGACAGTAACCCCACATCGTACTATGAACACCACCCGTGGCGTTGTCTCAGATGATGATTTAATGGAGCTAACCGAGGCTGAACTCTTGGAGGGCTTCAGTGAGCAGAATGTGATAAACGTTAAAAGAATTAAGATGAGGCGCGACGGCAAAGAAATCAAGACCAAGCACCTAGTACTTACTTGCGGTTGAAGTGTCCTGCCCGAGTCCATCGAGGCCGGGTACATCAAACTTCGTGTTAGGCCATACGTGCCAAATCCTCTGAGGTGTTTCAAGTGCGAGCGATTCGGGCACAGTTCACAGAATTGCCGAGGCCCGCAAACTTGTGCTAAGTGGAGTGCCAAAGAACATTCCTCCGAAATTTGCAATAACACTCCACATTGTGTCAACTGTGATGGTGAGCACGCCGCATACTCACGGTCGTGCCCGTCATGGAAGAAAAAGGAAGAAATTGTGACTATTCAAGTCAAAGAAAATATCACATTCAAGGAGGCACGTAGGCAGGTATCATACCTGCCCAAGAACACATTTGCCGATGTGTCGCGTCAGGGGACAGCGACACAACGGCTTCCGGCGCCTGCCCGGCCCGCAAGCAGCGAGCCGGCAGTGACGCCTCCGCCCCCTCGGCGGCTGCAGCTAGCGCTGCTCCACCAACTCACAAGAAGGGGCCATCGACCTCTGGGCTGGTGGCCTACAGGGCCTCGTCCCTCGAGGCGAGGCCTTCCCGTCAAACCAACCGCTCGCAAGAGCTCGTGTCCAGCGCCTCGCAAGAGGCGATGGACACAACAACCGGCCAGACGGCGCCGTCAGCGCCTAAGGAGCCGCGAGAATCTCGCGATCGCTCCAAAAAAGAAAAAGCCCGCATCACAGGGCCCGACAAGGGCTCTGCAAGTTAAAGGGACACTAAAGAGAAACCGGAAGTTGAGCTTAAATGGTAGATTATCCTTTCACGATCACAGCCATACCATTCTTACTGCAAACAGATGTTGAATAGGCGAGAAAATAGCGAAAAACTGAAGGATAGGTGCTGACGCCCCTTCGAATTTCCCGCACTACACGTTCTGACATCGGAGATTACAAATGCAGGCCGGTCGCGATTGGTCGAGAGCGATTTATCGCTGTTAATAAAACGCAAAATGAAATACACCTTAAGCATACATAAACAGCATTTGCCAACTTTTTAAACCGTTTCAAGCGAGGAAGTACAAGTTTAGCACAAAATTAAATAAATAAGAAAAATGGCATGGCCATACATCTGGTCGTGATAGTTTCGTAGTTTCGTTTTTGGTCAATGCATCGTCGCGCGCGCCTGTTCCGCTCTACGGTGTTTGGTTGCGTGTTGCGTGGCTCAAAAAACGTTGACTTCGCGGGAAACAGCCAGAAAATGCCTCGTGTGTGTAGTGTTGAGGGCTGTATAAATGGCCCAAGGTGCTTGCTCAGGGGCAGCGGCAGTGTTGACTCGATTGTGTCCTTTCATGTGGTGTCGCGCGGTGAGCCCCGGCTCCCCGGCGTTCGCAATGGCTCAGTGCTCTGCCGATGATAAAACGACAAAAGAGCCAGAGAAACCGATGGTGTGCTCTCTGCATTTCTCACCCTCGGATTATGTGTATAATCCTGCCCTCTAAAAGTATCTTGGCGTGCCCCAGAGGCCAGTCCTTTCTCGAGCAGCTGTTCCCTCAATGCGGGCTTCATCAAACCCCCTACCGGTGCCCCTGCAGCAGCAAACTGGCGGCTCGGTGAGTGCTGAATGTCATTAAATAAAGCCACGAAATAACCATACCGAGTACGTGCGCAACTTTCTACGCTTGTTCTGTCGGGAACATCGTCGCCTGGCGGACCGGACGCTTCGCCTTCCGTCGACGAAAACGAAGCTCTCCGCCGGCGCGGCCGGCGGCTCACCGCCATCGCACGCGGAAACACCTACCGCTTGAGCACGGAGGATCATTTCGCGCTCCGTTTCACTGAATATCGCTGAAATGCAGTCCTGCTTCCCTGGCGAGCTCTTCGATTCAAGGTTTAGCTGCAGCAACGGTATCCATCGCGGCGAACGCAAACGCAGCAACCATGCATGCAGCCATGATGCATCCAGTGCCTCGGCCGTTTACGCAAGCGGTGACGTATCATGGCGCATTCTGATTCGCCGAGAGCAATGAAATCTGTGACGACACTGCTTCAGCGCCAAATCTGGGGTGAGAGAAATTGAGGAAGAGATATTTGGTCTTTGTTTACGAATTTCTCCGCTAATAACTCATATTTTTGCACCCAACAAAAACTGCATGCATTCCTGCAGGTCCCTCTTTTATTCCAGCTGAACTTCCTGTTTCTCTTCAGTGTCCCTTTAAGTTAGTCTCGTGAGCGCACAGCACAAAAAAAAAACACTTTCAACATGAATACACAAATAATACATTGGAACGTCAGAGGACTCCTACACAACCTCGATGACGTCAAAGAAATCCTTCACAGGTTTAATCCTAAGGTGCTGTGTGTTCAAGAGACACAGCTTAAATCTACATAATGCAACTTTCTCCGGCAATACGCCATTTTCAGGAAAGACCGAGACGACGCTCTTGCGTCGTCCGGTGGTGTAGCAATAGTTGTAGACAAGTCCGTAGCTTGTCAACATGTACCCCTTCAGACGGCCCTTGAGGCAGTGTCAATTCGGGCAATTCTTTTTAATAAATTGGTCACCGTATGTTCTATATACATACCCCCACACTATATTCTCGAAAAAACTGAGTTTTATGATCTTGTTCATCAGCTTCCAGAACCCTACATACTTGTGGGTGATTTTAACGCTCACAACACGTTGTGGGGAGATTCCCAATGTGACCCAAGAGGTCGTCTTATAGAAAACTTTCTTCTGAACTCTGGTGCGTGTCTCTTCAATGGGAAGGAGCCAATAATTACAATCTTTATCATAATTCTTACTCTTCAATAGACCTGTGAATTGGCTCTGCCTCTCTTTTCCCCGATTTAAAATGGCGTGTGCTTAAAGATCCACTTGGAACTGACCACTTCCCAGTGGCACTGGACTTGTTGAAACAACATGACTCCCCTCCGTGTGACCCTCGGTGGAGACTAGCCGCAGCTGACTGGAAGTGTTTTAAAGAATCCACATATTAATCACGAGATTTTATAAGTAATTTTAGTATATATCATGTTGTATTATATTTTACCGCTTTTATTATTGACGCTACAGAAAAGTTCATCCCTCAAACAAAAGGTCGTTCATGCGGAAGACGAGTTCCCTGGTGGAACGAGGACTGCAGGCAAGCTCGGAAAAAGCAAAACAAAGCCTGGGGCATTCTGCGCCAATACCCAACTGCAGAAAACCTTCTTCAATTCAAACAATCTAAATCACAGGGAAGACGCACGCGACGGCAGGCTAGGAGAGCAAGCTGGGAGAAGTTTCTGTCGTGAATAAATTCGTATACCCAAGAAAAGAAAGCGTGGAATGCGCTCAGAAGGTTAAAGGGACAGGAACCGCATCCGCTGCCTTTGGTAAATAATCAAGGAAACAGTTGGAAGACCAGGCAGACGCTCTCGGAACACATTTGCAGTGTGTATCTAGCTCCGCGCACTATACACATACATTCCTTAAACACAAAGAAATAGAAGAACGGAAGACACTGGACCGCAAATGCAGAGGAAACGATCTATACAACCGTCCATTCAATATTGCCGAGCTTAAAGCAGCATTGAACGCCTGCAAAAGCTCTGCGCCGGGCGCAGACAGGATTATGTATGACATGATCAAGAACATGCACACGGACACACAGATAACATTTCTCGCACTTCTTAATCACATTTGGGCAGCCGGATACTTTCCAGCGGCATGGAAGGAAGCTATCGTTGTCCCAGTTTCGAAACAGTGTAAAGACCCATCCTTGGTAACCAGCTACCGTCCGATAGCACTTACAAGCTGCTTATGTAAGCTTTTTCAAAAAATGATAAATCGCCGTCTTTTGCGTTTCCTAGAATCAAACAACATGCTTGATACCTACCAGTGTGGATTTCGAGAAGGCCGGTCCACAACCGACCATCTTGTGCGCATTGAAGCAAACATACGCGATTCATTTGCTCATAAACAATATTTCTTGTCAGTTTTTCTCGACATGGAAAAGGCCTATGACACCACATGACGCTATGACATTATCATAGACTTATCAGGAATGGGTATCCGTGGCAACATGCTTAGCATAATTGAAAGCTATCTCTCACACCGAACGTTCCGAGTTAGAATTGGTAATGCCCTCTCTAGGCCATTTACACAGGAAACTGGGGTACCGCAGGGTGGCGTACTTAGCTGTACCCTTTTTATTGTTAAAATGAACTCTTTACGTTCGGTTATCCCACAAAGTATGTTTTACTCAGTATATGTTGATGATGTGCAGATTGGATTTAAATTGTGTAACATCGCAGTCTGCTAGCGACAGGTTCAGTTTGGATTGAACAAAGTCTCAACATGGGCAAATCAGAACGGCTTCAAGCTCAATCCACAGAAAAGCTCCTGCATCCTCTTTACAAAGAAGAGGGGCCTTGTCCCAGAGCCCAGTATCCAACTTCATGGTCAGCGCTTACCTCTGAACACACAGCATAAATTTCTTGGTGTCTTGCTTGACTTTAAACTTACATTCATTCCACATATAAAGTATTTAAAAGCCAAATGTTTGAAAACAATGAACATTCTTAAAATTCTTGCGCACACGACATGGGGCAGTGACAGGGGCTGCTTAATGAACCTGTACAGGAGCCTCATACGGTCACGTCAGGACTACGGGTCTGTGGTTATCACTCTGCCGCTCCAAGTGTATTGAAGATTTTGGATCCCGTTCACCATTTAGGCATTCGCCTGGCCACAGGCGCCTTCAGGACAAGTCCTATACAGAGTTTATACGTAGAGCCTAATGAGTGGTTACTCCACCTGCAAAGAACATATATAAGCTTCACATATTTCCTCAAAGTGCGATCTATTCCTGAACACCTGTGTTATAAAACCGTTAACGATTTCACATCTGCCACGCTATTTCAAAACCGACCTTCAATGAGAAAACCTTTTACACTACACGTGAGGGAGTTGAGCGAGGATATGAATGTCCCACTATATTTGCACCCACTGATGGCTCCAGCAAGGCTGTTGCCACCGTGGCTGTGGCAAATGATAAAATGCGACACGTCATTTGTCAAAGTTACAAAGCACGCTCCAGTGGAACACATCAGAATGCACTTCCGAGAACTTCAATTAAAATACTCATGCCCAGAATTTTATACTGACGCATCAAAGTCCAATGCTGGCGTGTCTTATGCAGCAATTGGTCCATCTTACTCAGAATCTGATGTATTGCACCCCGAAACAAGTATCTTTTCCGCGGAGGCATACGCATTAATGTCGGCTGTAAAACACATAAAGGCATTAAAACTCGAAAAAGCTGTCATATTTACAGACTCTCTAAGCGTAGTAAGAGCTTTAGTGTCTCTACGGAAACACAAAAATCCAATAATGAATTACCTTTACTCATCTCTGTGTAATATGTACGCATCTAACCAATATATCGTAATATGTTGGGTGCCAGGGCACAGAGGCATAGTGGGCAATACGCTTGCAGACGAACTTGCTACATCCATAACTACGAGAGCCTGCAACTCTACCGTAGCAATCCCTCCCACAGACTTGAAGCCTTTCTTGCGCAATAAGCTGAGAAACTTTTGGCAATCCATCTGGGACCATGAAATCTCCAATAAACTTCATTTAATCAAGCCGCACCTACGAAACTGGCCTTCGGTAACAAAATCGCGACAAACTGATGTTGTGCTTTGTCGACTGCGAATAGGACATGTGTACGGCACTCATTCTTACCTGCTGACTGGCGGTGAACCTTCACTCTGTGGTAGGTGTGGTGAGAGGCTGACCGTTCTCCACGTCTTGGTGGAGTGTCGGGAACTAGAGGCGGAACGAAATAAGCACTTTCCTATAGCACAACCGATGCCACATTCCCCTTCATCCGGTATTGTTTCTTGGAGCAGAACCAAGTTTTGACCATAAATCAGTTTTACAATTTTTACAAGATGTCGACTTATTGCGCGTTATAAGCCCACGTGATTCGTAGCGCGTCCTCTTAACGGAGGCTGCTGCTACGATAGTTGTGACCTGTATGGCACATGCCTCCTGGTTCTTGTGCTTAAGGGCCCTGGTGAGGCACTAGTGCAAATTTTTTTCTAATACATCGTTTCTTCATAACGTGTCATGTACCATCGTCAACTTTTAATGGCTATATAATTGCGGAGATTTCAACGAATCTTTTAGGCCTGTATACAGCCATGTTTTAATCCACGTCTTAATATTAATTATTCATCCACTAATAGCAGCCTATTACCATAGCAGTGGCGCTCTTTGGTCACATCTCGCCCTTGCGCCAATAAACCCCAATAATAATAATCATCAGACGCCTTAAGAACTGCAACCTGACGCAAGAAACGTTACCGAGGTCGAGGGTATAGATAGAGACGGTGACAGATATGTCACCAAGTAGCTTGGTGATATATCTCGTACAGTAAAAACCACCCAACTAATTCTCGTAGCGGCAGTTCCCCCGCTACCTATAGTATTTGCACGGTCAAAATGTTTTAACGACTTGTGATGGTTTGATATTGCTTAAGCCCCAATGTGTTAATGCTAAAATGACGACATACCATTTTTTATGCTGAGAAAAGTAGTGTTCATGGAGACCTTATATTATGGCGTCGTCAAGAGCAGCCTTTCGACGAACAGGCACAGAGCTTCACCCAGCGATGAAGGCCCACGCTATTTTCGGCCAGCACTTTCTCTTGTTGCGTGTACTGTTGCGAAGTCCGAGCGGCCACGAAGGTTCCATGGGTGGTGTCGCGCCAAGTGCCGGGAGAAGGAGTTATGCAGGGAGTTGAGAACAGCGTTCTATATACAAATGTACATGTTTTACGACAAGGGCGCCATGGTGATCGGAGCTTACTACATGCTAAGTCGTTGCATGTCCGAGCCGCTTACATGCCTGAACGTCTACATGGTCGAGCATCTACACCACACTCCAGGCACCCCACTGCACCCAAGGTGTCTCCCTAATAAACACTCGTCTTCCCTAGTTGACCCGACTAGGGAATCTAAAGAGCTTGGTGCGGCCAATCAGAGGTGTATTGTTCACAAAACTCCGCCTCTAATGTTGCACCATCGTGCTCGCATTTGCCACCACTGAGTGGCCATCTGGGAAACCGAGATCGCCGCCGTTATCACGGTAGTAATTCCACGAAGTTGACCGCGTGCATCAATCATTGGCCTCTCCGCGACGGTCAGCTTGTCATGGTCGGTATCGGGCACTGTCGCCAGGTAGGCGGCCGCTCATGAAGGGGGTGGCATCGGGGAAAACACTCAATGTGTGCGCACTGCCGATTTGGGGTGCGTGTTTGCCCGTCACCATCGGTGTTGGGCCCTGTCGCCGTCTGGGCGACGCTGATGATAGGGCCTGCCTCGATAGAAACAGCCAAAGAATGCGCCCTGATATTTCGGCACGCAGCACCAGGCATAACAGCACCCCCGCCGCCAAACATTGTATCAGGAGGCCGAGCTGCTCAGCGTGGCTCGGCTGAATCGATGTGGCTGGTCAGCAGGCTCATCCATGGGTCTGGAATCCAAGCTCTCTGGAGCACAGCTTTCTTTCCTGGCATTCCCCACGAACACGCAGGTCGCACGGACTCTAGGTTCCTGGAGATAAGATAAACTTGACAGGGCAACCATTGTAAAACCACGCCCAACGCTGCAAGTGCCCTCTACACACCCCTCGAACTGCCAGACCTGACTAAAACAAACCAAACCTGACAATTAAAGTTCCCGCTCTTAAACAAAACGGAACGAAGTGCATACCCTATGGCGACAAGTCCAAGATCTGACCTCGATTTCTCGGGTTGTTAAGACAACGACTTCTACAGAATACAAGAATTACAATGTAGGCAGGTGAAGCAAACGACCGAAGAAGCTAACGGAGGCTTCGCTTCCGAATCTTGTCTAAAAGCCACTGCTGTAAAGCCCCCTTCTACTTGCGAAGCAGTTGAGACACCGTACATCTTTCACATAACGTCCACTGTAGCAAAGACAACACTACGGGACTACTCATATGGTGCGCAAAACAAGGCATAACGCTGAAGGCAACACATTTCGGTACAAAAATCATGAGATATGCATGTTTAAAAACAAACTGAATAAGCTAACACGACAAATAAATTGTGTAGAAGCACACTAAAATACACTGAACTGTATAGCTCGGCTCAGAAGGCCTGACTTCTGCCTTTCCTCTAGCGCAACTCTAAATTGTTCTGTTTTAAATCTATGCTACAAATGAGCAGATGACCGTACTTATGTGACACGCCCTTACATAATCCGTTGAAGACAAAAGCGATCCGCAACACCAGTTTGTTTCTAAGGCGCGGCTCTCTCTACGTGCGTGCGGAAACAACTATCCGACGCTTTCCCAAAATCAGCTGAACTAGACTTCAGAATAATCAATATCTAAGCTGATACAGTGTGATTATTAGGAATCACGAAATCCTAAAAGAAAGCCTTATCCTGACGAAAACTCACGCGAACTATCTAAAACAAGTCGCAATCAAAACTACACTGAGGCTTTCCATCTTTCGCCTACATCTCCGCGAGAATAAAATAAGCGGAAATACTGACGCTATCCTTTCTAGAGTGTTCACCTGTCACGTTTTCATGAAAGCAAACATCAGATTAACTCAAAATTATATGCCTCCACCACGATCAGAGGGGACCAGCAATGTCCTCTGCCTAACAAAATGTTCTCAAAGTCGTTCAAAAAAAATATGCTAAAAAATGACAAAGAATCAACGCAAGCTACAAAACGTGCCTGCAAGAAAGCATTCCTGTCAAACCAAACACGACGCCTTAATAACTCGCGCAAAAGCGTAGCTGATAAACTTGCGCAACTTGCGCGTAACCTTTCAAACTGAAACGCGACACTCACACCGTTCGCACTCCAAGTTTATATTTGTCGTCGCGTAAACATTCCATTTGAAAGTGTGGGTCTAACCTGAGCCGAAAAGACTAACAACCTAACAAAAAACTATGGTATTCTTTACGCCTGTCAAACTTTCAAGACTCAACTAATCTCCCGCCGACTGAATACAAAGGACAAAACTATTTGCAACTCGTCTTCCTGTTTTCTCTATTCTGGGGCCTCAAACGCACCCTTTTATTTAAGACGAGCTCGAGGGGGTCGCGCATTCCGGCGAATTCGCAAGGTGCGGTCACGCAGAAGGCAAAAGCCGCTAATTTGCCTGACACACCTCGTAGCTGAGACTTTAGAACAGCAGCCCCCAAGTACTGGGAGAGGGTACATACACAGACCCACGCGCACACTGTCCTATTATCTGCGAGGCAGTCGCATTGCTCCCGCGAGTGATCGGCTAGGGTGGCGGCATACCGGACGCTTCCCTTTGTCCCTCTGTCTACAATGCGCTGTACGAGATGCGATTAGGCGACGGTCACCACGCCTGAATCTTCCGAAACTCTCCTTTTCGCGACGTGCGTGACGCCGGTCCCCGACCTAAGCAAACGCCTAAGCTCAATTGAGAGTTACCCTCCTTCGCTGTTTCACCCTCTCTGGCTGGATCCTCACCTTTGCAAATTTACCAATGTCGCCTTGGCGCTTCACACGTTTGATTTTAGACGCCCTGACCCCGTCCACCTTTCTCATCCTGCGCCTGCGCGTTTGATATTTGGCATGCTTCGTAGAGCCTGCGGAATCGGCACGCGCACTTGAAATTTCGTTGCCCTCTCGGGTTTCACAGTGCAACTGCCTTTCTAATATAGCATAACCAGATTTGATCTTTGAACAACTTAGCTCGTCCTGAATTCTATATTCAGCTGGTATAGCTCTATCACTGCCCTCGAATGCATGCAGAATTTCTCGCTGGCCTTCCAAGTCGGCCTCTGCTTCCAGAACAGCTTCGCTAAATGGCGAAACAGCCATTTCTTCGCGGTTGTGAGTGTGTGCGTGAACTACTGGCACCACCACCCTCTCAGAGCTCTCTAATCTAGCACTATCAAGACTAGCTTTGTTACTTTCGTCTTGGCCTTCGCAGTCGGGCACTAATTCTAGGGCGGGAAAGCCACCGCTCTCTTCGGTGACCGCCTTCACCTCGCTTCCGGATACTAACACGGTTGACTCGTCACCGCTCGCAGCTGCCTCGGAAATCGTTTCTTGATCCCTTGACCGCTGCTCTATAGCGCTCACTCCTATTGGTTTCCGAGTTCCCTCACGTGTTTTTGCCCTGAAAGCTCCCTTACTGCTGAAAAAGCGATCCCTGTTCCTCCTTGGAGAAAAACTCTGCCTGTTCCTAATTGGAGAAAACTGTTTCTTTTTCTTCAGCATCTGCTCTGACCTATCCGAAAAAAAAACAGGGGGTGTTATGTGGCAGGCCGGCTGATGTTGCCGCCTCGGTACTCACTTGGCCTAAAGGGCCTTTCGTTTCTGAATCGGGAAATCCGGCGCTACCTTCGCTTTGTGTGTGCGTCACTTGCATTACACCATTTGCAAAGCTTTCTACAGTAGTACTGAGTAGTTATTTCATTGCTACCTTCGACAGGCTTGGCGTTTTCTTTCTTATGTTGGCCTTCGAAGCCCTGTCGTAGTCTCGCGCTTGCTCATCGGACAAGCACTTCATGAGTCATGACACGCTACACTGAACCGGAACATTGCTTCTAATCGCTCGATCCACGAGTCCCGGCTGACACCCTCTTCCTCACACACTTGTTCAAAACGGGCCAGTTAATTAACTATATCGTCGTCTGTCCTGAATGTGTGGAGCTGGCGCCGTGCTGTCTGCCATCTAAGCATCTGCCATTCCCGATCAAGCTTTTGCATCCGAAGAGCGTGCTGTCGTGCTGCCTCATGCTTGCGCCCTTCGGCATTACGCTGGCTCTTCTCGCACTCCTCTGCCTTTTCCCACCTTTCAACAATGCTTTCCGAAGCCTCGTCAGCCTCCTCGAACATCACATCCTCTGCCTTCATGACGTCGAGAACTGTTTCTTTCGTTCTTGCGGAGCCGGCGCAATGCCTAACTCTTCGCAAATTTCAAGGAGGTCCTGCACTTTAACCTTGTCCATACTGAAACTGCGCTCCGCCTCGTTTACCCCCTGCTAATAGCTAATCAGTCAAACCATTCAGTTCTTGGCTGACCGAACAAAGTTACAAACCAATGACAAAAATTGGAGGACGCTTAAGCTTCGCCTTTAAGAGTAGAACGCGATAGCGTTATCGGGACCCGTTGGCATCGCACCGTTCGCATACGGCAAGTAGGCTTCATTCACTGCAACACTGAACGTGGGAAAGCCAGCTTACACAGACCAAGCTTACACCGATCCCCTCAAAGTCGGCTTCGCTTTTAAACATAAGTGCATTGCTGGAAAGAGGTTTTTCCAGGGGGCAATATAAGTGGTCTTATATTAAAATGTGAAGGCCCTAGCACCTTTTTTTTATTATTTTAATAATTGTTTGCTAATGCCCCGACGCGCGCAGGTCTGGTAGAAATGCTGGAAAAGGGGTTTGTGCTTGAGTTTCCTCGTAGCAGAATTAGGTTTTCTCGTACATTCAAATTACAATCCGACGCCAATTGGTAAAGTCGTACTTTACCATTTTTTTGACGGATTTCACTGTTAGAAATTCAAATTTTGTTCACCAAAACCTTGCACCACGTGGAGGGCCTGCGTGGTCGATGTGGTTGGATGATTTTCTCCGCCACCCGCGATCACACGTCGGTTGCCGATGCCGGATTTTCTGCGACACGGGGCCCTAATCGCTATCCCGTTAAAACGTCAAAACCTACTAACAACGAAGTCAGCTACCTAGGCATGGCAATACGAGAGGTTAACTTCAGGCACTCACCACATTCGGGTAGCTGACGTTGGCTGATCCCACCGAGCTGCCACCCACTGTTGCGAAGTCCGAGGGTCCGAGCGCTTGCAAATGATCCATCGGCTGTGTCGTGCCAAGTGCCGGGAGAAGGAGATATCCAGCGAGTTGAGAAAAAGCGTTTTATATACAAATTTACATGTGGTATTTTACAAGAAGGGCTCCATGATATTGGAGCCGTGTACATGCTAACATATTTGCATGTTCTAACGTTTACATCACCGAGCGTCTACACATCACTGCACCCAAGGTGTCTGCTTATGAAACAGTCCTCTTCCCTAGTTGACCCGACTAGCGAACCTGATGAGTCTGGTGCGGCCAATCAGAGGGGTGGTATTGTTCACAAACGCCGCCTCTAATGTTGCACCATCGCCCTCGCATTTGCCACAACTGCGTAGCCATCTGGGAAACCGAGATCGTCGCCGTTCCCACGGTAGTAATTCCATGAAGTTGACCCCGCGCATCAATCAGTGACATCTCCGCGACGGTCATCTTGTCATGGTCGGTGTCGGGCACTGTCGAAAGGTAGGCGGCCGCTGATGAAGGGGTGGGGGGGAATCGGGGAAAGCACTCAAAGGATGCGCACTGCCGATTTGGTGTGCGTGTTTGCCCGTCGCCATCGGTGTTGGGCCCTGCCGCCGTCTGGGCGACGCTGATGAAAGGGCCTGCCTCGATAGAAACAGCCAATTCGGGACGCAACACCAGGCATGACAGCACTCATGTTCGTGCTTTCTTTTATTGCGTTAGCAATTATATGGACACTTCAAGCGGTTTTCGGCCGTCGCTGTGACGTTCCGGACGTTGTGCTGCGGCACCAACGGCGCAAGGGGAACTGGCGAGTCAGTCTCAAACAAAGCACCTTATTCTCACCGTCGGCTCAAGCGTGCTCCCCGAGACAATTGAGGCAGGATATGTCAAGACCCGGGTCAGACCGTACATACCGAACCCTCTGCGATGCTTTAAGTGCCAGCGATTCGGGTACAGTTCACAGAACTGCCGAGGCCGCCAAACGTGTGCGAAATGCGGTGCAAATGAACACCTCGCTGAATCATATGAAAACACCCTCCATTGTGTCAACTGTACTCCCGGTCGTGCCCATCATGGAAAAAAGAAAAAGAAATCGTAACTATCAAAGTGAAAGAGAATATTTCATTTAAAGAAGCACACAGGCGGGTATTCTACCTGCCAAAGAACAGCTTTGCCGAAGTGGCGCGTCAGGGGGCAGCGCCACAACGGCTGCCAGCGGCTGTCCGGCCCACGCAGAGTGAGCCAGCGGTGACGCCACCCGCCCTCTTGGCGGCTGCAGCCAGCGCTGCTCCGCCGCCCCAGAAGAAGGGGCCATCGACCTCCGGGCTGGTGACCTCAAGGGTATCGTCTCTTGAGACGAAGCCCTCTGGTCAAACACAGCGCTCGCAAGAGCGTGTGTACAGATGCTCACAAGAGGCGATAGACGTAACACCGACCGTGATGGCGCATGCAGCGCCTAATGAGCGGCGCGATTCTATCGACCGCTCCAAAAAAGACATGGCGCCGGGGAAAGGCCCCATGAGCTAATTTTCATTTCTATCAACACACAGCACTATTAACACATCTCTTATTATGCAAACACAAATACTCCAATGGAACGTTAGAGGACTTCTCCATAACCTAGACGATATCAGAGAACTCCTCCATAATACAATCCAAAGGTGCTGTGTGTTCAAGAGACGCACCTGAAGCCCACACATGCAAACTTTCTCCGACAATACACTGTTTTTCGGAAAGATCGTGACGATGCTAACTCCTCGTCCGGTGGTGTAGCTATCATAGTTGATAAGTGTGTAGCATGTCGCTCTTTTGAACTTCGGACGTCTATTGAGGCAGTCGCCCCACAAGCAATCTTATTTAACAATTTAGTTACAATCTGCTCGTTATACTTGCCAGCTAATCAACAGCTCAAAAACCGATTTCTATTGCCTAGTGGATCAGCTTCGTGAACCCTGCATGATCGTAGGTGATTTCAATGCCCACAACAGTCTGTGGGGAGATGCCCGGTGTGACAGTAGAGGGTGACTCGTTGAAAATTTTCTTGTAAGCTCTGGTGCATGCCTTTTTAATAAAAAAGAACCCATATATCTTAACATCACGCATAACTCATATTCATCCATTGATCTCGCCATTGGCTCTGCTTCACTAATTCCTGACCTGAAATGGGAGGTAATCAAAAATTCAATAGGGAGTGACCGTTTCCATATAATACTTAAACTGGTAGAGAAACATGACCGCTCACCACATACGCCTCGATGGAAGCTTGCAACGGCTGATTGGAAGCAGTTTAATGAATCAACTCATTTAACACAAGATTTTATCAACGATTTTAGTATTGATGATGCAGTACGGTATTCTACAGCTTTATTATCAATGCAGCGGAAAAGTGCATACCTCAAACAAATGGTCGTTCATGTAAGCGACGCGTTCCATGGTGGAATGAGGAGTCCAGACAGGAACGAAAGAAGCGTAATAAGGCATGTAACACACTGCGTTGATCATCAACTGCAGAAAATATAGTAGAATATAAACCCATGAAATCGCAGGGTACGCGGACGAGGCGACAGGCAAAGAGAACGAGCTGGGAGAGATTCCTCTCAGGCATAAATTCCTACACACAGGAGGCTAAAGTTTGGAATCATCATCATCAGCCTATATTTTATGTCCACTGCAGGACGAAGGCCTCTCCCTGCGATCTCCCATTACCCCTGTCTTGCGCTAGCGTATTCCAACTTGCGCCTGCAAATTTCCTAACTTCGTCAACCCATCTGGTTTTCTGCCGACCTCGACTGCGCTTCCCTTCTCTTGGTATCCATTCTGTAACACTAATGGTCCACCGGTTATCCATCCTACGCATTGCATGGCCTGCCCAGCTCCATTTCTTGCGCTTAATGTGAACTATAATATCGGCTATCCCCGTTTGTTCTCTGATCCACACCGCTCTCTTCCTGTCTCTTAATGTTAGTCCTAACATTTTTCGTTCCATAGCTCTTTGTGCGGTACTTAACTTGTTCTCGAGCTTCTTTGTTAATCTCCAAGTTTCTGCCCCATATGTTAGCACCGGTAGAATGCAATGATTGCACAATTTCCTTTTCAGCGACAGTGGTAAGCTGCCAGTCAGGATTTGACAATGCCTGCCGTATGCACTCCAACCCAATTTTATTCTTGTGTAAATTTCTTTCGCATCATGAGGATCCCCTGTGAGTAATTGACCTAGATAAACGTACTCCTTTACAGACTCTAGAGGCTGATTGGCGATCCTGAATTCTTGTTCCGTTGCCAGGCTATTGAACATTGCCTTCTGGATATTCATCTTCAACCCAATTCTTACGCTTTCTCGATTGAGGTCCTCAATCATTTGCTGTAATTCGTCTCCATTGTTGCTGAATAGGACAATGTTATCTGCAAACCGAAGGTTGCTGAGATATTCGCCGTTCATCCTCACTCCTAAGCCTTTCCAGTCTAAGAGCTTGAATACTTCTTCTAAGCATGCAGTTAATAGCATTGGAGAAATTGTGTCTCCTTGCCTGACCCCTTTCTTGATAGGTAACTTTCTACTTTTCTTCTGGAGAATCAAGGTAGCTGTGGAATCCTTGTAGATGTTTGCTGAGATATTCACGTATGCCTCCTGTACTCCTTGATTACGCAATGTCTCTATGACTGCTGGTATCTCTACTGAATCAAATGCCTTTTCATAATCTATGAAAGCCATATAGCGAGGTTGATTGTACTCCGTAGATTTCTCGATTACTTGATTGATGACATGGATATGATCCATCGTAGAATATCCCTTCCTGAAGCCAGCTTGTTCTCTTGGTTGGCTGAAGTCAAGTGTTGCCCTGATTCTATTGAAATTATCTTGGTGAATATTTTATACAATACTGAAATCAAGCTAATGGGTCTATAATTCTTCAATTCTTTAACGTCTCCCTTCTTATGGATTAGTATAATGTTGGCGTTCTTCCAGCTCTCTGGTACAGTTGAAGTTGTGAGGCATTGTGTATAAAGGGCCGCAAGCTTTTCAAGCATGAGATCTCCTCCATCTTTGATTAAATCTACTGTTATTCCATCTTCTCCAGCAGCTTTTCCTCTAGTCATGTCTTTCAAGGCCCTTCTAACTTCACCGCTGGTTATAGTAGGAGCCTCTATATCCTGTTCTTCACTACTTCGAATTAAAGTAGCTTCGCTGCTCTGGGAACTGTACAGTTCAGTATAGAATTCTTCCGCTGCTTTTACTATGTCATCGAAATTGCTGATGATATTTCCATGCTTATCTTTCAGTGCAAGTTTGGAATAGGCTTAGGAAATTAACGGGCAGCAGACCCAGCCATTACCCTTGGTCGGTGATCAAGGGAATACCTTGGAAGAGCAGGCAGACGCCTTTGGAGAGTACTTCGAGGCCGTCTCTAGCTCAAGTAATTATTCTAGGCCATTCCTTAGATATAAAGAAATAGCAGAACGTAAAACACTGGATCGGAAATGCCGACCGAATGAATCCAATAACCGTCTTTTCAGCGTTGCCGAGCTGAAAGCCTCATTAAACGCATGTCAGAGCTCTGCACCCGGAGCTGACAGGATTGTATATGACATGATAAAAAACTTGCACAAAGAGACACAATTAACACTTTTTGCACTTTTTAACACCATTTGGGCTTCTGGACATGTTCCTTCAACATGGAGAGATGCTATTGTAATTTCGATATTGAAACAAGGTAGAGCTACATCTTCAGTTATTAGTTACCGTCCGATAGCGCTTACAAGTTGTCTTTGCAAGCTATTTGAGATGATAAATCGGCGTATGTTACATTTCCTCGAGTCTAACAACATGCTTGACCCTTATCAGTGTGGTTTCAGGGAAGGTCGCTCTACAACCGACCATCTAGTACGCATACAGTGACACATGCATGATGCCTTAATCCATAAGCAGTACTTCTTGTCCATATTTCTCGACATGGAAAAGGCGTACAACACGACGTAGCGCTACGGAATATTGCGAGATTTGTCGGAGATGGGTATTCGCGGAAACATACGTTAAGTATGTTTCCGCGAATACCCATCTCCGACAAATATATAGCAAGCTATTTGTTACTTATTATTGTTAGCTATTTGTTATTTGTTATATGTTAGTTATAGCAAGCTATTTGTCAAACTGAATATTCCGTGTCAAAATTGGAAATGCTCTCTTCAGGCAACGTCCCAACGTGGGTGCGGCCCGCGACCTCTGCCGACCACTAAACAAAGTTATTTCCTCCTCCTCTCTTCAGGCCATTTCTCAAGGAAACTGGGGTGCCACAAGGTGGTGCACTAAGCTGTACTCTTTTTTATAGCAAAATTGTATTCGTTACGCTAATCATTTCCGCGTACCATGTTTTATTCAGTATACGTTGATAATGTGCAAATAGGTTACAAATCGTGTAATCTCGCAACTTTGTGAACGACAGGTTCAGCTTGGCGTGAACAAGGTGTCAAAATGGGCTAATGAAAATGGGTTTAAGTTATATCGTCAGAAAAGCTCCTGCATCCTTCTTACAAGGAGGGGAGGCCTGGTCCCAGATGTTGATATTGCACACGATGGACACCGCATACCTCTGCACACGGAGCAGAAATTTCTTGGTGCCATGCTTGACTCCAAGCTATCCTTCATATCCCACGTTAAATTAATTAAGAATAAATGCTTAAAAACAATGAATATTCTTAAAGTTTTGTCACATACAACATGGGGTTGTGATAGGGAGTGTCTAATAAACCTGTATAAGAGCCTCATACTATCCCGTTTGGATTATGGCGCTGTAGTCTATCACTCTGCCACACGCAGCGCGATAAAGATACTGGTTGCCGTTCACCACTTAGGCCTCCGCCTGGCCACAGGTGCCTTAAGGACAAGTCCTGTACCAAGTCTGTACGTAGAATCAAATGAGTTGTCACTTAACCTGAAAAGGTCATACACTAGTTTCACGTACTTCCTCAAAGTGCTTTCAAACCCGGAACATCCTTGTTACGCAACTGTAAATGACATTACGTGTGCTACACTGTTTCATAATCGCCCAGCGTTCGGACAGCCCTTCTCGCTGCGTGTTGGAAGGCTTAGTGAAGAAATGGGTGTCTTGCTTCTAGAACACAGTCTAAAGACCCCAGCAAGGTCCTTACCGCCGTGGCACTGAGAAATCGTAGAATGTGACACGTCATTTGCGCAAGTCTCCAAGTACGCACCGCAAGAACACATTCGTATGCACTTTCTAGAACTGCAAGCGAACTACTCCTGCATGGAATTTTACACGGATGCATCCAAGTCGCATGCGGGCGTGTCCTGCGCAGCAGTTGGACCATTTTCAGAATCACATGTTCTGCACCCAATAACGAGCGTCTTTACTGCTGAGGCCTATGCATTATTGTTAGCTGTAAAGCATATCATGCATATAAATTTAGAGAAGGCAATTGTATTTACAGATTCATTAAGCATAGTTAAGGCTTTAATGTCGCTACAGAAGCACAGAAATCCTGTAGTAAATGAACTCTATTCGCTTCTGTGCACTAGTTATGCTGCTCAACAACGTATCATATTATGCTGGGTTCCTGGCCACAGAGGCATTCAGAGGAATGTGCAGGCTCATGAACTCGCTACATCTACAGCAACGAAACCTCGCAACGCTCCTATGGCTGTCACAGCTATAGATTTGAAACCTTTCCTGCGGAGAAAACGAAGAAGTTATTGACAACACCTTTGGGATGCTGAAACGTCTGAACAGCCTTCGCGGGACCACCATAGGTTTTTTGTTCCTTGAGCCATTCTTCCATGTTTGACATAAGCTTATATACAAACTCTGTATAGGACTCATTCTTAGCCTTTTCCATTTCGCTGAACTTCCGCCGGAACGCTTCCGCTGACAGTCTATGCTTTCTCAGCAAACTCGACTTCACCTTATTATAATCCTCAGCTTCCTCTCTGGTTAGGCGAGCGATTACGTCCGTTGCCTCGCCCGGTAACAATGGGAACAGACGCTGTGGCCATGACTCGCGAGACAACCGTTGCATCTCGCACATCCGCTTGAAGTTCACCACGAACAAGCCAATGTCCTCTCTGAGCTTATAAGGCCCCATTAGCTCTGTCATCTTTAATGATACGCGCTCTCCTGCACTGTTTCCATCGCCCTGCTGCTCGAGTTTCTTCCATTTCAATTTCGAGTCGCTTCAATTCTAGTGCGTGTTCCCTCTGTTCGTTACGTTCTTCCCTTTCTTTACGTTCCCGTTCTTCACGTTCTTTCTGTTCTTTACGTTCTTGTTCTTCGCGTTCTTACTGTTCTTTACGTTCCTGTAGTTCACGCTCTTCTGCCTGCAGTTTCCCTCTCTCTAATGATCTTTAGCCATTCCGTAAGCTCATGATCCTCAGCCTTTAGAGCAAGAGTAGCCTCAATCAGCGCTGGTTTTTGAAGTGCGTCAGTGACATCCAGGCGCAACTCCTTCGCTAGCTCCAAAAACTCCGGTTTATGCAACGACTTCAAATTCATGGCCGTTTTTAGTGCTGCTCTCTCTACTGTACATAACTACCTTGCAGAAACCTAACTATAGGCGACAACAATAGCTCGAACTACCCGTTCTGTTCTAACACTTCAACAAAACCTGGCAAAAGTCAGCAAAGAAAGTCCCACACTCACCAACTTGCAGCCAAGAATCCGGCGTAGACCATCGCAAACGCTGCATTCGGTTGCGACTTGGTAGACAAGGCTCGTAGATCCATATCTCTTCGCTTGCCGTCCAGTTGCAGAGGGGGTTGGGATTTGATGGATCTCACCGCTGCCTTCCAGTTGTTACGGGCCGAGGTTTGGGGGTACCTTCAACAGCTTCTGCTTGGAGCTCGAACAAGGTTGACCATCAAAGAGGGTCCGGCAAGGAAGACGAGGTGACGTAAAAACAAGTAACAGAAGTTTGGTACATGGCTACGGTTGAGCGGTGTGCTCCCACGAAAATTTACAAGTTCAGCGTGCATGCACCTGCACGCTAGGGGAAAGCAAAAGTGTTCTCCACGTGGCTGCTGGCTGGCTTTCTTATACCCTCCACCATCCGGCCACTTTCGCTCTCTCGTCTCCCCGACTGCAAGACCACCAGAAGGAGTGGAGATGATGAGTGACCGGAGCGGGGTGAACGTCCTCAGCGGGGAAGGAAGGTTGAGGGCTGGACGACAGGTTTCGTCTCTGACGCTCGCGACTTACACGTCTATTCATGTTGACGAGAGAGATCGTTAGGTACGCCGATTACCATGCGTTTGCACGTGGTCCAAGCATAGTCGCTCAACGTGAATCGGAATTTACTACACGTGGTCCGGGCATCGCAGCTGTAAGGGAATCGTAACAGCACGGTATTCCGGATCGGCTCGCCACCGACGTGCACATTCTCGCTTGGCCGCGCGACATGCTTCAAGATGAGCAGCTTCTTCTTCGGGTGTCGAGATCTTGTTTGGTCGTCCCTATGTCATAGGTACATGTGCTCGCCACAGATTCAACGAGGGTTCTGCCGCCGGCGCGATGGCTCCGAGCTTTATCTCCACGTTGACGTCACCGGCCAGGCTATGCCTCCACACTTGCCGGGGCGTGGCTGGTCGAAACTTGCCGAGCGGCGCCAGAGGCGCCTGCTGCAGTCACGGACACCGCGCACGTTCGGCGCCAACTCGGGGACTCAGCTTTTCGGAAAAATGATTAACCGCCGTCTACTACATTTCCTGGAGTCTAACAAATTGTTGATCCGTACCACTGTGGCTTTAGGGAAGGCCGGTCGACGCATTGAGGGCGTCATTCGCGATGCCTTTATTCATAAACAATTCTTTCTGTCAGTATTCCTCGATATGTAAAAGGCATACAATACCATCTGACGTTACTGAATATTCAGATACCTTGCCGAAATTGGAATCCGTGGAAGCGTGTTTAGCATAATTGAAAACTACCTTCCTAAACGGACATTCCGTGTTAGAAGTGGAAAAATTTTTGTCTACGCAATTTGTACAGGAAAGTGGAGTGCCGCAGGGCGGCGTATATAGTTGCACCATTTTTATTCCTAAAATTAATTCTTTGCGTTCCTGTACTCCACAAAGTTTATTTTATTGTGCCTATGTTGATGTCATGTAACCTGTCCATCGGTGAACGACAAGTCGAGCTAGGCCTCAAAAACTGTCTAAGTGGGCCTATGAGAATGGATTTCAGCTCAATCCCCAAAAGAGCTCCTGCGTCCTGTTTACAAGAAAAACATGCCTGGTCATAGAGCCCTGTATTGAACTCCGTGGAGAACGTGTTCTTGTGAATGCAGAACACAAATTGCTAGGTATCCTACTAGTCGCACGGCTTACCTTTATTTCCCGCGTAAAGCATAGTAAAGTTAAATGCCTAAGAACGCTAAATTTCCTTAAAATTCTGTCGTACATATTATGCGGTAGTGACAGGAAGTGCCTCATGAATCTGCACAGGAGCATAATAGGCTCGCGTCTAGACTACAGTGCTGTAGTCTACCTATCGGCTACACCCAGCGCCCTCAAGATGCTAGATACTGTGCACCATCTATAGGTAGCCGCTGCACCACTGGTGCCTCCAGAACAAGTGCTATACAGAGCCTCTCTGTAGAATCAAATGTCTGGTCTCTTGATCTCCAGAGGACATACTCTAGTTCCTTATACTTTCTGAAAGTAAGTTGGAACTGTGAACATCCACGCTATTCTACGATAAATGATACATCTAGTACAATTTTTCACAACCGACCTTCTGTGAGAGAGCCCTCTCACTGCGTGTAAGGAAATTGAGTGATGATGTGGGTGTTCCGCTCCTGATACACATGAAATAATGGCTCCAGTGCAGCCGCTGTCGATGGCTGTGGCAGGAGACAGAGTGTGACATGTAATTTGCTGAAATCACTAACCACGTTTCCTTGAACTCCAATGGAAGTACTCTTGCCCACAATTTTACACAGACGCATCGAAGTCACACTCCGGCGTCTCATATGCAGTTGCTGCTTTATCTATTTCAGAACCCGACGTCCTGCACCGGGAAACCAGCATATTCACTGCAGAAGCCTATGCAGTGATGGTGGATTTGAAATATATTAGGAAAACAAAGCTACAAAAAGCCATTATATTCACAGACTCCTTTAGTGTAGTGAAAGCTTTCGTATTACTACAGAAATATAAAAATCCTGCAATCAAAGATCTTACGTGCTACTGTGCGCAACTTGTATGTATAATCAACACATAATATGCTGTGTGCCTGGGCACAGAAGAATTGAGGGAAATGTGCTGGTAGACGAAATGGTTAAAAGCATAGTAACGAAAGCTAGCAATTTCTCCATAGCAGTTCCTGCCACAGACTTGAATCCATCCCTTCGTAAAAAGCTCAGGAGCTATTAGCAACACTTGTGGGATGCCGAAACATTGAATAAGCGCCAGGTAATTAAATCCCACTTAGCAAATCGGTCGCCACTGTCAAAGTCACCACGATGTCATGTGCTCTTTTGCCGACTGAGAATAGGGCACACGTATGGTACCCATTATTATCTTTTAAGTGGTGCTGAATCTGCCAGCTTTGGTAGATGTGGGGAGAGGCTGACCGTCCTCCACGTCTTGCTGGAGTGTGAGGAAGCAGAACCTGATCGAAAAAGCATTTTCCTCAAGCATACCAACAGCGTTTCCCCCTATACCCCGCACTGTTTCTTGGTGCAGAACCGTTCTTCGAGACTAAAGCGGTGCTTAACTTGTTTAATGATTTTGTGTTGCACGTTATAAGCCTAAGAGATTCGTAGCATGCCCTCTTAGTAGAGAGTGCTGCTGCTATAGTAGTACTGTTTAGCACATGCCTCTAGACCCTTGCGCACAAATGCCCAGGTGACAGGGCTGTGCCATTGGCAATGATATATTGTATTGCATTATCCACTTGCAGAATATGTTTCATGACCATAGCCCATATCACTTGAAATTGTCATTATTTTACTGTCTATATATTTCACGCCATTTACAGAGAATCTGTTAGGTCTCTATACTGCCATAATATAATCGGCATCTGCCATTTACGACTTCATCGACTGCTTCATACCATTTTCTTAGCGCTTTTGGCCATCCCAGGCCCTTGCGCCAATAAAATCTATATATACTGATTTACTTTATCTCGCGAGAGATTCGTCATCAGCACAATCAGTGTAATAAACCTGCTTTTCCACGCACATACCTGTACAAATAGCAATTTTGCAAGAAATATGCCAGGCCATAATTCCTAAATATTTGTCGATATATCTGTCGCATATTTGAACATTGGTCATTACAGTGCAGTAACGAGGAGTATTGTGACTCTGATATCTTGAACTTGAAGTGTGGAGGAAGGCCATACACGCATTTATTCAACCAAATCATCCCATATGGCAAACACCCGGGTCAAGAAATTTGTGTTGCTTCATTGTTCCTACGCAATATATCTTTGTAATATATCTTTATAATGTTCAACAGTGTCATTCGGGCTTGTACATTTTTGCCACTCCTGCTTAGACGCATTGCGGTTTGTATAAATACATTATATAACATTGATAACTGCTCGTGATTTGGGAGCGCATATTGTAAGTCAAGATTAAGAATTACTCAGCCTCTTGAATGCGTTTTATGAATACTTGTATGCGTATATTGCTCCCTAATTAATACATTATTTAGGACGTAAGAAATCTAATCTCGTAATAAACTTTCATATTCATCTTTTTTCCCCTCCTGCAGCTGCTTAACACTACACAATCTATACTAATTTACGACATGACCAGTACTGGGCCCTGTTACGACTATCGCAAAATATATCTCAACACTACGTACTACACATTCAACATTAATACGGAAACGGGCTGCACACCGTGAGTAGCAGAAATAATTACTTATAAAACACACACATGTCAAATAGCAGACGAGTGCAAAGACAGCTCCGAGCTCACCGTGGTTGCTCAGTGGCTATGGTGTTGTGCTGCTGAGAACGAGGTCGCGGGATCGAATCCCGGCCACGGCGGCTGCATTTCGAT
Organism: Dermacentor silvarum; assembly: GCF_013339745.2. NCBI lineage: Eukaryota > Metazoa > Arthropoda > Arachnida > Ixodida > Ixodidae > Dermacentor > Dermacentor silvarum. The sequence continues at coordinate 192,327,797 of NC_051157.2, forward strand.
GGCGGCTAAATGCGAAAAAACCCGTGTACTTGGATTTAGGTGCACGTTAAAGAACCCCAGGCGGTCCAAATTTCCGGAGTCCCCCACTACGGCGTGCCTCATAATCAGATCGTGGTTTTCGAACGTAAAACCCCATAATTTAATTAATTAAAGACAGCTCCCAGACAACTTTTTTTGAAGTGTGCGGATGCACATGTATATTTCAGAACAATAGTGATAAATGGCTGCTCAGCATAAAAGTCAGGCACCCACCTGAAACCTATAAAATTGAGACATGTTCTGTCTCGTTTCACATTCATGCATTTCTGACTCTGAAAAAAGAACGGTTGTATTCCGACAAAACTAACCTCCTGTAACATTAGAAATTGCTATCCGAGCCTCAGCAATATAAGTCGTACTTATAATGGTATCATGTTACGCCGATGATAGTTCCTAAATAGGGTAGTGGCTTTTGGTAAGCCTTAAATGTGTCAAGACAAAACGCATATGTCGTACTGACATGGGCTGTATGGGCTTCGATAAAAACTACGCGAAATGCTAAAGACGAAAAGAGGGGCGCTATAACTTGTGAGCGGCGATTATATGTATATATGTGTGTGTGTGTCCGAGCAGCCATTATATATATATATATATATATATATATATATATATATATATATATATATTAAATGGCTGGTGATGTGCGCGGTCCCGCAGGGGCATCTGCGTCAGCAGGCTGTTGGTGTGTGGCCACACCACGGACCCGAGCACACGAGGGTTGGACCCTCCCACGTTTAACCAGCATGGCTTAGCCGTGTCCGGGGAAAATGAGACCCTGAGGGTTGAGCCAATGCTGAGTGCTTGGACCTTTATGGCCCCTCAACGGATGCAACACACCCCTTTGGCCTCCGCTTCACGTAGACGGCACCTCCGGACTGACCCACCCAGGGGAAATCGGTAGTTGCCCTTTCCTATCTATCTGCTATCTTCGTCTTTCTCTCACTTTTATTTTTTCCTGTGTTCTCTTCACTTCTTTTTACTTCCGGTATTCTTGGCAGCGAGGGTTAACCTTGTGTGGTACAACCAATCGAGGTTAGTCATATTTGGTTATAGTGGTGGCGTACAGTTGGCGCTTGCAGGACCTGTCCTTTACACATTCTGCAGCGTCCCCTTGTTGGGCTCCATGGTGGGTGGCTGGCGCCACCGCCGAAACACATTCCACATATATGGATAGCTCCTTTCCTGCACTTGCTGATCGCCGCCAGAAACGGGGGCGCACCGAAGAAGTATTTCAATTTTTATTGCGATAGCAATTATATGGACACTCAAAAGCAGATTTCTGCCGTCGGCGTCGCCGTAGCCGTCGCCGTAGCCGTCGCCGTCGCCGTGAGGTTCCGTATGACGTCAATGGAGATGAAATCGTCGCCGATGATGATGATAAGTGGTTCTTGAGGGAAAGGGAAAGGTTGGCGCTATCTTCTGCAGCCCTTGAGGGAGCACGGCTCAGCGCCCGCGCGCCGAACGCTGCATGTGCGAGTGAAAGGGGGCGAGGGACGCACGCTTTCACGGGGAGTGAACGCACGGCGGAGAACAAACGCGCGTTCTGCGCCGTGCTCGCTTAAGGGCTGCAGAAGTAAGCGTCTCTTTCCTCCTTTACAATCACCATATATGTAGAGCAAACGCGCCTTCTTCCGACACGCGAGAGGCCGTGGGGGAGGGAAGGGGGGGAGGGGAGGGAAGGGAGGCGACTTTCAGCTGCGGCACCAAGTGCCTATTTATATCAGAGGCTCCGGCAACAGTCACCAACGCCGCACGCATTTTGAGCGAACGCGGGCAAAACGCCGACGGCGTCGACAATAGTTCTGCGTGTTGCCGGTGCTGCTGCATGTCCAAGTTTATACAGCTGATAAAGCTAATATAATTACTCCGTATAGCTCTCTACAAATTTGCTATCGCAATTGATGCTTCGCCTTTCAGGTGAAACTGCGACAACTTTTTGGACACAAGACAAATTTTTCCGCGCTTTCACGTGATTCATAGTGAAAAGCCAGACAAGAGCGCAATAGCTGCATCACCTTTTCTCTTTGCGAAATGCTTGACCTAAACAATAGGACAAGGCTACAAGGCTACAAAGTTGGCAAGTGGAGATCTCCTTCTGGAATTCGGCGACAAAAAAATCATCATGAAAAGTTGCATACCTTAGTGTGTTTTGGCGTAATACCGGTAACAGTGACCCCGCACCGCACGATGAACACCACTCGTGGTGTCGTCTCAGATGATGATCTCCTGGACCTAACCGAAGCTGACCTTCTGGAAGGCTGGAAAAATGAAAATGTGATCAATGTAAAGATGAGGCGAGATGGCAAAGAGATCCAAACGAAACACATTATTCTCACATTTGGTACAAGTGTTCTGCCTGATACCATAGAGACAGGATACATAAAGATCAGAGTCATTCCGAATCCTCTCCGTTGCTTTAATTGTCAGAAATTTGGAACTGTCGTGGCCGCCTCACCTGTGCAAAATGTGCCCACGAACATGCATCCGAATCCTGTGAAAACAAACTGCAATGTGTCAACCTTGATGGTTAGCGTGCTGCCTATTCGCGGTCGTGCCCGTCGTGGAAGAAAGAGAAGGAAACAGTCACAGTAAAAGTCAAAGAAAACATCTCATATGAAGAGGCACGAAGGCGGGTGACCTACCTGTCTGAAACCAGCTTTGCCGATGTGGCGCGTCAGGGGGCAGCGTCGCAACGGCTTCCGGCTGCTGTCCGGCCACGAGTAGTCAGCCGGCGGTGAAGCCATCTGCCCCTCGATGGCTGCAGGTAGCACTGCTCCGCCATCTCAGAAGGGGGCATCGACCTCCGGGCTGGTAGCCTCCAAGGTCTCGTCCCGCGAGACGAGGCCTTCACCGCGAACCAACCGCACTCAAGAACGGGTGTCGAGCGCGCAGCAAGAGCCGATGAACACATCTTCTAGCCAGACGGCGCAGCCAGCGCCTAAGGAGCAGCGAGAATTTCTCGACCGCTCCAGACAAGAAAAACACCGCATCACGGAGCCCGGAAAGGGCCCAGTGAAGTAACGCGTCTTTCTTAACACACAGCACAAAAGCCACAGTCAACATGGATACACAAATATTACAGTGGAATGTCCGAGGTCTTCTCCACAATCTCGATGACATCAAAGAACTCCTACATAAGATAATCCAAAGGTGCTGTGTGTACAAGAAACACACCTCAAACATACACAAACAAATTTCCTCCGACAATATGCTATTTTTCGCAAAGACCGCGAGGACACTGTCGTGTATTCCGGTGGTGTGGCTATCGTAGTCGAGAGAGGTGTTGCCTGCAGGTAATTAAAACTTCGTACGCAGTTGCTGTCCTAGGGGTGTCGTTTGACTGGTCACTATCAGCTCTATATACATTCCTCCCAATTATCAACTTCTTAAAGCCGAATTTCAAAACTACATAAATGAACTTCCGCCGGCATACATAGTTGTCGGAGATTTAAACGCGCATAACACTTTGTGGGGAGACTCGCGTTGCGACGGGATAGGCCGCTCTATCGAAAATTTTCCGTTTTCTTCAGGCGCATCTATACTTAACAAGAAAGAGCCAACGTATTAAAGCGTTACACATAACACACACGCAACCATAGACTTGCGTATTGTATCGAGTAATCTAATTCCGTATCTGGAGTGGTCAATTCTCAGGAACCTCTTTGGGAGCGACCACTTTCCAATCATGGTAAACTTAACAAAACAAGATGTATGCTCACCACACAGTCCCCGATGGAAGGTTGACTCGGCTAACTGGGAACGTTTCCGAGAGCTTACATAATTAAGCACGGTTGATATTGCCTCCTTTAATATAGAAGATACTCTCGTGTATATAACAGGATTTATATTTGACGCTACCACGAAATGCATCTGTAAAACTAACGAACTTGCGAATAAACGTCGCATCCCGTGGTGGAATGAAGAATGTAAGAAAGCACGGAAAAAACAAAACAAAGCTTGGAGTCGACTTCGCGACTCTCGAACTGCCGAAAACTTGATTAGTTTCAAACAAATAAAGTCCCAGGGTAGAAGAACACGTCGACGTCCTAAGAGGGAGAGTTGGGAGAAGTACATCTCCGGTATAAATTCTTACACGGATGAGACGAAAGTGTGGAATTGATTAAAAATAAAAAAGGCCGGAAGATACAGCCATTGCCCTTAGTCAGAACTCAAGGTGAGAGCCTGGAAGACCAGGCAGGTTGTCTCCAGTGCATCTCATTACACACAAACATTTCTCATGTTCAAAGAACACGCAGAGCGAAAGCCCCTTGATCGAAAATGTTCACGAAATGAAGATTACAACTGCCAATTCAGCCTAGTTCAACTTAAAGATTCTCTTACTTGCTGCAACACCTCGGCGCCAGGCGGCGATCATGTAATGTATGAAATGATTAAGCACCTGCATCCTGAAGCGCTGAAAGCACTCGTCTCTTTTCAATACCATGTGGGCGGCTGGGTATATCCCGTCCTCGTGGAAGGAGGCTATAGTCATCCGGATACTTAAACAAGGCAAAGACCCGTCCTCAGCCAGCAGCTACAGGCCAATAGCTCTAACATGCTGCCTGTGCAAGCTGTATGAAAAAATGACGAACCGGCGCTTAACATGCTTCCTAGAAAATAACAAAATACTGAACACCTTCCAGTGTGGTTTTCGAGAATGTATGTCTACAACAGACCACCTTGTCCGCATTTAGGCATATATTAGAGATGCTTTCATACATAACCAGTTCTGCCTCTCAGTGTTCCTCGACCTAGAAAAAGCTTACGATACGACATGGCGCTACGGCATTCTCCGAGATCTTTCAGCGATGGGTGTCCGTGGCAACATGTTAAACACAATCGCAAGTTACCTATCTAATCGCACATTCAGCGTAAAAGTAGGTAGCGCTTTGTCTAAGTCATTCACCCAAGAGACTGGTGTGCCACAGGGAGGCGTGCTTAGTTGCATACTATTTATTGTAAAAATGCCTGGTATGCCTGCATACAGTCATACCACGCACGATGTTTTATTCTGTTATGTCGACGATGTGCAGATAGCCTTCAAGTCATGTAATATTGCCATCTGCGAACGACAAGTGCAGCTGGGAATAAATAGACTGTCCAAATGGGCAGATGAGAATGGTTTTAAAGTAAATGCCCAGAAGAGCACTTGCGTACTCTTTACAAACAAGAGAGGCGTAACGCCGGCCCCAAGTATACAAATCAAAGGAGATGCGCTCTCTGTGAGCAGCGAGCATAAGTTTCTAGGCATCATTTTAGTTTCCAAGCTGACATTTATTCCTCATATTAAGTATCTGAGGTCAAAATGCCTGAAGACAATGAACCTTTTAAAGCTTCTGTCGCGTACGACTTGGGGTAGTGATCGAAAGTGTCTGCTTAACTTGTATAAAAGTCTTGTCCCCTCGCGCCTTGATTACGGAGCTATAATTTATAATTACGCAACGCCAAGTGCACTAAAAATACTAGACCCCGTTCAACATCTGGGTATCCGCCTCGCGACCGGTGCTTTCCGAACAAGTCCGATCCAGAGCCTCTCTGTAGAGTCGAATAAGTGGTCACTCCATCTGCAGCGTTCTTATAGCAGTTTCACATATTTTCTGAGCGTACGCGCGAACACTGAATATCCTTCTTATTCAACTATAAATGACGTGACCACGGCCACACTCTTCCATAATCGACCGGCAGCGAGAAAGCCGTTCTCTTTGCGTGTGAGGAACTTCTGTGGGGAAATGGGTGTTCCAGTTCTTGAGCATTGTCCTATGGCTCCAGCGAAACTGTTACCACCGTGGCAGTGGCAACTCATAGATTGCGATACATCGTTTGCAGAGGTCACGAAACACGCACCAGAGGCACATATGAAAATGCATTTCTTAGAGCTTCAATCCAAGTACTCGTGCACAAAGTTTTACGCAGACGCTTCTAGGTCACATGCCGGCATGTCGTGTGGAGCCGTCGGCCCATCCTTCTCGGAATCCGGTGTACCCCACCCCGAAAGCAAGTATCTTCACGGCTGAGGCCTATGCACTATTGTCAGCTGTGAATCATATATAAGGAAATCAAAACTTCACAAAGCAGTTATAGTTACAGACTCCCTAAGCGTCGTGAAAGCCCTGATCTCACTCTGCAAACACAAAAATCCTGTACTCACTGAGCTCTATTCCATTCTATGCAGAGCGTATATATCAAACCAGGATGTCATTATATGCTGGGTGCAGGGCCATAGAGGCATTGAGGGTAATGTGTGAGCAGACCAAATGGCCACATCAGCTACATCGCAGCTACTAATCATACAGTTGCTGTTCCTGCAACAGACCTGAAACCTTTCTTGCGTAAGAAGCTGCGAAGCCACTGGCAACGCTTGTGGGATGCGGAAACAAATAACAAGCTTCACTTGATTAAGCGACAGTTAGGTTTCTGACCCTCAGCTACGAAAACACGACGAATAGATGTCCTATTATGCCGTTTGAGAATAGGAAACACATAAGGTGCCCACAGTTTTTTGCGGACTGGCGATGAACTACCAACCTTTGGTAGATGTACGGAGAGGCTGACCGTCCTCCACGTCCTGCTGGAGTGCTGGGAAGCCGAAAGAGAGAGAAATATTTTCCTCTAGCATACCGATATCATGTCCCTCTACATCATATTATGCTTCTTGGTTAAGAACCGCTTTTTCGCGCCAAAGCAGTCGCTGATTTCTTGTACGATGTGGTCCTGCATGTTATTAGCCAATAAATTCGTAGCGCTTCCTCTCTCCAGAGCATGCTGCTGTGATAGTAGTTTTGTATATCACAAGGGCTCTGTTTAGGCAGTAGTGCCCCTTGCCAATTACTGCGTCTTAAATATTTTGAATATCGTATCATTTTTAATGCATTCTTCATTTATTGCCACGCACTTTACAGAGACTATTTTTAGGCCCCTTTAGCCACGTCTCATGCACTTGTCAGAATTCATCACTCCAGTACAAACACACTAACACTGGCATGGCGCTCTTTGGCCATACCTGGCCCTTGCGCCACTAAATACAACACATCATCATGTGTCAGGTGCCGGGCGATCAAGAGGTCGGGGGCTACGTCCAAGAGATGAGAAAAGAGATTTATTTACAACATTTTCATTTTCAGAGTTTCTATGTACGAGCATACCTTCACAAAACTGAAGATACGCTTTTTAAGCACTTAATTTTCCCCCTTTCTCTCGACGGGGGTATCGGCGGTAGTTCACTGTTGTTCTCGGGTAATCGTAATGATGGAATCGTTTGAAAAATGCCGCCCATGGCTTTGCACCAGCTAGGGATTGTGGTGGTCCGAGATGGTGCCCTTCGATGGCTCGAGTGCATGGTGCCAAAGCGAAGGAAGAACCAGCGTCTGGTGGAGGGGCGGTTCATTCTGGCAGCAAAGCGCCCGGCCGGGCCGCGCCCAGACAACTCTCCCTCTCTCATGCCGAGCGCCCGTTTTTAAAGGCTCGGTCGCGCTCGGTCAAGCAATCCAACAAAAACGCGTACATTCTTTGACTCATTGCTTTCACCCGTCCCTACGGGAGCAACACTCAATTCGTCTAACACCGCAAGCGTCTTTCAGTCACTCGCTACCGGTTAACTACCATGCGTCACGCCCGCTTGAGCAAACAGTAACCGGTTGGTGGCCCTCTGTAGTAACATGGTTTGAAAAAGTCGCATCCAGTGGAATTCCCTTCCTCCGTAAATTAAGGAGCTTCCATCACGGCTCATTACCACGAAACACACTTTACACGCGTGCTTTGTCATTCCTCTGCCCACGGGCTCGGGGGGTGCTGCCAAGGATTTGAACTAATTTCCATGACAGCCCCCGTGTGCATTCCTGATGCTCGGCTCCACTGCAGTGGCATCTAGTACGGAGATAGCCAAGAAAAGCATGGCGAACCGTAACTACCGAACCTATACACTCTCAAACTGACTCCTGATGAAGACAGCTAAGAAAACCATGGTGAACCGTAGCAAACCACCCAACCTATACGCTCTCACTGACTGCACCGTTCCGCCGGCTTCTGCCTCTAAGTTTGCGCAATAGCCCCTGCATACGGTTAACTACGTGGCGATTTGGGAACATCAACTCGACGCCGTTCCCACAGAAATTATCGACGTTGGCCTCTTGCAAGAATTAGGGGGCTTTCGATGACGATCAGCTTGTCTGGGCCAGGAGGCGGACCTTCGCGGTAAATATCGTTTCCACGAAGGGCAGTGGTTGTCGTCGCGAAGTGAGCTCTTTTGTTTGACCGTTCCAATCTGCGCCGTGACAGAAAAAGAGTGACGTTGCCGTTTAACGACGCACGAGACCGATGACCCATTGCAGCCTGGGGTCCCAGAATTTGTTTTGCCCACCAGCTCTGAGCGGTCGAACAGTCGAAGATACGAAACATAAGTGCGTGTAAATTAGCTTCGGATGGCGCCGATCTAGTCGCCAGCTCCCTGGCCTTGCAACGACGAGGAAACGTGAAAGGCTTTCCATAGGTGCAAGTTTTCCGGTGCCGCAGCGTTTGAAGAGCCGCCGGGCACAACATTGCTAAATGCCAATTGCAACAAACGTAAAGCTATTACAACTGTTTTTATTTTATTTCCACCATCAGCCCTCCACGATGTGTCAAAATTTTTTTCGGGTTACCCCCACTTCACCTGTCTGTGACAAGACGTCACGAAAACAGCGAGGACTCCCCATCCGCTTTGACGTGTACATGCTGATTATGCATGATTAGACCGAACGAAAGAAAAATAGTTACTTCTGATTATACGCCTTTTTCGCCTTTAGCCCTACGCTATTGGCCAAGAAGTTTCGGGCTGTGCCCACTTCGCCTGCCTGTCACGCCACGTTACAAAACCGCGAGAACTCACCACGTCCAAGTGACGTGTACGCATTAAAGATGGATTATTATGCCGAAAAAAAAAACGGATTTTTTTCGGTATATCCCAAGACTGTCCCGTTCCGAAAGAAACAAAAGATCGCTGCCCGTCGATCACTGTGGCACTGGCTACTCGGAGCTGCTGGGGACAATGAATTTATTGGCCCTTACTACAATTTTTTGCGTGGCAGTATAGTCGAGCGCATTCGACACGTATACAACGTAGCTCTGCCAATTCTTCGCTGGGGATCCGTTTTAGGCGCCATGTTTATCCTTCCGTTGGACGCCGTCACGATCTTGGACAAGCCACCGCGAACGGAAACGGGCCAACAAGAGACGCCGGCACCAACCTCCTCATCCGGTGATCTACTTTCGCTACGCTATAGCTCAGCGCCACCGAATCCCTCTCAACTCTTGCGTGTTATTCGCCTCTTGTCAGCCAATTAGTTAAGAGGCACCTGTGAAGGTGGGCAATGCTATTCGCCTTGAACGCAAACGAAAGTGTCCCCTAAAAACGAAGGGAGCATTTAGTTGAGCTGTTCAAACAACTCTGCGGGTCACAGCCCGATGCCTACGCCGGCGGTTACGTAAATTCCACGTCAGGAGTTTGGAATTGAAACAGATTGGAATAGATGTACGTAATATCGCCCCTGGCTTTGCGACGTTCCTTGCCCTGGTCCGACCGCCAAAAGTAGCGCTCTCAAGAATCTCAAATCCCTTAGTCTGTGTTTCAAGTTCTTTTCAAGTAATTAGAATGTGGTGTACTGTAAATGGTTGATCACAAGTTTGCTGTCGGTGATATTTAAGGCGAATGTAGATATGTGTGCAATGCTAAAATGGTATCAAATTACTTTCATGAAACGTCGTTCGGGGGTGGCAAGGTTTGCATTCGTTGATAACAAGTTTTACAGCAACCACCACCGGGCAGATAGCTATAGAATTGGTATTGCCATTCCGACTAAATCTCCGCATAATAGTGGCATGCAATCCAAAAGCGTTTTATTTTATGCCGATATATTTGCTCGCGCTGCTTTCCGCGTTGATTGATTACACTTCTTACTTGAGACCTCAATATAACTCGCGACCCAACACAAATGTACATATTATCTTTCACATAAGGAACAACGCGGACCTGGTGGCGTGGAGCAGAGGTAGAATACCCGGCCTCAAATCTGAAGGTCGTAAGTTCGAATCCTGCTCCAGTCGACTACATTTTCAGGCATGGATGGTGCCTGACACCGGCAAGAAAAAAATATATTGCCGAGAGCTAGTGAGGCTAACTAGTTCAGGTGCAACCAAACGAGGAAGGCCCACTAAGCTTCATCAAAAAGTCACTCCCTCACCAGAACAGGAATTGGCCTCCCTGGTGCAGTATTCGGCCACTACCTCCCTCATGACTCCGACAATTTATTTATTTATTTTCAGTACCCTCAGGGTATGAATACATTACAGAGGGGAGGGGCATACAAAGTAAAGGTGAACACAAGAATAATAACATAAAGATGGAAGTATTACACAGAATTATACAAAACAGTATACAGCATATACGAAGCATTAGACCGAATAATTACATACTGACATAAAGCACACAAGAACGTAATGTGTGGTACTACAATAAGCTTGATAGGGCATTTTTAAAGGCAGTTGAATCAGCTATGTCCGTTATGAAGGCGGGTAAGTGATTCCAGTCCCTTGCGGTTCTAGGGACAAAAGATTGCGAGCCTGCAGTAGTAGAAAAATACGGCATCTTAACCTTATGGGGATGATCAAGCCGGTGTGAGCGAAATGGCGCTAGTAGGATGAACAAGGATCGAAGAGCAGGGTTGTGGTAGTACATTTTGTGAAAAAGACAAATGCGTGACTGCTTTCTACGGTTGGCCGGGGAAGGAAGACCAAGAGTAGCTTTCATTTCTGTGACGCTGGCACTGCGATTATAGTTAGCTGAAATAAAGCGAGCGGAGGGATTTTGCACTGCCTCTATGCCCTGTATCAGTGTAGAGTGATGCGGATCCCACACAGAGGAGGCGTATTCTAGCTGCGTCCGAACGTAAGTTGTATAAAGTAACAGTTTTAGTGACAGCGGGGCAAGATAAAAGTTTCTTTTTAAGTCACCTAAAGTTTGGTTCGTTTAGCTATTAAATAATCAACGTGATGTTTCCATGATACGTCACTGCATATGTAAACACCAAGATAGCGATAGGAAGCTGTGGTTTGCAGGGAGCTGTTGTTAAAAAAGTAGGACGGAGAGATAAATCACGCCTAGTTACGCGCATGCTTTTGCATTTAGCAACGTTTAATTCCATATGCCACGTGTGGCACCACTCTGTTACGATATTTCGATCGTTCTGAAGTGATGTTACGTCGGAAGCGTTGGCTATTTTCCGGTAAATGACAGTCGTCGGCGAATAAGCAAGCTTGGGAAGAAATATTAGCAATTAGATCATTGATATAAATGAGAAATAAGAGGGGTGCAAGGACTGACCCTTGAGGTACGCCGGAACCGACTGGAGCCAATGGAGAATCAGAGCCGTTAGCTGTAACATACTGGACACGACAGGAAAAAAAATTCGTGAATCCGATCATGTACTTGCGGGTCAATATTTAACGCGCTTAGTTTATGTAACAGTAAGGAGTGATTAACTTTATCAAAAGCCTTTGCGAAATCTAAAAAAGTACAATCTACAAAAAATCCGGAGTCAATATAGTCATGTAAGTTGTTTGTGAAGGCGATAAGTTGGGTTTCACACGAGAAAAACTTACGGAAGCCATGTTGCGAAGTCGAGAAAAAACTGTTAATTCTAGATAGTTGACAAGATGTGGAAAATGACATGTTCAAAAATCTTACATGGAACTGACGTGAGTGAAATAGGTCGAAAGTTTAATGGGCTATTTCGTTTACCTCATTTGAATATTGGCATAATTTTACCTATTTTCCAGTTGCCTGGTAAAGTACAAGAGTCATACGATTGCGAAAAAAGACACTCTAGAATAATTGAACAGCACTCTTTCGTGTTTTTGAGGAATTTCGTATTAATCTGATCTGTTCCACAAGTGGAACTTAGTTTGAGTTTGTCGATTATTTTTGCGATTCCAGCTGAATCAAAAACTATCGGATCCATGTGAAGGTAACTGAATCGTGGAAGGTTAGGTTAACCCATGGCCCTCAGGCCCCAGTGGCTGTGGAGCACCTGACCTACGCGGCAGAGGGTGCTAAGAATCTCTGGGTCCGGACAGGCCGTCAATGGAAACTGAACCTGGCAACGTTCAACACGCACACCCTATGAAGTGAGGCTGACTTAGCAGGGCTATTTGAAGAATTATCAGGTATTGCCTGGGATATTATTGGCTTTAGTGAGGTTAGAAGAACTGGTGAGGTTTACGCAGTGCTGACTAACGGCCACTTACAGAGGTCTTCCAGATAAGAGAGAATCCAGGGAAGGATTTCTAGTCCATAACAACATCGCGGGCAACATTGATCAATTCTACAGCATTAATGAGAGGGTAGCATTCTTCGTAATAAAGCTGAATAGGAGGTACAAAATGAAGGTAGTACAAGCGTACGCCCCAACCTCTAGTCACGATGATGAATACAACAGTTTTATGAAAATATTGAATTAGCAATGAGAAAGGTGCAAACTCAGTATACTGTAGTCATGGGCGACTTCAATGCAAAAGTGGGGAAAAAGCAGGTTGGTGAGCAAGCAATTGGCAACTACGGCATCGATTCTAGGAATGCAAGAGGACAGATGTTAGTAGAATTCGCGGAAAGGAATAAGCTCCGAATAATGAATACCTTCTTCAGGAAGCGCAGCAACAGTGAGTGGACTTGGAAAAGCCCTAATGGAGAAACAAGGAATGAAATAGATTTCATACTCTCTGCCGATCTAAGCATAGCACAGGATGTAGAATTGTTGGGTAAGGTAAAGTGCAGTGAACATAGGTTGTGAGGTCTAGGATTTCTCTCAATTTGAAGACAGAAAGAGTGAAATTAGTCAACAGGAAACAGGCCAACCAAGAGGGAGTAAGGGTAAAAGCAGACCAATGCAGGCTGGTGCTCACTAACAAATATGCAGCTTTAAACGAGGAAGATACCAACATAGAGGTAATGAATGAAACCATAACTAGGTTGGTCTCAGAAGCAGCAATTGAAATGGGAGGTAAGGCACCAAGGCAACCAGTAGGTAAGCTCTCCCAAGAAACAAAGGACCTATTACAGAAACGACAAAACATCAAAATGTCCAACTCAAGACATCAGATAGAATTCGCTGACCTGTCAAAACTGATCAACAAGAAGAAAGTAAGAGATATTCAAAATTATAACGTGGGAAAGATTGAGGACGCCGTAAAATATGGACGCAGCATTAAATCAGTAAGAAGAAAGCTTGGCATACGACAAGGCAAGATGTGTGCACTGAAAGATAGGCATGGAAGTACCATCAGCAATTTCTATGACATAGTAAAGCAGCGGAAGAATTCTATACTGACCTGTACAGTTCCCAAAACAGCCAAGCTACTTTCGTTCGAAATAGTGATGAACCAGATACAAAGGCTCCTTCTATAACTAGCGATGAAGTTAGAAGGGCCTTGAAAGACGTGACCAGGTGAAAAGCTGCTGGAGAAAATGGAATAACAGTAGATTTAATCAAAGATGGAGGAGATTTCATGCTTGAAAAGCTTGCGGCCCTTTATACTAAATGCCTCACAACTTCAACTGTACCAGAGAGCTGAAAGAACGCCAACATTATACTTATCCATAAGAAGGGAGACGTTAAAGAATTGAAGAATTATAGAACAATTAGCTTGCTTTCAGTATTGTATAAAACATTCACCAAGATAATTTCCAATAAAATCAGGGCAACACTTGACTTCAGCCAACCAAGAGAACAGGCTGGCTTCAGGAAGGGATATTCTACTATGGATAATATCCATGTCATCAATCGATTAATCGAGAAATCTGCGGAGTACAATCAAACTCTCTATATGGCTTTCATAGATTATGAAAAGGCATTTGATTCAGTAGAGATACCAGCAGTCATAGAGGCATTGCGTAATCAAGGAGTACATGAGGCATACGTGAATATGTTAGCAAACATCTAGAAAGATTCCGCAGCTACCTTAGTTCTCCACAAGAAAAGTAGAAAGTTCCCAATCAAGAAAGGGGTCAGACAAGGAGGCACAATCTCTCCAAGGCTATTCACTGCATGCCTAGAAGAAGTATTCAAGCTCTTAGACTGGGAAGGCTTAGCAGTGAGGATCAACGGCGAATCTCTCAGCAACCTTCGGTTGGCAGATGACATTGTCCTATTCAGCAACAATGGAGACGAATTACAGCAAATGATTGAGGACCTTAATCGAGAAAGTGTAAGAATTGGGTTGAAGATGAATATGCAGAAGACAAAGATAATGTTCAATAGCGTGGCAAGGGAACAAGAATTCAGGATCGCCAGTCAGCCTCTCGAGTCTGTAAAGGAGTACGTTTATCTAGGTCAATTACTCACAGGGGACCCTGATCACGAGAAAGAAATTTACAGAAGAATAAAATTGGGTTGGAGTACATACGGCAGGCATTGCCAAATCCTGACTGGGAGCTTACCACTGTCGTTGAAAAGAAAAGTGTACAATCATTGCATTCTACCGGTGCTGACATATGGGGCAGAAACTTGGAGGTTAACAAAGAAGCTCGAGAAAAAATTAAGGACCGCACAAAGAGCGATAGAACGAAAAATCTTAGGACTAACGTTAAGAGACAGGAAGAGAGCGGTGTGGATCAGAGAACAAACGGGGATAGCCGATATTCTAGTTGGCATTAAGTGGAAGAAATGGAGCTGGGCAGGCCATGTAATGCGTAGGTTGGATAACCGGTGGGCCATTAGGGTTACAGAATTGATACCAAGAGAATGGAAGCGCAGTCGAGGTCGGCAGAAAACCAGATGGGATGATAAAGTTAGGAAATTTGCAGGCGCAAGTTGGAATAAGCTAGCGAAAGACAGGGATAATTGGACATCGGAGGGAGAGGCCTTCGTCCTGCAGTGGACATAAAATATAGGCTGATGATGATGAAGGAACAACACTGCTTGTTCATATTGTAGAACAGAACATCTTCGATTTAAATTTATTACAGTTCCTGCTGTGAACCTACTCACTCTCTATAAAGGAATGCTTTCTAGAAGTTTTTTGCTTTTACATTACCTAAACAGAGCCATTCGACGGAACTCTAGTTGGAACCTAGGGACCCTTAGCCCCCCTACCGATTCTGTCATCCGTTCTGTGGCGGTGGGGCTATGGTCAAGCTCCGGCCGACGGGCTCCTCTGTTTACCAGGCGCTGAGGCCCAGGAAATTCCTGTGAATAAGACGGTGAAACACAGGTGACTTTCTAGGAACCGTCGGCATACCCACATCGTATGAGTACTTCCAAAAAACCGATTGGTCCCTTAAAAAGGGCCACACCGAAGAAAACTTTGACAGAGCCCGATCTGATCGTGATCAGTTTCCACGTTTCCTGATTATCCAATTTCTTGTAAACGACGACTCAGTTACTGCGATGTCTGTTTTTGTTGTAGCTAGGACCCTTGAGAAAACGATAGGGCAAAACTAAGAAGCAAAGAAACTCTCTTCTGGTGATTTCTTTGGAGTGACACAGAAGGACCACTCAGACATCCTCCCCAAGAAAAAGCAGTTCGCTCCCTTGCAGGTGTCCATGACTCCCCACCGCTGTCTGAACACAGTCCAAGGCGTTATATTTGAACGTGATCTGACCCGCGTAACAGACTCTGACCTCCTCGAAGGCTTCCGAGATCAGAGTGCTATCGCCCTTCGCCGCATCACCATAAGGCCAAACGGCAAGATGTGACACACCATATCGTCTTGACCTGTGACCGTTCCCGTCAACCAGATGCTGTAAAACAGAGTTCATTCATTGCAAAGTCCGCCACTATGTCCCAAACCCAAGAAGATGCTTTAACTGCCAAAAATACCAACACGCATCCAACAAATGTCGTGAAAACTCACCTGTGAGTTTTCCTGTGGTTCTCATGATCACCCAACCGAAAGCTGCAGTGCCACTCAAACATAATGCGCCAATTGTTACGGGGTACACGCTCCGTACTCGCGAACATGTAAATTGTTCCAGAGCGATAAAAACAATCATTCAAATCAAAGTAACGGAAAACATCACATTTCCTGAAGCCCGGAAGATGCTTTGGTCCTACGTTGACGCAGCGTGTCGGTGGGCACACAATACAGCTTTGCTGATGCGCGGTCATTTCGGCCCCCCTGCAAGCAGCCATCGGCTGCACCAACCTTCAAAGTCCCAGAGGTCAACTTCTCACAGACCTCTGGAACAACACAGACAACTCAGAGGGAGTCTGCCCCTCTTGACAAACCCTTATCCGCTTCCGAGTCTACGCCAGAAGCAACGGTGGTGACCCGGGTATCCTCAGTGTCTCTGACGCTGAGAGAGTACCCCAACGAGAGGCGGAGATTCCTAGACCGCCTCAAACGAAAAAGAATACATCCGCCAGTCGAGTCACGTGGTAAAGGCGGTGATATTTGACTAACTCGTCCCCCCCCCTCCCACACAAAAATTGCTGTCGAGAGCATTATCCACTGGAACTGCTGAGGGCTACTCAAGAACCTGGATGACTTATATGAAATACTTGCGCAATACCAACCAAACATACTTTGGCTACAGGAAACACGCTAAACAACACACAGACAACCTTTCTAAAAGATTATGTATATACCGGAAGAACAGGCTAGGCGGTGCTCACTCTTCGGGTGGTGTGGCCATTGTGGCGTAGAAAACAATTCTCTGTCACGGTATCGCCCTGGTTACCGATTTAGAGGCACTGGCAATACTAGCTCTAACTTCTGGCGGAATAACCATATCTTGACTATATTTTCCTCTAGCCGTTGTACCTGTCCGTTGAAGAATTTGAAAAATTTAATGACCAGCACCCGTATCCATTCATGTTGGTTGGAGATTACAATGATCACCACCCACTGTGGAGATGTACAAGAACTGATTCCTGAGGTAGCGCTAATCTAAAGATTTGTATTATCTTCCGGTTCCTGTATATTTCATTAGAAAAAGCCAACATACTTCAATATAGCACGCAACTCATACACAGCAATAGACAACGTGCAGGGGCGTCTGCGTCAGCAGGCGTTTGGTGTGTTGCGACACCACGGACCCGAGCACATGAGGGTCGGACCCTCCTGCGCTTAACCGTGCGTGGCTTAGCCGTGTCCGGGGAAAAGGGGATCCTGAGGGTTGAGCCGATGCCGAGAGTTTGGAACTTTAAGGCCCCTCAGTGGAGGCAACATGTATACGGCACCGCCAGACTGACGCACCCGGGGGAAATCGGTAGTTGCCTTTTCCTGTCCCCCTCTAAAATCTTCGTCTCCCTCTCTCATTTTCAATCTTTCCTGTCTTCTACTCACTTCACTTATTTCTCGTTTTTCCAGGTAGCAAGGGTTAACCGTGTGTATGTATCCAGTCTTGGGTATGTACATTAGGTTATAGTGTCGGTGCATAGCTGGGATCTGCATGTTTTTCGTAGCCTGTAGCGTCCCCCTGTTGTGCTCGGTGGTGGGTGGCTACCACCGCCGCCGAATTTTGAAAGCATACTATGGCAGAAGCGTTTCCCCGTCTCCCAGATCGGCCTCTGAAAAGAGGTCGCACCGATGCGCTCTTTCAATCTACCCTCCGAACTGGCCTAGACACCTTCCCAAATTACCATGTCCTTCACAGTGAGGGAAACACAACTCTAAGGAAACTGTCACCTTTCTTAGTATCGAAATGCTTAGCAAACACAATTGGACCTGGCTATAAAGCCTCAAAAATGCCAAGCAGAGACCCCCTCCCTGAACTGACAAAGATAGCTCAAGTCGAAAAGCTCGCTGAACTCACCTGTGCCGGTGACATTAAGTGAAATCTCTCCACATCGGTCGCTCACCACAAGCAGCGGAGTAATACCAGAAGATTTCCTGAACCTTAGAGACGAAGAGCTCCTTGAATGATTCCAAGATCAAAACGTAATTAAGTTACAAAGGATTACACTCCGACAAAACGACCAACAAATCCCCACGAAACACATGATACTAACATTTGGAACCAGTACTGTGCCCACTTCACTCGATGCAGGATACCTAAAAATGAACATACATACCGAAGCCGAGGCGGTGCTTCAAGTGCCAGAGGTTGGGACATGCATCACAATCATGCAGAGGAAAAGAAACATGCGCGAAGTGTACTGCCAACGGCCATGCCTCTGACGACTGGAATGCTCCTGCACAATGTGCCAATTGCAAGGGAGACCATCCAGCTTACTCACGGAGCTGCCCTTGCTAGAAAAAAGAAAAAGAAATAATCGCAATCACCGTAAAAAAAAAAAAAAAAAAAAAAAAAAAAAAAAAAAAAACCTTGCACTCGGCCGCGAAACACTTGAAACAGTGAAGCTGGACGATCGTAGCCTAGCATTTTCCGGAAGTGCGCGCGCACTTTTCATCTTATTACTCCTGTTGATGATATTTTTTTTCTCGCGTCTCACACTTACGGCCGTCACTGCGCGTTGCATAGCGCAGCTTGCAACACCAACACCGCGTTCCAATGCCGACACCGCTTTCCAGGAGACCCGCTCGGTGAATGCGTCTCTCGCTCTCATAGCGCGCAAAACCTCTTCACCTCGCAGAACACGAGCATGGGGCTCCTGCGTTGCCCAAGGGGCGCTGCAAAAATGGTGCTAATAAGCGCCCTCAATCCGAAACTGGGTAGTACCAAGCTCGGTCGTCTGCTTTGGATTGCACGTTTACAATATGGACCCACCACTTTCGGTTGTATTGTACCACGGATTGCAGCGAATATCGGGCGCCGAAGGTTTTTTTCAGGGTATGGCACGCTGCGTAAAGGCAGGAAATTATGCAACGCCGAATACGTGTAAGCAGTTCAAGAAATAAGCAGCGAAGTTTTAGCGCGGTGTCAATCGCAAGTGAAGCGAGTCGCGTACGAAGTTGAACTTCAGGTAAGGTTTGCACGCTGCCAGATTCAGGCGCACAAACACGAGGAATTCTTGCTATAAATGAATTCACAGTAGCGATAAGCAGACATCATGTGTACGGAACTGCTCGAGCGCGCGACGGTACGCGCCGCGTTGGCAGCGGTCTTTCATCATGCCGCGATGTACGAACTGCTCGAGCGCACGATCGTACGCGCCGCGATGGCAGCGATCTTTCAGCATGCTGCGATGTACGAACTGCTCGAGCACATGATCGTACGCGCCGCGACGGCAGCGGTCTTTCGACATGCCGCGAAACAGCGGGCCTCCTGCATGCAATCTTTGTTGACTGCATGCCGCTTGACAAGTAATTATGCCTGCGCTGTAGTAGCCGCCATCTGTCCCTTTAGCAACTGATAAATAACTGATGCAATGCATATGAGGTCGCAGCAACGTACGTGCGAATCGCGCTGCAGCGCGAGCTCGTGCGCAGCTCGCTTGATGTAGCTTTTAATGACAGCGCTCGAACATCAATGTGCTGTGAATCAATACTACCTTGCTGCGCTGCCTCAACGTGCTGACATGATGTCAAGGATAAGCACATTTAACTCTCTAACCTGTGCTTTTCGAAGTAGGGCAGTGAAGTGTCCCCGAATCAGCCCGACCACTTGTGGTCATTTGCACACACCACTTCACCCAGCGCGACGAACTGCAGTTATCTAGCGCGCCCGACGCTCCGCTTCGTGAGGCCTTGAAGG
Organism: Dermacentor silvarum; assembly: GCF_013339745.2. Classification (NCBI taxonomy): domain Eukaryota; kingdom Metazoa; phylum Arthropoda; class Arachnida; order Ixodida; family Ixodidae; genus Dermacentor; species Dermacentor silvarum. The sequence continues at coordinate 192,347,461 of NC_051157.2, forward strand.
AAAACGGTAGAATCTGATGTCGGGATTCAGGCCTTCTTGTTCGTGGCAGCCCACGACGCAGCAGTAACGACGGCGAAGCTTTTTCGAGGCTGAGCTAGGTCTCTCCGGATCGGCGTCGCCGATGTCTTCTGCTTCCAGCATTACGTCCCACGGCACACGGAGAGTCCGTTTTCGTTAAACTATAGGCTGCGGCCAGCTCGCAGCGTGGTCTGTGAGAAGTGACGAGCCATTTCGCACTCGCAACATGGCAGAAAAAGTGCGAATCGACGCAAAACTCCGGCTAGAAACGTGCTTCGCCACAGCCAGGGCTCAATACTGCCCAAGCTGGTACTACCCAGATGACGTTTTTCGCCGCCACCAGGCGCCGCTACTATACCTCAAACTCCAGCGCAAGACGCCCATACGAACGCGCCAGCTATGGACGAAGACGACGACGCTCGAACGGAATCATACGGTTCGCATAAATGCATGTTCTGCAAGCGTGGCTGTAAATACCATGTAAGAAAAACAAAACTTGGCTGTATAGCCTAGTGGTTACAACGCTCGCTTTGGGACTGGGCACACGCGGGTTCCAATCCCGCCCCGGCTAGAAAGTTTATTTTCTTTTATTTATTGGTAGTTTCTTGATACGCACCACAAGTTACGGCTGGCTTAAACAGCTTCGCTGTTAAAAATTGTGTTCTATGAAGCGAGGAAAAGGTTGGGGCACTTACCTCAAGTTAGCTATGCCAGTGCGGCGCGGCAGGGGGCTGCGCCACACAGGTTTCAGGAGTCTACAGGGTCCACGCACGATGTTCCCGTAGGGACTCCATCCGCCCCCTCGGTGGCTGCAGCCAGTGCTGCTCCATCATCATCGAAGACGGGCCGGCAGACCACAGTGTCGCAGGGCCCAAAGTTGAACCGAACGCCACGGCCCGAGACGCGCATTTCGGCGCCTGGCTCTCGATCATCCAGCGCCTCAGAGAAGGCGATAGATGTCGATCCAAAAACCCCGGCGTCATTGGCGCCGAAAGATCCGCGCTCTCTGGAGCGCTGCAAGCAAAAGAAACTTCTTGTAACTGCGCTGAAAAAGGGACAGGTAACCTGAACTGCTACCGCCCTTGATTAGAGTAGTGATCATTTTATTACATGTCACCTATCACTTTTTAGCTCACACACACATAAGTAAACAATTTTATTTGTTTTACAATGGCTTTCATCATCCATTGGAACTACAGAGGACTGATCCGTAATCTAGGTGACATCAAAGACATCATAAATAAGCTATCGCCAGTTACACTCTGCCTTCAAGAAACGAACTTAGGCCCCCAAAATACACATTTTCTGTAAGGTTTTACTGTCATACGTAAGGACCGCAAACACTCCAGCCGTCTGTCGGGAGTAGTCGCCATAGTTGTGCAGTGCCGGCACTCCTACCTGAAATGTCCAATTAAATACATCTCTCAAGGCTGTAGCAGTCACCGTTATGTCTCATAAAACCATCACCATTTCTTAACTATACCTTCCACCCCATAGCTATTATAATATTAAATATTTAGAAAATTTAACGGACGAGCTGCCAGAGCCTTTTTTTAGTTGGAGATTTTAATGCCCATTGTACTCTTCGGGGCAGTGGCAAAACTGACCCAAGAGGCCAGCTCATTGAAGATTTTATTTTGTCAAATGATATCTGCCTATTAAACTTGGGTGCATCGACGTATTTTTCACGAACTTCCGCACTTTGAGTTGTTTAGATTTAGCTTTTGGTTCACAATCCCTTTTTACTGATCTTAAATGGGAAGCCCTCGATACGTCATATGGTAGTGATCACTTGCCCGCAATCATGAAACTCTTATCATCACCAACCTAAGGCACTAAGTCACGCCGGTGGTAACTGCAGCTCGCTGACTGTTTTTATGGAGAATGCGAAACTTGAAGCTGTCTTCTCGCCAGAATTGAGCGTTCGCGAACTGAATAAAAAGTACATTCAGGTTATAATCACAGCCGCAGGAACAGCGATACCTCAGTCATCCGGTACTTTGCGCAGAAAACTATATCCCTGGTGGACAGACGAGTGTACCAAAGCTAAAAAACAACAAAATAAGGCATCCGACCTATAACAACCTCCTAGGCTTCAAACAGGCCAAAGCACGATTTGTTCGGCGTCAGTCGGAGAAATCTTTATGGAAAAATACGTATCTTCAATTAATAGTTCGGCCAAGTCTAAACAAATGTGGGACCGGGTTAGAAAATTTAAAGAAGAGTGCATATCATACACAATACCACTACCTACAGGTCAAGGAACACAAGCAACACTACAAGACCAAGCCGACTTAGTAGGCGAATCCTTCTACAACGTCTAAATCTCAGCGAATTACTCAAACACATTCTTAAAATACAAAGAGTCAGCTCAGAAACAGAGACTGCCCATTACCGGCGCTTCAATGGAACGATATAATGACACTCTTACAATGCAGGAATTAAACAGGGTTCTATCGGCCGGTAAAAAAACAGCAACAGGCCTTGACCGGGTCCACTACGCAATGCTGGCACACCTAACTCAAGCATCGGTTGAGGCACTCCTTCAATTTTTCAACAAGATATGGCAATGCCTACAGATTGGAAAAACGCAGTAGTAGTGCCTTTTCCAAAATCTGGTAAACCTGCAACATCTCCAAGCAGCTACAGACCCATTGCACTAACAAGTTATCTAGCCAAATCATGTGAGGGCATTATAAACATGAGACTCACGTTCATCCTTGAATCAAGAAACCTAATAGACATGCGCCACTGCGGATACAAAAAGGGCTCGCCCACCACTGATCATCTCGTCCGACCAGAGCATGAAATACGTGATGCATTTCTACACAAGGAACTGTCTCGCGGTTTTTTTTTTTGACTTGGAAAAAGCGTACGATACCACATGGCGATATGGAATTTTGAGAGACCTGGCTGATTTGGTAATTCGTGGGAGAATTTTAATATACAATTTCGTGTCAAACGATTTCATGTCAAATAGAACATTTCAGGTACGTCTCGGCAGAACACTTTCATGCACATTTACACAAGAAAATTGCGTCCCACAAGATTGCATTCTGAGCACGACTGTCTTCATAGTCAAAATGAACTATGTTAACAAAATCATTCCATCGTCTGTTATGCATTCAATATATGTCGATGATTTGCAAGTGGCTTGCCGCGCCTCACACCTATCCACCTGTGAAAGCTACAAATAACAATAAATAATCCCACACAATGGGCTGACAAAAATGGTGTCCGTTTTTCAACCCACAAAACCGTTACAGTGCTCATTTTCCAGAAGCGAGGCTTACATTGCGGATCCAGTTCTGACACTGCATGGTGCAACAGTGCTGGTCAAACAAGACTACAAATTTTTAGGCGTAACATCTGACACAAAACTGAACTTCCTGGCCCACATTAACACAACAAAATTAAGGCAAATAAAGCATAAAATATAATAAATAAAATAAAATAAATAAAGCATTAAAAAAGCACTGGGGATCTGACCGAATATGCCCACTACGTATTTACTGGCCCCTTGTGCGTAGTATTCTCGACTACGGCAGTGTAATTTAAGGTGCAGCCAGGCAATCCTACATTAATCACTTGATCCAATTCATAACCTTGGCCTACGATTGGCGAGCGGTGCCTACAGAACATCGCCTGTCGAAAATTTTTACGTTGATTGAAAAGAGCCTTCCTTACAGCACCGCAGAGCACTACTAACCCTTTCCTATGTACTCAGGATTCGGTCAGCACCACAACATATATGCTACAAAATCGTAACACAATGCAACTCACAGTTACACTACACAAATAAACCGAACATGATACGGCCACTTGTCTTGCGACATCAGGAGTACTGCCAGATTTTTAACATTCCTCATGAGGTCGTGCAGGTTGCTGAAAGGCCACGAAGACTGGCCCCATGGTGCGATTTTACACAGCTATGTGATTGGACACTAACCCATTTAAAGAAAAAGGACACCCCACACGATCACATAATGCAAGAGTTCCGCAGAGTTCCGCACTATTCAAGACAAATATAAAGATCACACAGAATTTTACACAGATGATTCTAAAACACATAAATACGTCGGCGTGGGAGCCATAATGAAAATTGGGAATATATTATTCGAATACATCATTCTGCTTCAGTCTTTACCGCCGAAGTTATGGCTATATGGACGGCAGTTAAGAAAATTATCACCTGCAAACAGAAGAGTGCTATCGTGTACACAGATACGTTGAGTGCACTCAGAGCTTTAAATTTAAAATCCGCCTGTGAACCGCTGCTTCACGATATCTTAGACATGGTTGTTAATTACAAATACGGACGAACCATACGATTCTGCTGGGTCCCTAGCCACGTTGGGATACCAGGGAATGAATCAGCAGATAGATGCGCGGCCATGGCAGCGCATAAAGACATAACGTACAGAAAACTTCCATACAAAGACAGCATCCGAGCAATTCGTAAAGCCCTGGCATCAAAATGGCAACAAGAATGGGACTCGTGCACTAATAACAAGTTACACATAACCAAACTCCTGCTTGGCGAGTGGAAATCGTGCAGTCACCAGCAACGGTTCTATGAGGTGATCTTATGTCGACTTGGAATAGGGCAGACAAATCTGACACACAATTTCTTACTTCGAAAACAAGATCCGCCAATCTGCGATAAGTGTCATGAACCTCTTACAGTAATACACATTGATATGACATTTCCACATATAGAAACGCACGGACGGAAACTTTTGCCGAATCTGTATAACTTACACATACCATAACACCCCGCCTCATTATTGGGGAGATGAACTTGAAGGTAACGCAGCTTTCGCTGCAATAACATTTCATTTCTCATACCTTGTGGCTGGCGCAGCATGGCCTTTGTCGGTCTTGCGCCATTAAACCTGAATTAAATAAGTAACAGCAATAGACATTGCTATTGACTCTCCAGCGCTCTTGGAAACCACTGAGTGGGCTGTTACTCACAATCTTTTCGGGAGTGACCACTTCCCTGTTTCCTTAAAGCACACAGGAAACATAAATTTCGGTGTAAATAATGCTACGAAATTTAAAGAACAGGTTGCTGATTGGAATAAATTCCGAGAACTCTCAGAACTGCCCTGTTCATCAATCACAGACTTAGGTATAGGTGAATCTCAATCCTTGATCACACTCCATATTGGATGGGCAGAGGCCGCACGGAAATCCATTCCGGAGACATCAAATAAACCACAAAACAAACGAAGGCCATTTTGGAATTTGTAGCACAAGAATGCCCGCGAGAACCAAAAGAAGGCATGGTCAAAATTCCGCAGGTATCCTGCAGTTGACAATTTAACAGACTTCAAGCGTGCTAAACTGGCCATACCTGGCCGTAGGACCAATAAACAACACATTCATTCAAGCGTGCTAAAGCAAATGGCAGGTGTATCCGACGTGCATCGAAACGGGAAAGCTGGCAGTCATTCCTCTCACCTATAAACTCCTACACAGATGACCATGACGTGCACAACAGACTTAGAGCACTTCAAGAGCACACTGCTCACCCGGTGTCTCTGGTCAGCACTGCTGGTGGTACACTGGAGCACCAAGCAGATGCAGTAGGCGAACATTTTTAGCATATTTTCATATCGGCACATTATACAGACTCCTTCATGCGACACAAGCTAGCTGAGGAGCGGAAAACCGTGATCAAACGCCATCCACAGGAGCGTACAATAGCCCTTTCGCTATGGAGGAACTGAAGGTGGTTCTGGGAACATGTGGCAACTCAGTAGCAGGCCTAGACAGGATTGCATATGCCATGGTGAGCCACATACATGAATACAACCTTGTAGCCATTATCTTTCTCTTTAACAAGACATAGTCATCTGGGCGCCTACTTAAAGCCTGGAGAGAGGTTGTTATCATACCCATTCTAAAACAAGGAAAGGAAGCCATACTCGCAGCTAGCTACAGACCCATTGCGTTAACTAGCTGCTCGACCAAGCCCGGCGAGCCGGTAAGGCCAGTGGAGCTCTGGACTAAGGGCCCCACCCACTCACCCTTCAATCCCCTTCATGGAATAAACGTTTACTACTACTGCTTGTGCAAGGCCTTTGAAGAAATGAGAAATCGCCGTCTTGTGTATTTCCTTGAATTTAACGGCCTTCTTGACCAACGTCAAGCTGGACTCGGGTCTGCCGGTTGACAACTGACCTACTTGTAGCATTTTAGTCAAATGTCAGGGATGCATTCATTCACATACAACATGTCTCTCTGCATTCTTTGACCTGGATAAAGCCTACGACACGAGCTCCGTGATCTGCAATCCCTTGCAGTTTCGGGAAACATGCTGAATACCACGGAAAGCTACGTTTATTTATGTGTATTTATATTTATTTTATTTATAGATACTGCGATCTGAAATCACACCATAGCAGGCATTTTTCAAACATTGGTGAAGAATACATAAAAACATATCAGCAAATAACGCACACAAATTCATAATTTTTAAATTTTCAAACATTGATAAGGAATTCTGGGTAACAATCTCAGAATTAAGATTATTCCGGTCCCCGCAGGGGCGTCTGCGTAAGCAGGCGTTTGGTGTGTTGTGACACCACCGACACACATGTGCAAAGTGTGCGTCGCACGATCATCCTGCCGACAATTGTACTGAGACACTACACTGCGCAAACTGCGACGGTGACCACCCTGCATACTCCCGCTCACGTCCTTCCTGAAAGAGGGAACAATAAATAATTACGTTAAAGGTCAAAGAAAACATTTCCTTTCAGAAAGGGCGAAAGCGCATTTCATTCCTACATATCGCAGGGTATGCTGGTGCGGCGCGTAAGGGGGCAACGCCGCAGCAGACTCCGGCATCGGCCCGGCGCACAAAGAGTGTGGCCGCGGCTGTGCCATCAGCCCCCCAGGCGACAGCAGGCAGCGCTGCTGCGCCATCTCTTAAGGAGGCCCCATCGACCTCTGGGTTGGTGACCTCCAAGACCCTGCTTTTTGAGGCAAGGCCTACCCTGAAAACACCCCGCTCGAATGAGCGGAAGACACAACTACAAGTCAGCAGGCGCACCCACCGCCTCGTGAGCGGCGCGAATCTCGCGACTACTCCAACAAAGACAAACCACGGATTACGGGGCCTGGAAAAGCTTCGTAAGCAAACTTGACCCCTCTTGACACACAGCGCAAGAACACAAACAAAAAATACCCGCAGGGGCGTCTGCGTCAGCAGGCGTTTGGTGTGTTGCGACACCACGGACCCGAGCACACGAGGGTCGGACCCTCCCGCGTCTGACCGTGCGCGGCTTAGCCGTGTCCGGGAAAAGGGGGATCCTGGGGGTTGAGCCGATGCCGGGTGTTTGGACCTTTATGGCCCCTCGGCGGGGGCAACAGACCTCTTTGGCCTCTGCTTCACGTAGACGGCACCCCCGGACTGACCCACCCGGGGAAAATCGGTGGTCGCCTTTTCCTGTCCCCCTCTCCGATCTTTTTCTTCTCTATTTTTCTGTCCTCACTGTCCTGTCACCTCTTTTCTTCTGTTACTTCCACACTTTTCATGGGCGGCTTGGGTTAACCTTGTGTAGGTGCCCTCTCTTGGGTTTTTATATAAGGTTATAGCGGAAATGTACGGCTGGCGCCTGCAGCCTTACACGTTAAGTGCTGCAGCGTCCCCTTGTTGGACTCCGTGGTGGGTGGCTGCCATTGCTGCCGAACAACACTAAACTGTTATGGGAACGCCCACTTTTCCTCGACTTCTTGATCGTCTCCCTCAGAAGAGGGGACGCACCGATGAGTTTTTGAATTTGTTAACCCGGCCAAAAGACATCTTCCCCCGATATCAAGTAGTACATAGTGAGATAACTGAAAGACTAGCGAGAACCATATTCCCATTTGTAGTTGCGAAAACCTTGACCAACACGCTAGGCCCTTGCTATAAAGTCACCAAAATGCCAAGCGGGGACCTTCTGCTTGAGCTACGTGATAAGGAGCAACACAACAGACTCGGGAAGCTTGTGACTTTTGGTGATGTCCCAGTTACTGTTTCACTGCATCGTTCCATGAACACAGTACGCGGGGTAGTATCCGAAGCTGACCTCATCGACCTATCTGAAACCGAGTTGTTGGAAGGATGGAGGGAGCTACACGTCACGAATGTGCAGCGCATCGTTATGAGACGGTACAACAAAGAAATTCCCACGAAACACCTGATACTTACCTTTGAATTAAGCGTCTTGCCACAAAGCATCAAAACAGGCTACACAAAAATAGCAGTAAGACCATATATCCCAAATCCTAGGCGATGCTACCAATGCCAAAGATTCGGCCATGGCTCGCAGAGCTGCCGTGGTCGACTCACCTGTGCCAAGTGTGGAGTACAAGGCCATGCCTCAGACAATTGCGAGGCTACACCTCACTGCGTAAATTGCGATGGTGACCATCCAGCCTACTCCCGGTCTTGTCCAAGCTGGAAAAAAGAGAAAGAAATTCTAACACTGAAAGTCGTTGAAAACATATCGTTCAGGGAAGCACGCAAAAGGTGCTCACCAGTCCACACGACCACTTATGCTGATGCGGCGCGTCAAGGGGCAGCGTCGCAGCGGCTACTGCCACCTGCCCAGCCCGCGCGCAGCGAGCTGTCGCTTGTGGCTCCTGCCCCCAGGGTGGAAGGAGCTAAATCCACTCCACCCAACCAGCAAACAGGCCCGGTTACCTCATGGTTTCCGGCACCGCAACAGTCCTCGGTGGCAGCCTGCGCTACGCGTAGTGAAGCCGCAGGCCCGCCAGCAGCTCCCACGGCGGGTGCAGTCAAGGCTGCCTCACCCTCACCGGCCCCTGCTAGCGCTGGCAACAGCCGGCGCAGCTCAGGCCCAAAGGCAGCCCCATCGACCTCCGGGCTGGTGGGCGCAAATGTCTCGTCCTTCGCGGCGAGACTTTCTCACGAAACTTCTCGCTCGCAAGAGCGCGTGTCCGGCGCCTCACAAGAGGCAATGGACACTACACCCATCCGGACGGCGCACCAAGCGCCTAAGGAGCGGCGAGGCTCCCTCGACCGCTTCAAAAAGGACAAATCCCGAGTTACGGGGCCTGGAAAGGGCTCTGTAAGCTAAAGCAACACTTCCTTTTTTGGTACACACAGCACCAATTTACTTTCATTATGGATACACAAATCATACAATGGAACGTCAGAGGCCTTCTTAGGAACCTCGATGATGTGCAAGAACTTCTTTACCAACACAATCCAAAAGTGCTGTGTGTACAGGAAACATACTTAAAATTGAAACATACAAACTTTCTCCGACAGTATGTTACGTTTCGTAAAGATCGCGATGATGCTGTCGCATCATCAGGCGGTGTTGCCATTGTAATCCACAAAAGCATAGCATGTCAACGTTTGCAGCTACCACCGCCCCTTTGAGCAGTGGCAGTTCGACTTGTTCTTCTAAGCAAACTCATCACCATCTGCTCACTTTACATACCCCCACATTACCACTTACATAAACATGAATTTCAGTCCTTTATAGGCTAATTGCCAGAACCCTATCTTGTTCTTGGCGATTTCAATGCACACAGAAGTCTGTGGGGCGACTCTCGTATCGATGCGCGAGGCCGTCTTGTTGAACAATTTCTTTTCTCCTCTGGCGCCTGTCTCCTGAACAAGAAGGAACCTACATTTTACTGTCTCGCAAACAGAACCTTTTCTTCTATTGATCTTAGCATAGCTTCCCCGTCTCTATTATCTGAAATTAAATGGGAAGTTACCAAAAATCCTTACGGGAGCGATCACTTCCCAATACTACTGCGAACAGCCAAAACTGAGCCTTCACCACAAGCCCCTCGATGTAAGATTGATACAGCCGATTAGGAGAAATTTCGAAGTCTTACTAGTAGTATCTCCTGGGCCAACATGTCTTCGTTAGGAATTGATGCTGCTGTGGAATATTTTACTTCCTTCATAATTGATGCCGCTTCTAAATGCATATCCGAAATAAGTGGTGCGGCATGCAAACGCCGTGTCCCATGGTGGAACAACGAATGTAGGAACGTTCGTAGGAAACAGAACAAAGCGTGGGGGTTGCTACGCGATTCTCCTACTGCGGAGAATCTTATCAATTTTAAGAAGATAAAGTCACAAGGCAGGAGAACGCGCCGACAGGCCAGGAGAGAGAGTTGGCAGAAGTTTTTATCAGGTATACACTCGTATACAGATGAGGCCAAAGTCTGGAACAGGGTTAACAAGGTGAGAGGCCGACAAACACATTCACTCCCTTTGGTAAACACACAGGGCGACAGCTTGGAAGACCAAGTGAACCACCTGGGTGCACATTTTGAACATGTGTCCAGTTCATCGCACTATTCTCCAGAATTTAGAAAATACAAAGCAGCAATAGAAAAACAAAAAATAGACCGAAAGAGCACCGGGAACGAGCCTTATAACTTACCTTTCTCTTTAGCAGAGCTTCATGCATCACTCGCCTGTTGCAACCAATCTGCCCCAGGCTCTGACCGCATATTATATGAAATGTTGAAGAACCTGCCCTCTGAAACGAAGAAAGCCCTTGTCTGTCTGTATAACTCTATATGGACTTCCGGCGAGATCCCCTCTGCCTGGAAAGAGGCCATAATGATCCCTATCCTGAAGCAGGGGAAGGATCCATCGTCTGTATCGAGTTATCGGCCAATAGCGCTAACACGCTGTCTCTGCAAAGTGTTCGAAAAAATAATAAACCGTCGCATATTACACTTCCTAGAATCAAACAAACTGCTTGACACATACCAGTGCGGCTTTCGCAAGGGTCGATCCACCACTGACCGTTTGATACGTATTGAGGCGCAGATACGCGAAGCTTTTGTTCACAAACAGTTCCTCCTGTCTGTATTCTTAGACATGGAAAAGGCCTATGACACCACATGGCGGTTTGGCATACTGAGAGACCTCTCCCAATTTGGTATACGTGGTAATATGTTAAATGTGATTGAGATTTATCTGCAGAATCGCACATTCCGTGTTCGAGTTGGCAATGTTTTATCACGACCTTTTGTGCAAGAAACTGGTGTACCCCAAGGAGGCGTGCTCAGTTGCACACTCTTTATCGTTAAAATGAACACGCTTCGTGCTTCGTGACCACCAGCTATTTGTTATTCCATCTACGTGGACGATGTACACATAGGCTTCAAGTCCTGTAACCTCGCAGTGTGCGAGAGACAGGTACAGCAGGGGCTGAACAAAGTGTCCAAGTGGGCAGACGAAAACGGGTTCAAAGTAAACCCCCACAAAAGTTCTTGTGTTCTTTTCACCAGGAAGAAAGGTCTCGTTGCAGATCCCACTATCAAAATGTATGGACAACAAATACCTATAAACAAAGAACACAAATTCTTAGGCATCATACTTGACTCGAAGCTTACGTTCATTAACCACATAAAACATCTCAAGGCGAAATGCCTAAAAACAATGAACTTACTGAAAATTTTATCTCACACATCATGGGGCAGCGACAGGAAGTGTTTACTGAATCTTCACAAGAGCCACATTCGGTCACGTTTGGACTATGGTGCCGTAGTATATCACTCCGCCGCCCCGAGCGCGCTAAAAATGCTAGATCCTGTCCACCATCTAGGTATCCGCCTGGCCACTGGCGCATTCAGAACAAGCCCCGTCGAAAGTTTACACGTAGAATCAAATGAGTGCTCACTCCATCTCCAGAGAACATACATCAGCTTCACCTATTTTCTCAAAGTACACTCCGATCGTGAACATCCTTGTTCTACAACCCTTAATGATTTGAAGTGTGCAACGCTTTTCTATAATCGACCTTCTATGAGGCGACCTTTCTCACTGCGTGTAAGAGAACTTAGCGAAGAGATGGATGTCCCACTTCTAGAACATCGCCTAATGCCTCCAGCTAAGCTGTCACCGCCCTGGGAGTGGCAGGTGATAGAATGTGATCTATCCTTTGTAGAGGTCGCAAAGCACGCTCCCGAGCTCAAAATTACAATGCATTTCCGCGAACTTCAATCGAAGTACTCGTGTTCGGAATTCTACACCGACGCATCCAAGTCCCATGCTGGCGTATCTTACGCTGCTGTTGGCCCCTCTTTTTCTAAATCTGACGTATTGAACCCCCTAACAAGTATCTTCACAGCAGAAGCCTACGCAGTACTTTCTGCAGTGAAACATATAGACAAATTGAAACTACAAAAGGCAATAATATTCACAGACTCATTGAGCCTTGTAAAAGCGCTAACATCTTTACAAAAGCATAAGAATCCTGTTTTTATTGAGCTATACTCACTCTTGTGTAACATTTACGTATGTCATAGACATGTAATAATATCCTGGGTACCCGGCCATAGAGGGATCGAGGGTAATGTGCTTGCCGACGAAATCGCCAAATCAACAGCATCGCAAGGTATTGGTCTTCCCGCTGCTGTCCCTGCTACAGATCTGAAGCCTTTCCTACGAAACAAACTGCGAAGCCACTGGCAACGCTTGCGGGACGCCGAAGCAAATAATAAGCTCCACTTGATTAAGCCACAGTTAGGGTTCTGGCCCTGTACAACTAAAACTCGGCGAACTGATGTCCTATTCTGTCGTCTCAGAATAGGACACACATATGGTACTCACAATTTTCTATTGAATGGAAATGATCTTCCAACCTGTGGTAGATGTGGCGAGAGGCTCACCGTCCTCCACGTCCTCCTGGAGTGTCGGGAAGCCGAAAGAGAAAGAAATATTTCCCGCTAGCATATCGCTATTGTGTCCCTCTCCATCCTGCTATGTTTCTGGGTAAAGAACCACTTTTTAGCACCAACGCAGTCCTTGCTTTCTTGAAAGATGTTGTGCTACATGTTATTAGCCCAATAAGTTGGTAGCGCATCCTCTCTCCAGAGGATGTTGCTGCGATAGTTTTTTATAGCACATGCCTCCAGGCCCATATGTTTCAAGGGCTCTGTTTAGGCACTTGTGCTTGTGGCCAATCCTAGCATCTTTAATCTTTTCCAAGTCGTATCATTCCTTCGCAATGCATTGTTCATGCCCATAGTACACATAATTAGTCATTGCCATAATCTTATTACTTATAGATTTTACGCACTTTACAGCGACTGTTTTTAGGCCCCTTTACAGCCACGCCACATCTAATGTTCATGTAATTCACTATTCATGTACCACTAACAAGTCATTACCATCGTCTTAGCGCTCTTTGGCCACATCAGGCCCTTGCGCCAATAAACCACAATAATCATCATCAACACAAACAATGTGGACACTAAAATATTACACTGGAACGTGAGAGGTCTTATGCACAACCTCGATGACGTTCGAGAACTTCAACACAAATACAATCCAAAGGTGCTGTGTGTTCAGGAGACGAACCTAAAACCAACACAAAGTAACTTCCCCAGGAAATACGCCATTTTCCGAAAAGATCGAGATGACGCACTCGCCTCTTCTGGCGGAGTCGCAATCACAGTGAGCAAAGATGTTGCTTGTCAGCAGTGACTTCTCCGAACTCCTCTTGAGGCAGTCGCGGTCCGAGCGGTGCTCTTTCAGAAGTTGGTCACTATAATTTCCCTATACACCCCTCCGAATTATGAACTCTCGCGATCAGCTTTATCGCTGAACTTCCTCAACCATATATGGTTGTTAGAAATCTAAATGCCCATAGCAGCCTGTGGGGTGACTCTCGTGGCACGAGAGGGCTCTCAATTGAAAACTTTTCTCCTCTGATGCGTCCTTGGTAAATAAAAAAGAGCCCCATTCTACAGCGTTGTACACAAAACATACTCATCTATAGATTTAAGCATCGCATCAAGTACACTCATGCCATATCTGGAGTGGTATGTTATCCAAAACCCTTACGGGACTGACCACTTCCTGATCGTTTTAACATTAACATAAAGTGAAGAAAACTCTCCTCATGTTCCCCAGTAGAAGATTCACTCTGCCGAGTGGAAGCAATACAGAGAGCTCAACCACCTAACATGGGATGACATCCGTAATCTTAACATAGACGACGCAGTGGCATATGTGACAGCATTTATTGTGAATCTAGGTTCCATATGCATCTCAGAAACACAAGGAAAGCATTCGAAACGACGTGTTCCTTGGTGAAACGATGACTGTTAGGAAGCACGAAGAAAGCAAAATAAGGCTTGGGGACGCCTTCGTGACTCTCCAACAACAGAAAAGCCTCATAAGCTTTAAGAAAGTAAAGAGGGATGGTAGAAGAACGCGCCGCCGTGCGAAAAGGGAAAGCTGGCAAAAAAACATATCAACTATAAACTCTTACACAGACAGAAGGAAAGCCTGGAACGGCGTTAACAAATTAAACGGCCGGAAAACTCATCCTCAGCCATTAGTAAACAACCAGTAAACACTCTTGAAGACCAGGCTGATTTTCTAGGGGCCAACTTCGAGTACATTTCCAGTTCGGCCCATTACACCGATACATTTGTACGGTACCAACGGCAAGCAGAACGATTGCCCCTGGATCGGAAAATAACAAGAAATTAATCCTACAACCATCCATTTAGCATGGCGGAGTTTCAGGCCTCACTAAGTTGTTGCAATAAGTCAGCACCGGGAAGAGACAGAATAGCTTATGATATGATCAAACACTTACACCCTCAAACTCACAAAACACTTCTGTCGCTTTTTAACTTCATATTCTGTGGTGGGTACATCACGGCTGCCTGCAAGGAGGCAATAATAATTCCTATCCTCAAAGAGGGCAAGGACCCGACTTCGGCCAGCAGTGTTAGGCCTATGTCCCTAACAAGCTGGATATGCAAACTCTTTGAGAAAATGACTAACCGGCGCCTGATTTATTTTCTCGAAAGCAACAAAATACTCGATGTATTGCAGTGTGGTTTCAGGGAAGGTAGATTCACAACAGATCACCTTGTACGAATCGAGACAAATATCCGTGAAGCCTTTGTGCATAAACAGTTTTTCTTATCTGTATTTTTATACATGGAGAGCGCATATGACACCACTTGGCGTTTCGGAATCCTTCGTTACCTGGCTGGAATGGAGGGCCGAGGCAACTTGCTGAACGTAATTCAAAGTTATCTCTCTTATCGCACATTCCGTGTTCGAGTTGGTAAGGTCTTATCTCGTCCATTTCCCCAAGAGACTGGTGTACCATAAGGAGGTGCTCAGTTGCACTCTATTTAATGTAAAAATGAACTCTCTCCACAACATCATGCCACGCACAATGTTTTATTCCGTGCACGTGGATGATTTGCAAATCGGTTACAAATCTTGTAATCTTGCTATTTGCGAGCGACAGGTGCAGCTTGGCCTCAACAAGATTTCCAAATGGGCGGACGCGAATGGATTTTGACTAAACTCACACAAAAGCACGTGCGTCCTCTTCTCGAACAAAAGAGGTATGCAACCTGACCCCGTTATTGACCTTAATGGAGAACGGCTATCTGTGAACCATAAACATCAATTTTTAGGCCTCATCTTAGACTTAACTTTTGTCCCGCATCTCAAGTACCTGAAAACAAAGTGCCTGAAGGCTATGAATCTGCTGAAGCTCTTGTCACGCACATCATGGGGAAGCGACAGGAGATGCCTCCTTAGCTTATACAAAAGCCTTGTAGGCCACGCCTTGACTACGGAGCTATCATTTATAACTCTGAAACACCAAGTGGTTTAAAGATGTTAGACGCCGTTAACCATCTGGGTATTCGGCTTGCTGCTGGCACCTTCAGGACTAGCCCCGTAGAAAGCCTGTATGTTGAGTCGGATTAATGGTACCTGCATCTCCAAAGGGCGTATTTAAATTTATCTTACTCTCTGAAGGTATAATTAGATGTAGAACACCCATGCCATTCCACAATAAGCGACATGTCGGCTGCCAGGCTGTATCGAAACCGGCCATCTCTGAGGGCTCCTTTGGCCCTGCGTCTAGAAGCGTCGGCTGAAGAAACAGGCATTCTACTTCAAGAGAATGTCTTAACGGCTCCCAGTCGGCTTCCACCACCTTGGGAGTGGCAGACTACTGAGTGCGATGTCTCTTTCATAGAGATCTCCAAGCACGCACCTGAGACTCATTTACGTTCACACTTCCTCGAGCTTCAGGCGAAGTAATCATGTGCAGAATTTTATACAGACGCTTCCAAATCTCCTGCTGGTATTGCTTACGCAGCCCTGGGACCCTCTTTTTCAACATCTGGTGCATTAAATCCGCATACAAGTATTTTTACAGCGGAAGCATACGCAATCCTCTCGGCAGTTAAACACATAAAGCTCTTCAATGTTACCAAAGCAATTGTGTTCACAGACTCATTGAGCGTCGTTAGAGCTATAATGAGTCTACGGAAATACAAGAATTCTGTTTTTAACGAACTCTACAGCGGGTTATGCTAAGCTTACATGGGCAACCAAGTGGTCATAGTGTGCTGGTTACCTGGCCATAGAGGCGTAAAAGGCAATGCAGCTGCAGACGAAAGTGCCACGTCAGTAGTCTTTAAATATAAAGATACAAACATAGCTATCCCTCCCACAGACCTAAAGCCTTTCTTGCCCCATCAGTTGCGGAGACCTTGGCAAAGGCAGTGGGACAGCGAAGTGTCAAACAAGCTACATATGATCAAACCAAGAACAGGGAAATGGATGTCCGAGAAAACAGCAAGACACAAGAAAGTGCTTCTTTGCAGGTTAAGAATAGGTCATATCTATGGCACACACTCTTACCTCCTTTCAGGAAGTGATCCTCCAAAATGTAATAGGTGTGGCGACCTTCTTACAGTCATCCATGTTCTTGTCTAGAGTCCTGAAATAGAAGCCCAGTGTAAAGTACTTTTATCCCGCATATCGTGAACACATCTCTCTTCACCCAGCATTCTTTCTTAGCCATGAGCGGCTTTTTGATTTTAATGCAGTCTTAAAGCTTTTAGCAGATGTAAACATTTTACAAATCGTCTGGCCAGGGTATCTGTAGCGCAGCCTTGTCTGGCAGGCTGCAGCTGCAATGCAATAAGTTCGTACAGCACGTGCCTCTCAGCCCTTGAGTTCAAGGAACCACTTGAGGCACTAGTCCTATTGTATACGTTTTAATACATCATTAATTCGTAACGTAATATTTATAGTCATAACTCTAAGCATTAGTCATTGTCATTATTTTAATACGAATATATTTTACGCAATCTACAGCGACTTGCTTTTAGGCCTTTTTACAGCCACGTTAGATCAACCATTTAAATTCATAGACCACTCTATTTATAGTACATTGAAAAACCATCACAAATTGTCATGGCGCTCGTTGGCCATATCTGGCCCTTGCGCCACTAAAAACAACATATTATTAAGATTATTCCAGTCTGTTGTTGTCTTTGAAAAAAAAAGAATATTTGAAACAGTTATTCCACGCGTTCAAGGGGTTTATTGATAAAGCATGCCTTCGTCTCCGTGTTATAACCTGATCAGTAAGTAAATAACTTGGAAGTGTTAACGTTATAATGGCCGTTTACAAGTTGAAACAGGAACTTTAATAGGCAGATACGGTTGCGCACAGTCACCGGGGGTAATCCACTGCGTCTTACGAGCTCACCAACAGACGCACATCCGTATGCATTGAAAACAAACCTAACTACCCTGTGCTGTACACGTTCCAGATTTTTTTTTAAAATAGTGGTTAAGGTGAATGGGTCTCAAGTAATTACGGCATGTTCGAACAACGGAGGAATGTAGGAATTGTACGCCAATAAACAAGCACTAGATTTAGATGATTTCAGTGAGCGCCTGAAGACAAAGTTTACGCAAAGAATTTGCAATAACAGTATCCATGTGCTTCATCCAGGAAAACTCATTGGTTATTCATAGGCCCAACTATTTGTACTCTGGTAACTCTTATAGAGATACGTTGTCAACACTATATGCAAATTGAAGAGGTTTTTTTTTCTTATGTGTGATTCTCATAAAAACAGTTTTTTCCCCAAAATTTATAGACATTTGCCATTATTCGCTACCAAGCAATGACCTTTGCCAGGTCATTATTTAGGTGCACCTGATCATAAACAGAAGATATCGTTTCATACAAAATACAGTCACCTGCATAAAGTTTCAAGGAAACTGAAAGTTCTGCGACAATGTCATTGATAAATAATAGAGATAAAGGTGGTCCCAAAACGGTTCCCTGGGGACGCCAGACGCAACCTACGCATTCTTAGAAGAGGTATTGTTGAAGTGACGAATTGGTGTCTGTTACTAAGTTAGGCTCTCATCCAAGTAGTTATCTGTTCATTTTTTATATAATACCCTAATTGATGGATTAATTTGTTATATGACACCTTGTCAAATGCTTTGCGAAAATCCACGAACGCAATATCTGTTTGCTTCCCTTCATTAATCGCCTGTGCGAGATCGTGCACAGTCTCAACTAATTGAGTACGTGTAGAAAACGTATGTCTGAAACCATGTCGGACATCTGTAAGTACCTTGTCCTTGTACCGAACGTACGTTCGTGGTTCGTGTTGGAAATTCTCTATCGAAGCCGTTTACACAGGGAATGGCGTCCCACAGGGCAGCGTTCTCAGCTGCACGCTTTTCGTAGTTGAAGTGAATTTCCTAAGCAGGGTGCTGGCCGAAAACTATCTCTTACTCTGTTTACGTAGATGATCTCCAGATCAGTTTCAAATCCTGCAACTGGGCCATCTGTGAAGGGCAAATTCAGTTGGGGGTAAATAAACTCTCAAGCTGGGCTGATGAAAATGGTTTTAAATTAACTGTGTGAAAACCGTCTGCCTACTTTTTTCAAAACAATGTGGCAACAGGCCAGACCCCAACATCGCACTGAACGGGCTGATTATAGCCGTTAAAAAAGATAACAAATTCCTAGGTGTTATGGTTGATGAAAAGCTTGCCAGTATCGCACATATCAAGCAGTTGAGATTGAAATGCTCGAAAACTTTGAACTTACTAAAGATTCTTTCCCATCAATAATGGGCTACAGATAGTGACTGTCTATTGAACCTTCTGAATAGTGTAGTCCTGTCACGTATTGATTATGGCTCGGTAGTGTACGAATCAGCCAGCGTCAAGATCTGCACTAAAGATGCTTGACTCAGTGTACCACCTTGGGCTCCGCCTGGCCACCGGTGCTCTTCGAACTAGCCCATAGCTAGCCTGTTTATTGAGGCAGAGCGATGGTCACTGGAACGACGAAGGCAGTTCACAAGCATAATGTATGTCACTAAGGTGTTTTCTTGTGCGGAGCATTGATCTGGTCAACTTTTGCAGGACACAACCAGTTGTTCTCGAGGCGACCATCAGCAACGCCACCCTATTTGATCCATTAGAGTCGCGTCACACATACCGGTCTCCAGTCTCCAAGTGGTCTCCCATAAGGACACTATTGTGCCGTGGGAAGCACATGCTGTTAACTGCGATATGTCATTTCTTGAGGTGGGCAAACATGGGCATCCGCTTGCAATAAATCAGCACTTTACGCACTTGCAGGCAAAATACGTGTGCGCAAAGTATTACACTGATGCCTCTAAGTCCTCCGTTGTCTTATGTGCAGCACACGACCCTCAATTCTCCGAATCAAAAACAGTGAACGAAAATACAAGCATATTTACTGCAGAATACTGTGTCATCCCCCTGGCTGTATGATACAACCTAAAGAAGAAACCACCAGCTTCCATCATATACACGGACTCCCTCAGTGACTGCGTTGTCATCTGGCAAAAAGCATAAAAATTCAGTAACTAAATTGCTTCTAAAATCTCTTATGTCGGCTCACAAATATAAACTAAAAATTACACTGTTTTGGGTACGGGGACACTGTAACGTAGCTAGCAATGAGTCAACTGAGAGACTTGCGGGATCAGCAGCTCTCTCTAATTCTCTTGACATAGACAATTTACCATACGAGGACCTCAGGCCACACATTAGAAACAGAATCCGCAGGCAGTCGCAAAAAGGAATGGAATGAAGCAAGCGAAAACAAACTGCACACAATAAGGCAAATAATAGAAATATATGCTACCGTCAAACGTGACAGATACAAAGAGGTAGCACTGTGCTGGTTTAGAATAGGACACACACATAAAACACATTTACGTCTGTTAGACAATTCTCCAGCACCGCACTGCCGAAAATATGGCGATCGGCTTTCCGTCATTCATGTTGTAATAATGTGCAAGAGGCTAGAACCATAAAGGAGACGTAACTTTTCAGAGCTGTACAGAAACCAAATACCTCCACACCCGTCCTTTCTTCTCGGTGACTACCAAATGTTTTCACTAAAAAGACTTTTAAAGGTTTTAGCTAGTGTAGGCTTCCTACGCGCAATTTCACATATTCAATGATCTCAGCCTTGTCTCATTCCCAAGGAAATGGCTGAGTTTTTTTTTTATCTGACGTGTCAGGCGCTCCGCACTCCTTGCCCTGAAGAAGACTGTTGCTGAGGCTCCGTGACTTCAAAGGTCACACGCTTCGCCAATAATCATTACATATAACCATTACTCTTAATTTTTTAGGCGCTATAAACCACTGTTGTTTCTTATCCTTTTCTTTTACTGCTTACTAACCTTTGTCGACCATCAACCTTGTGTTTGGCGCTCTTTTTCCACAGTTGCACTTGCGACAAAAGAAAAAAAAATCTGCCAACTCTTGCTCGTAAATTGGGAAGCTATGCGACGCAGATTTTTCCTAACGTTATCTACCTATACCACATTCCACGTGTTCTTGTGTTTTTTGCATATCTGTTCAAAACTCGGCGCAGCTATGTAGTTAAAGTTGCATGGCCCGCAGTACTTTAATTACATTATATATTGAGTTTCCCATGATGTTGAGTGCACCCAAAACAATGAAAATAATGTGTGTAGCTCCACAAGGCCGTTTAACGTGAGTCGACCTCGAACCCTCTGTTTTGCGCTCTTTGGCCACAGTTGACCTTGCACCAAAAACATATACTGCTAACTCTCTCTTGTACATTGGGAAGCTATGCGACGCAGATTTTTTCTCTAACGTTTTCTACCTATTCTACATTCCACGTGGTCTTCTGTTTTTTACATATCTGTTCAAAACTTGGCGTAGCCATGTAGTTAAACTTGCGCCGCCCGAAATACTTGAATACATTTAAGATTGCGTTGCTCATGATGTTCAGTGCACCCAAAACAATAAAAATGATGTGACTAGTTTCAAAAGGGCGATTTGTACGCATTGTCGGCAAAGCAATGACTTTCATTCTGAACGTTTTATTTGGAGACGAACATCAGAGACCTATGCCATGTATTTCCTTGCACACTCATACGAGCCGCGCCGGAAGTAGCGTCTGCGGTATGCAGGCATTGGTGTGTTGCGGCACCAATCATAGGAATACATAACGGTTCGACTGTACCGCGCATTCTGAGTGTATAGGGTGTATGCACTTGACGTCATCCGCGAGGAGCGCTACCGTCGTCCGCGGTTGCCACCGTGTTGGCGGTCGCCCTACTTAGGCGGCCTAGGCCTAGGCGCTGGCATTAGCGCAACGGACGATTTAGCGGAAGGTTGCACTTCATTATTTATAGTCAATTGTTGTATTCAGTGACTAAAATGCACTTAAGTGCATACGCACGCGGTTTAGATAAACCTAAGCGATTGCTCTGCGAAGAAAGAGTGCGCTTGTGCGGCGGCGTCGACCGACTTGAGCTGAAAGACGCTGAACTTCAGCGAGTTGTCGAGCTGCTGCCTCGCGTGGATTTCACCGACATCAAGGGCTATCTTGTGCACGGAACAAGTTTTGTGTCGCGCGAGCAGCTAAAATAATACAAAGCCATGGAAGGCCATAATTATTTGTTGTTGTCGACAACAACATAAAATTGTTGTTGTCGTTGTTGTTGTCGGAAAGGTGAGCAAGCGTCCGTCGTTTATTGTTCGCGTTTTTTCATTTTTTTTTGTGAAATAGCCGTGTGAATTGTGCGTGCATCCCATAACCACGGTAATGGGATGTGGCGGTCGAAGAGGGATTAGATGCAGGAGTTTCCAGCGGATGTTTTCAAATGGTTTTTTAGACCTCCACACCCGCTGCGTGCCGTGCATGTGTTGGATGCTGGTTAGAGACGCGCAACTTTCGAAAGAAAAAGTATAGTGTATTTGTCACTTGTTTCCTTTTTTAATGACCGTCAGCATTTACGTAGTGCCGTAAATTCCATTCATTGACGTCGTACAAATTAGCGTTACTGTTGTTTTATTTTGAAAAGTAGTAAGTGCCCTATTGCAAAAACCAGCGTCTTCCAGTGCCTTCCAGTGTGAAACCAGCGCGTTTTTTGATACTGGGTGGCACTGGGGACGCTGGCGCAGGCTGGGAGTCACTGGGAGTCACTGCGACACTGGTGAGATCTCTGGAGAAGTGCTGGGCCACACTGGACGAGACGCTGGTTTCACTGCTATGACGCTGGGGCGCACTGGTGTGCGCTGTACATGCGCTGGTGTTCGCTGGCTCGTACTGGAGACTGCGCTGGTTTCGTTTGTGCCGCACTACCGTAGTATAGGCGCTGTTGAATATTAAATGCTTGATACAATTTTATGGGCATCTCTTGTCCAAAAAACAGACTCCTGTCGTAAATATAGCGATATAAGTTGGGATCATAAATGTCTATTTCGTGTCGGCGGTGTTGCAGCTTGGAATAAAGGTGCGTGATGCTAGCCCATGCATATGCGACACTTCAGATCACTTTAGCTTTTTACATTTCCCTTTTGAATGTGCGGATAGCTATATTCGGGAACGAATTTACGCAAATGCAGATAACGCATCGTTTTCTAGTTTGTACGCAATCGATCAGTGCGAGTTATCGCAGTGTTGTACAGTCGACACGAAACCGAGCAGCCGTTCAGATGCGTTCGAATGGACCTCAGAAAGCCTGCCGCTGATTGATATTATCGCACCGACAACAAAGCTGCGGTGATTCGTGCGCTTCCACTTTCCATGCTGTACTAAAAATATTGACACGTATACATGTTTATGTTTCACCGGTGGCCGCTTTCAACCGGCTAACAAATGTTAAACGTTATCGCTCGGCGCAGGACGCGCCTGTATCGGAAGTTTCTAGAACGTTATCGATGCTTCTTTCCATTGCCTGTTTTCACCGACGCTTATGTTATCTGATTGCATGACTGACGCGAATTGTCTAGAACTTTCTGGAAGACACGCGGGCATCAGGGATTAATCTAGAACCTTCGATGACTCAGGTAAAAAAGCCGACGCGTTTCGCCACTGATCAGATTTTCGACGATCGCCGACTGTGTTCGCCGCTATCGTTGTGCTTTGAGTGTACCTTGATTTTGTGGGCACAGGTTCGCCCAATAAACAACCAGTTTCGTCGTACACAGTTTTACGACTGTTTTCTTCAGCGTCACTACTACGTGACATCTGGTGGAGGTGCTAGTGCGTTCATGCAGCGAACGCCCCCGCAAAGCCGCGATCCAAGCCCGAAACCGGAGGACAACGCCAACGTCACCAAGGACCAGCGAGCTAGCCGTAGGCAGCAAGGACTTCTGCCGGAGTACGGACTTCTTCCCGAGAAGACCCCAGCGATCAAGGCCAAGTCAACGACCTCAATGGCAGCCCCAGCGTCCCCCATCCTGCTGCAACAACCTCGGGAGCCCCCGACCTTCCGTGGATCATCGGCTGAAGACCCTGAAACCTGGCTGGAGACATACGAGCGGACCGCGACTTTCAACAAATGGAGCGACGACGACAAGCTACGCCATGTCTATTTTTCGTTGGATGACGCTGCTCGGACCTGGTTTGAGAACAGAGAGACCACCCTGGCTACGTGGGACCTCTTTCGTGAAAACTTCGTGAGGACCTTCACGAGTGTCGTACGAAAGGAGAGGGCAGAGGTTCTCTTAGAAACCAGAGTGCAATTGCCGAACGAGAACATCGCGATCTTCACGGAGGAGATGACTCGCCTCTTCCGCCACGCCGACCCCGACATGTCTGAAGAAAAGAAAGTTCGGTTCTTGATGCGGGGTGTCAAAGACCAACTATTCGCCGGATTGATGCGCAACCCGCCCAAGACTGTCGCCGAATTTCTTTCCGAGGCTACAACGATCGAGAAGACGCTTGAAATGCGCGTCAGGCAATACAACCGCCGTGCACTGACCAACTACGCCGACGCTCAAGCGCTAGGCGCCGACGACCTGCGCGAGACCATCAGAGCGGTCGTTCGCGAGGAGCTGCATAAGCTCTTTCCCCGGTCGCAGCCTCACGTGGCATCTATCGCCGACGTCGTCAAAGACGAACTTCAGCGCTCACTTGGAGTTCCCGATGTGCAGCCACAATCGCCGCAACCCCAGCCGGAAGCGCTGACCTACGCCGCCGTCGCCCGTCGTCAAGGCCCCCCTCCGCGCTCGCGCCAGGGCCCCGTAACGCCGCAGTTCCGTCGTCCACCGCCGCCGCCGCCAGCACGCCCGCCCGTCGCCCAGCGCAGCTACCAGAGGAAGACGGACATTTGGCGCGCTCCCGACCACTGCCCGCTCTGCTATCACTGCGGGGAAGCCGGCCATGTCTACCGCCGATGCCCATACCGCGAAATGGGCCTACGAGGGTTCCCCGTCAACGCGCCGCGTCCCGATCGAGGTGAACGACCGCGCGACATCGCCGACTACCTCGCCGGAGCCCAGTGGCAACCACGACGATCCTCACGCTCGCCGTCACCAGGCCGCTACATCTCGCCGCATCGCCGTCAGTACAACGGTCCCACCCGGGGCCGATCTCCCAGCCCTTACCCGGGAAACTAAAGGCAGCAACCGATGGAGGTGCGGTTGCTGTACGACGCAATGCCGAAGATCCTCCGACGCCGCCGACGACGACGATTCGCGATTCATCACGACGAGATATCAGCACGCCGCCTAGCAACAGCCTTGACAACACTTCGCCGCCGAAAGAAGACCTTCCGACGCGACGTAGCAGCAGCAGAGCAAGCCGACGCAGCCGTGATCCGACGCCACGAATTAACCGCAACGCCAGACGCCGGTCTACCGATCTAGACGTGCTCATCGATGGCCATAACGTCACCGCTCTCGTCGACACTGGAGCCGACTATTCCGTCTTCAGTGGCCCGTTCGCCGCCAAGTTGAAGAAGGTGAAAACAGCCTGGCAAGGACCCGATATCCGGACAGCGGGAGGCCACCTAATAACGCCGACTGGAATCTGCACAGCGCGAGTCACGGTAAACAACCGCACTTACCCGGCGAGCTTCGTAATCCTGCAGCACTGCTCCAGGGATGTCATCCTAGGCATGGACTTTCTAAATCAACACGGTGCAGTCATCGACTTAAGGTCCAAGTCGATAACGCTTTCAACGCACAACGCGATACCACCGGATACAAGCATAAGTTACCATGCCTTGAATGTGCTTGAAGAACAAGTCACCGTTCCGCCTCGCTCCAGCGTAATGATTTCCGTCGGTACCGTAGTGCCTGTAGACATGGAGGGCGTCATCGAGGGCGATCATCACTTACTGCTCGACCGTGAAATTTGCGTCGCTAGAGGCATAGCTGAGCTACGTGCAGGGAAAGCAAGGGTGATGCTCACGAACTTCAGCCCCGAATACAAGCACATTAACAAAGGCACCACGGTCGCCTACATCGACGAAATAGTACAAGCCAGCAGTGCGTTCGCCTTCACGGATTCCAGTGCACCTGCAACGACGACTATAGTACCTGAACCAACTTTCGACGTCAATCAGAACCTTCCCAGGCACAAGAAAGAACAACTAAAGGCTCTGCTCCTGCAATACGAGGACTGCTTCTCGTCGTCGTCAAAAGTTCGACAAACCCCTGTCGCCAAGCACCGCATCATAACCGACGAAGATGTCCGGCCACTCCGTCAGAGCCCGTACCGAGTTTCGGCGCGCGAACGCGAGGCCATAAGGCAACAAGTCGACGAAATGCTACGCGACGACATCATCCAGCCGTCGAAGAGTCCGTGGGCGTCCCCCGTGGTGTTAGTGAAGAAGAAGGATGGAACCCTACGTTTCTGCGTCGATTATCGTCGCCTCAACAAGATCACGAAGAAGGACGTATACCCCCTCCCACGGATTGACGACGCCTTGGATCGACTCTACAACGCAAAGTATTTTTCGTCGATGGACCTCAAAACCGGCTACTGGCAAATCGAAGTCGACGAGAGGGACCGGGAGAAGACTGCGTTTATAACACCAGACGGACTGTTCGAGTTCAAGGTCATGCCGTTTGGTCTTTGCTCGGCGCCTGCCACTTTCCAACGTGTCATGGATACAGTACTGGCAGGCTTGAAGTGGCAGACTTGCCTCGTCTATTTGGACGACGTCGTTGTGTTTGCCTCAAGCTTCGAGGAACACCTCCGGCGCCTTGAAACAGTTCTTCAAGCAATCAAGACCTCCGGACTCACGTTGAAGCCAGAAAAGTGCCGCTTCGCATATGAGGAGCTCTTGTTTTTGGGCCATGTCATCAACAAGTCTGGAGTGCGCCCCGACCCTCAGAAAACTGCGGCCATCTCCAACTTTCCTCCGCCCGCTGACAAGAAGGCAGTGCGTAGATTTCTTGGACTGTGCGCCTATTACAGGCGCTTCGTCAAGAATTTTTCACGGATCGCTGAGCCACTGACGTATCTCACGAAGGCCGACGTCGAGTTCAAGTGGGAGACGCCACAAGTCGAAGCATTTGAAGAACTGAAGCGACGCCTGCAATCGCCGCCAATACTTGCGCATTTCGACGAAAATGCCGATACCGAAGTCCACACCGACGCAAGCAGCGTAGGTCTCGGCGCCGTGCTTGTGCAGAGGACTGACGGACTAGAAAGGGTTGTAAGTTACGCTAGCCGGTCGCTATCGAAGGCGGAAGCAAATTATTCCACAACAGAAAAGGAGTGCCTCGCCATCATCTGGGCTACATCAAAGTTTCGCCCCTACCTCTATGGCAGGCCCTTTAAAGTTGTAAGCGACCACCACGCCTTATGTTGGCTAGCTAACTTGAAGGATCCTTCAGGTCGCCTCGCACGATGGAGCCTGAGACTTCAAGCATTCGACATCACCGTCGTTTACAAATCCGGGCGAAAGCACGCTGACGCCGATTGTTTGTCTCGCGCCCCCGTCGAACCGCCGCCACAAGACGACCAGGATGACGACACTTTCTTGGGACCCATCAGTGCCGACGAATTCGCCGAACAACAGCGAGCCGACCCGGAACTAAGGAGCCTTGTAGACTACCTGGAAGGCAAGACCGTCATTGTGCCGAAGGCGTTCAGGCGAGGATTGGCGTCGTTCTTCTTGCAAAACGACATTCTCCTAAAGAAGAACTTCTCGCCTCTCCGAGCCAACTACCTCCTCGTGGTACCCTCAGCATTGCGTCCAGAGGTTCTGCAAGCTCTCCATGACGACCCAACGGCTGGACATCTCGGTTTTTCCCGCACTCTCGCGAGGATACAAGAAAAATACTACTGGCCTCGCCTCTCTGCTGACGTCGCCCATTACGTAAGGACATGCCGAGACTGTCAGCGACGCAAAACACCGCCGACAAGGCCAGCCGGGCTTCTACAGCCGATCGAGCCACCTCGCCGACCGTTCCAGCAGATCGGGATGGACTTACTGGGGCCTTTTCCGACGTCGACGTCCGGGAATAAATGGATCATCGTAGCTACGGACTACCTCACCCGCTACGCCGAAACAAAAGCCTTGCCCAAAGGCAGTGCCGACGAGGTAGCCCGATTCTTCGTTGAGAACATCCTCCTGCGTCACGGTGCCCCGGAAGTCCTCATCACCGACAGAGGTACGGCCTTTACGGCAGAACTAACTCAAGCCATCCTGCGGTACAGCCAGACAAGCCATCGCCGCACCACCGCCTACCACCCGCAGACGAATGGCCTCACCGAGCGCCTAAATAAGACCATCGCCGACATGCTGGCAATGTACGTCGACGTCGAACACAAGACGTGGGATGCCATCCTTCCGTACGTGACCTTCGCATACAACACGGCCGTGCAAGAAACGACGCACATGGCGCCGTTCAACCTGGTCTACGGAAGGAACCCGGCAACGACGCTTGACGCCATGCTACCAGACGTCGCTGACGAAGAAAATCTCGACGTTGCCACCTATTTGCAGCGTGCCGAAGAAGGTCGACAGCTCGCCCGCCTGCGCATCAAGAACCAGCAGAGAACCGACAGCCGACACTACAATCTTCGACGACGCTACGTCGAGTACCAGCCCGGAGACCGTGTTTGGGTCTGGACTCCGATACGCCGACGAGGACTTAGCGAGAAACTCTTACGTCGCTATTTCGGACCATATAAGATCATCCGACGTATTGGCGCACTGGACTATGAGGTCGTGCCAGACGGCATTTCGCAATCACAGCGGCGCCGCGCACGACCCGAAGTCATCCATGTGGTGCGTCTTAAGCCTTTCTACGCCCGCTGACGAACTTAGGTACTTTGTTACTTTATTTTTTTTTCTTTATTACGCGTGGTTTTGTTTTCGCTTTCACATTTGTTTGTAGCATCGGGACGATGCTTTTTAAGGGGAGGGTATTGACACGTATACATGTTTATGTTTCACCGGTGGCCGCTTTCAACCGGCTAACAAATGTTAAACGTTATCGCTCGGCGCAGGACGCGCCTGTATCGGAAGTTTCTAGAACGTTATCGATGCTTCTTTCCATTGCCTGTTTTCACCGACGCTTATGTTATCTGATTGCATGACTGACGCGAATTGTCTAGAACTTTCTGGAAGACACGCGGGCATCAGGGATTAATCTAGAACCTTCGATGACTCAGGTATAAAAGCCGACGCGTTTCGCCGCTGATCAGATTTTCGACGATCGCCGACTGTGTTCGCCGCTATCGTTGTGCTTTGAGTGTACCTTGATTTTGTGGGCACAGGTTCGCCCAATAAACAACCAGTTTCGTCGTACACAGTTTTACGACTGTTTTCTTCAGCGTCACTACTACGTGACAATATGAGTTAAAAGGTTCTGAAGCTGAAGTACAAACATTTTCGCATCCGCCCGGTACCCACACCGAGATCGTTCGTTTCAACCAAAGGTTAAGCCTACCGTACGTACCCGCCGAGTTCGTCTACACTCTATCGGCCCATCGGGGCTGAGGAATCAACAAGTCTAACGAGGATAAATCACTCTGTAGTTCACCTTCCCCATCGGTGTTTTTATACAGACCATTCTTTCGTATGTACAGTGTCAGCATAACAAGCGATGAACGCCGATATGACGTTATAAACATGTGCTCTCGCCGAAGGCAGTCAGCCACATTAATCGACCGCTTCTCTTACGGAGATACGTGCCTAAACATACGTGACGATTGAAAAGCATTGTCGAGCTATGGAAATGTTGTATTACCTTTGCGCGAAGAATAAGAAACGGCTGCCAAAATTGGCAGTAACGGCCCATACAACATTCCGGGTCGGCGGTTCATTTAAGGCTTTTTTCGTTGTTAATATACCAATCGCAAAAGCAATCAGTGGTGCAACACTTCCAGGCATACTATGCAATACGGACAACAACTTTTTCGTTCTGATAGAGGCGTAAGTTTTAGTTGAAGGCGATCTCGCATCTACCATGTCTGTGCGAGAAGTTTGTGCAAAGCTACAACTGTGTCTGCGCGTTGACATGGCAAAATAGGAACCTATAATCGTGTATCGGCGTGGTGTAGTGGTAAGATACTGGGATTGGGATCTGTAGGGCGGAGGTTCGAATCCTTGCGGATTTTCTTTTGCTCTGCTTTTTTTATTGCATTACAACGTTATCTGTTTCTGTATTCGAAAAAATATATAAGGTAGCCAGGCACCACAGTATTTCTCGCTCTAGAGCTGCATTTCGCACCAGTTTTCCGCGCCCAGCGCCTCCCAGTATGCCGCGCCTTGCCAGCGTCCCAGTATCCAGCGCGCGACACTGGCCCCATAATCAGGCATGGCACTGGGCACTGAATACTGGGTTTTGCAATAGGGTGCTCCAACTTGATCTGCAGCCACCACAATTTTCAAATTGAATTCAAATGTCGAGATCTCGCCGCTTAAGCTATCTGTTTGTACTCGCAGCTTCGTCATTCACAGTCATTCAATGAAAAGCTGCTCGCACCGTGGCTTCTCATAAAAGAAGACGGCGACACCGTGCAGTTCACCATTATGCCGCTGCTGCATTGGCGTACAATCGCTGCACGTATAGTCTCTACGTGCCCGCAGATACACTAATTCAAGTACTTTTCTACGTAGTAACACGCACTCACGGCTCTGCGCACAAAACACTGCTTTGCGCGAACTCCACACGATGGCTTGGACGATAGCGATGTCCAATACTTCCACGACGCACGGACGAACCGACGACCGCAAACATGGCGCGGCTGCCCGGCGATGCTGTCGCCGCCTCGCGGATAAAGGTTCAGTGCATATCCCCTATAAACCTTAATGGCTCCTCGGCTGAGGCGACGCGCCATGTTGGCTTTTGCTCCGCGAGGTCAGCAACACGTATATGCGGAAAACATGTAGCCGCCTTTTCGTATCGCTCTGTTCAAGGTGTTGCGTTCACGTCATTAGTGTTATCCCTTTTATTTGTTCTGTTCCCAAGTTTCCTACACTTAGAGATTGCTGGTGTTATCATGGTGACAGGTATCAGATGTAAATATAGCGCGTTAGGTTTACTTGCTCTGCTATGAGTCTACGTCTACGTAGGTTTAAACAGACTATGTAGAGATAGCTTTCAAGTTCTGTAACCTTGCCGTCTGAGAGCGTGAAGTTAAGATGGGCCTAAAGAAAGTGTCGAAATGACCACGCGAAAATTGAATCGAATTAACGCAGAGATTGAAGACCACCCAATTTTAACTACGTGCCGCGTTTTGCGATTTATATTATTGGTCGTAATTCACCTGTTCGAACTGGCCTGCTACGACCGATTATAAAGCCTTATAAGAGCACCTGAACAAATTTGGATATGGCAAACAAACAATTGCGGTGCGTAGGTCTCGCGGTGCCAATCGTGTCTGCGAAGTATCAAGCGGCTGCTCGGTGCGAAAAGTACTCGAATTGCAAACCCAGAAGCGCGTGGCCGTCAATCTCGAGGTAGCCCCATTTACAGCCCGGTCACACGCACAAATGCCTCTACGGAAGACGTTCTGCCTGCAACGCCACCGATGACGCCAAGTGACCGCGGTAAATAGTCCAACTACAAATGCGCAGTACCGCTATTGGGAGTGTGCCTTGCAGCGAAAAGAGTAAGAGAATTAAATATGGACTTCTGTGACAATGCCAGATCACAACACGATTTCTAGCGAGGCGGTTTCTTTTGAGCAGTTGCAATAACTGCTTCAGCTGCCTGTAATTAAATTGCGTACATTGAAAAGTTGCCCGCTTATGACTGGTCCATTTGAAACTTTTCCCGCAGATAACGCTTTTGAGTATTTATGTAATTTTTACAAAGGTAGTAATTCATGCACACACAGCTTACGTCACCAGAACATTGGCAGTCAGCTATTCTCGCTTCATCATTGCTAAATTTGATCTCGGTTGGATTCACACTTCGACCGTGACAGCGGGATAAATTCCCTGTTGTTCGTTAAAGACATTTACAAAGCTCCGGATTCCCTTCAAACGTAAGTTACTACAAGGACCGTTACTATAGCCCCCGCAAATGATGTGGCCTTGCGTTCTATTCTATGGTAGAACGTTTACGGATTTCACGTTACTAACAGCCTATTATTTTCTTATTACAGACAAGAATCGCCGCTTTCTGCAGAACTGTTATTTAATGACGTATTTCATACCCCGGATATGTATGTCTCCAAATGGAATGTCAAGATGCAGTACGGAAAGGATACTATAACTCTCAGTACGTGAATTCGCCCACTTCTCCCATATACTAAGATAAGCATTGACGTTGTGTAGTTCATACGAGTTAAACTTGCATCAATATTTATGAATAGAAATTTACTCTCTTGACACTTCCCAGAACAATCACTGGATTGTTTTGGTATATTCAGATGGACGCACCGTGCAGCCCACGGGCGGGCAGGTCTCTCTAACAAGGAGGGGAGTCGACTTGAGCAAGCGGTCGAACATAAATGTTTAGGGTTAAATGTGCGGTAAAAAAATTGCCAAGAAACCCATCTCGTGACGACTGCCGACGGCACTGCTTTAGCATTGAATCAGTATAGCGACACAACGTTATTGCCACCATCTAAACGAGTTGTGTGATGCGTGTACTGCCGCGAGACTCCTCTTTCGCGCATTTCTGAGAACACTCGGTGCCAGTGGCGTAGCCAGAAATTTTGTTCGGGGGGGCTCAGGTTGCAGCGCGGCCTCCTCCTTACAGAATATGTCGAGGGATCAAATACATGAATAATAACTGCATTGCCAATTCCATTGTATATTAGATGCTGCAAACGAATTATGAACGCTACGCACTGTCAAGTAAAATATGTATTTTCTCATAAAAGAATATATTCGTATGTCCCAAAAATTCTGGCAGAAATCACTGATATCAATGCTGCCGCGTTTTTTTCTATTTAATAAGTAAGGAAAATATCACACGAACTCTACAACTATATCAGTTCGAAAGTAGCAAAGCAGAGCATGCAGCTGATATGAAAAACGTAAAGGCCATGAATTGAATAAGTTGAAGATAAATATTTTGATGAATCTTTGTCATCAAGAACCTTGTTTACATTTTTGCACATATGCAACGGCCAGAAAAGAACCTCAATGACGCTGTCCCTCGTTGCAATAGATTGCGCAGGAGCAGCTGTTACCGGTCGTGTATTGTAATTACACCGAGAGTACACTCACAACAATGAGTACAAATAAAAAGTAGGAGTTCTGCTAAATATACATTAGAAATGCGAAGATAGAATGGAATATACAAATGCGAAGATACAATTCGATAAAGGGCAAAAAAGAGTCGCTGGAAACAAAGTTCACTGCTTGTATACACAAAGCCTCGCAACAAGGAATTAAATATACGTCTAAGTATCCAATAAATCAACGTATTTAAGCAAACGCCACTCTATATAACGCGTCAAACAAAACATGTTGCGCAGTCACAGATAGTAAACTTTGCGCACAGAAAGACAGATGATCTAGGCAAGAACAAAACTATGATAGCAGAAATCGTGATATGTACTCGGGCCATGCGGCGGTCGCGACAGCGCCATATGGGCAGAAGAATAGAGGAATAATGCAGAATAATAGAGGAATAATGCAGAAATCCGTACGATTATGTACATTTTAGCTGCCTGCACAGCGGCAACGATTGCTATGCGCCCAAAATCAAAGAAGGCTATTGCTTTGCTTCAAAAAAGAAGTAAAAGCAGGTAGCCAAAAAGGAAAGAAAAGGACAAACGAAAGCCACTGATGATACGGCAGGTTGAACTACCCAATATCCGAGTGTGTTTGTTGGGAAACGCCGCGTGGGCCGGGCTTTCAATGAGCAAGGTCGGTCAAAATTGGTTATTGATATCCTCGTAATTTTCATATTCGCATGATAATTTTGATCATGATGCTAACTGCTAGAATAAACGGCTAAAGGTTTTAAAAGCTAACGAACAGTCATACGTTTTCATAATTATGAGCTTATGGACCTGAAAGATAGAGAGCTTTTTACTTGCATTGATTTTTGCTGCTTCGCTATCTAAAGGACAAACTTCTCTCGGCGGGGAAGTTGAGCTAAGCGGTCAATGACTTCGGACACGTTGATGCCGACATCTGTGTGGGTGTATAGAAGCGCCAGCCTAACCATGCGTTCCACAGACATTGTAGAGCGCAAGTAGTTTTTTTTTAGAAACTCTTGTTAAAAAATATTCTCTCTGCGCTGGCAGTGGTCACTGGAAGGGTGACTAGAATCTGCAGCTGTTTGTGCACATTTATATAGAACATGCAGTCGTAATGAGAGAGAGCATCTATTCCGGTGTTAAAACCTAAAACACTCCCTCGATGTCGTTGGCATCCTTGTTTAGGTACCTTGCACAAACAGTAGGCTGTTCGATTCCAACGATGTCCGTCGTTTTATCAGGAAGTATGGAGAAGCAGCCTGTTTTTGCAACTAGGCTTTCTTTGATAATTTCCCCACAAATTTCTATAATTTGGTTTTGTGCATCTGGGCTTACATACGAGGCATTACTGGGGCAACTTTCCAAAAGGTTCTTCAGATATGTATCTCCACAATCAGCTCGCATGCGAAGAAGCGCTCTGAGCACGAGATCGCGGGATCGAATCCCGGCCGTGGCGGCTGCATTTAGATGGAGGCGAAATGCAAAAACGCCCGTGCGCTTGCGTTGTAGTGCACGTTAAAGAACCCCAGGTGGTCAAAATTAATCCGGAGCCCTCCACTAAGCGTGCGTCATAATCAGAACTGGTTTTGGCACGTAAAACCCCAGAAAGAAGAAGAAAGCAGAAGAAGCGCTCTGAAAATACCTGTGTTTTCAGCAGGGCCATTGGTTAAATCCATAGGGCCACTGTCCCTGTGGCCACGGAGAGCCAAACCTTGTCGCCCGCAAAGAGAATTTCCTCAATAATAGGCCATTTACTTTCTTCTGTTTTCTCATATTTCACTTTGCCTGCACTGGTCCAGTTGATCGATCACATTGGGCACGCTTCCTGAAAATGTTTGGGGAAAATTATCAGCTGCTAGCTCACAGTCACGGTGATAATTAGCATTTTCGTGTGTGTGGAAGATTGCGAGCGCGTGCTTTCATTTCTGGAAGGGCTTGGACACAAGGGCTCTAGTACACGCATGTTGGCCCAAGTGTATAAGAGCATTAACCCCATAAAGATGCAGAATTGAAAATCTTTTAAAGCACGCCTTTGGAAATGCCAGTGCACATTTCGCGTGAAAAGTTTATGAGAACTTTATACCCATAAAGTTTCGTAATTGAAATCCATGCGCTCCGTAGATTCCGCGGCCGCTGCGAGATGCCGCAACGCGCCCGCTAGCTATCAAAAAGCCCTTGAAAATTTGTGCTCGGATGGGGCTCCTTGCGTTACGTGACTCCAGGTGCAAGGGCGTTGCTACGAAATCTAGCCCGAGTTCGCAATGTTCGTGCCGAAATATTTTTTTGGAGCGTGAAAAGACATTGTAGACAGAATCCACAATGATTCCTGGCGTCGGTGGTAGTGCATGCCGGCACGAAAACATTTCGGGAGGCGGCTGAAGCCCCATCAGCCCCTCCCCCCCCCCCCCCTGGCTACGCCCCTGCTCGGTGCCGTCTAGTGCCCCTGCCGCGAAGCCTGGAGTGGCATTGAAATGCATAGCGCGCTAGTGCACCATGTTGGTGAGCCATGCAAACGCGTCATGCGACAACCGGCCTCCTCTCTCGCGCTTCGATCATGATCATTTATTGGCAATCGCTTTCAAACGGGGCGACGACAAGCAGCCGCCTAGCCTGCTTGAGTTATTCACAATATGGTATACATGCTTTTCATTCCAGCAGTTTTCTATACATCTCGTTATTATTTTTTTTCTCTTCCTCAAAACATCCCTACCTTGTGCCACTACCTATGCCTGTAACGAATCTGGTCGCATCATTCTCTTCCTTGCTTTTTTTTCCCCACGAATACTCTAAAAGTATCATGCTTATATAGACTGCTGGCTGGTTGATGCTTCCGTCCACTTTACACCCAAGCGCTTCTGGAAGGTGTACGTTACCTAGGGTTCTCACTGGGTGAATCCCTTCGCATTTCATTAGGACGCGCACAGTGGTCTCCGGATTTTTGCTACAGTATACACATGCCTCCTCTAGTTCCGCGTATTTGCTCCGGTATGCTTTTGTCCTTCGGCAACCAGCTCATATAGCACGGCACCGTCCTATGTGTTATCCTACAGATTTTCCCGTATAATTTCTTTTTTCTAATTATTATAAATCTCCATGGTCTTTTTTGTTTCCATCTTTGCATCCAAATCACTGTCTATGTTTCTGTCACTT
This sequence comes from Dermacentor silvarum, assembly GCF_013339745.2. Lineage (NCBI taxonomy): Eukaryota > Metazoa > Arthropoda > Arachnida > Ixodida > Ixodidae > Dermacentor > Dermacentor silvarum. The sequence continues at coordinate 192,383,373 of NC_051157.2, forward strand.
TCTTTTTGATGACTCCTGGTTGTCTATTTACACATTAAATTACCCCGTTCTTGGTTGCCAACTTTTTGATCTGTTCCTGCATTCTGCGCTCACGCTTTTCAGGTATAGATACTTCTGCACTTTAGCAGGTCATTTATATTGATCCATGTTCCTGAGTCTTTCTTGAAAACTAATCTTGCTCTGCGCTTCTCTGACTTCAAAACAGGCCCAACGCATGTCACCCTGCACTGCCTCATTTGAGGTTTTACCGTGGACTTCCAAAGCCAACCGGCCTACCGATCTTAGGTTTAATTCCAACCACGACAACATATCCGATTTTAAACAGAGAATGGCATTTGGGAATGTTAGCGCTGGCACAACTACTCCTTTCCAGGTTACACGCACCACCTTGCATTTATTGTGGCCCCAAAGTGCTCAATGTTTCGTTATTGCTGCATTCCGCTGCCCTTTATTTTCCGATTATCTTGCTTGGTGTTTGAGTAGGCCTTTCCTTCGTTTATATATACGCCGGGGTATTTATATTGCTTGACTACATGGGTATGACATCAGTTGTGTTGAATCTGAGGATGAGCGACGCTTTCTTTCGTGCCGAAGTTATCCCTAATAATCTATGTGATATGTTATTTCTTGATGATCGTCTCCGCATCGTCTCCTTCGAAGATGTTGCCGTCTTCATTCCTTATAGCCATTCGCGAATTTTTAGTTGGAGCTCCGAATGCTCTTACATGGCTCCAGACTTTTCTTGGTGCGCCTTTTTCTCTTTTGCGAATGTTATACACCAAATGCTCACTTGTGTATTTAATTTTCTCTTGCGCGAGCTAACTCGCCATCCTTTTCTATTCTCGGTATTTGTTACATCTAATGAGCACCTCTTCTTCGTGTAATCCCAACTTTCTGGTTTATCGATGTTCTCTAGGCACCTGCTTACAATATTCTATAGATTCCTTAATTTCCCTATTACGCAACCTACGTTGTTTACTCTTTCCAATGCAAAATTTTTTGCGTCTGTCTTATCTGCTGCTGCATGTCTATCAGTTTCTTATATTCCCTGACTTTTGTAGGAAACGCCTTCATTTTGTTCTGTATGTTCATTTGCGATCTCTATTATATGCTTTGCATTCACTTTTACAAATTGTGTTGCTACTGGTTCGTGCTTTGCTTTAGTATCTATCTCTCTCACATTTCAAGGTTAAGCGTTTATGATCGCTACTCAAGCTATCATTTAAGCGAAGCTTTGCAGGCTCACACATTTTGGCGGAGGCGGTGGTGTCACGCTGAAAAGTGTGCCTGGCGATAGTGCAGAAAGGGTCCAAGCTCAATGGCACATACCCCTGTGGGCTCGGGGACCTATAACGCCCCCTTGCACTACCCTTGTCCCACGTGGGACCCAAAAAGACAAAATCACCCGTCCTTCCCCTGTCGAGAAAATGGGGGTATGGGAAGCTTGTCGTCCGATTTTAGCGTAATGGCTTCCGAAGCCCAGGCGAAACGTCGGCGAAGAGCCGCGGACCCTGAGTTTAGGGCATACGAACCGGAACGCCTGCGACAGGCGTTCCGGTTCTCATTGCCCTCATTTTCACTGCCCTGTTCCAGTTCTCACTGCCCTCATTTTCTCGAGAGGGGAAGGGCTCTGAACTTTTTATGTTCATCTACCATCACCTGGCCTAGTCGTTCGTAGACCGTTTTTGAGACTAAGGCATGTGATGCACACGTGTAATGAAACTTTTTCACGATTGAAGGGCGCCCCTGGCGGCGGTCGCCGAAATCACATCTGGTGGGTCGGTTGGTTCGGTGCTCCGTCGGTCGGCAGGTGTTACTGAGACTTTTATGCTGCTCCGAATGCTGAATATATTATTTTAGCGTGCGTTTTTTCTTGTGTTGTGAACATTTTCTGTCCGTGAAGTTGACAATGTTTTCACCGGTGCACTTTATGCGATTTTTCGACACGGGCAAGCAGTGTACTAACTACCTAACTTCTGCGCCGTCGGTTAGCGACAATGTGATTGACTTGCACTTCGGTGCATCGAATCGGCAACTGCACAAAGGATGGGCATTTAAGGAAGAGAAGTACATTCGCCGCATTGATTGCTGCGTTCATCGGCACTTGTCCGTGTGCGAGCTACAAGTGCTGAGAAGCATCTGCCTTTTCTCGATGAAGCCCGGTCATTACAGACAGGTCGCAGCACTTCGTGATGACGGGCAAGCTTTTTTAAAGCTTCTTTCTGTACGCACACTACAGTGCTGATGGCGTACCCCTTCGCAGTCGATAAATCCGCGCATTTCGGCTACAGTGATCAAGGCCCCGGTCCAAGGCCCCGGTCTGGTTGGAACTGCTCGGCGCAGTTCCAACCAGAGCCCATACCGGCGTGACAGTCGGCCCTTTACATCAACAGCGACATCATGTATGCACAGAACACTTTTTAAGTTTTAAGCTGGAACTTAAGCTCTTAAGTTTTGCGTTTGCGTTTTGCGGAACATAAGCTCTTAAGTTCCAGCGAATCGCTACAGAAGGCGAAATCAGTGCTTTTATTTTATGACAGATAGTACTAAGTTATTATGTTTATTTATTTAAGGTAAAACTACGAACTCTGCTTTTTAGCTGTCGTGAACACAAAATAATGTTCAGCGTCATCGATCTCTCACGTTATCTCTGCCTACGGCGTAGAAGTTCAGCTGTCCAGCGATCTGCATCGGCGACGTGCTCACGGCTTCTTTTTTGATGAGCTAAAACAAGTCTTTCGCGTTATGACATCTCGCGTTATTTGCCTCATCGTCCTATCTTGTTTTCTCATTTTCTTGTTTTTGTTTTTCAATTAGCCTGGCCCGGATTAGCTGGGACACACACTACCTATATAGTGTCAATTTACATGAACCTGGCCGCCATCATAGGTCTCTAGCACGCCAAGAACATGCGTTAAGAAAAGGGACAGGCAACAGATGCCACTCACTGTCTGAATCGGTGTAAGCTGAGCTTTAAAAGATTACTGCGCAAACTGGCACACTTGTGCAAGAAGCGCGCAGTCGTTTTCGGCGACGAGCAAGTCCCGAACTAACTCGCTCGAAATGGTAAAAGCCGCTACGGCGTACAAAGAGCAATGGTAAACAACAAATTGATAACAGTGGTAATGCTGTAAAAACCGATTACTGTCAAAAAGCAAACCATGTTGATGGCTAATAAAGTTTTAGAATAGGGGCCCCTAAAGTTCGGGGCCCCAAAGAGCTTTACCGGTGTTAGCGTTGGGCCATGCAAGAATGAAGAGTTTTGGAATAGGCGTTTTGCGTTTGCGGATAGCGTGTTGCGTTTGCAGCGTCACTACGGCGTCAAAGAAAAGCTGTTATAAGTAATAAAATAAAATATACAATTTTATGATAAGAAAAGTAATTTAGACTTGCGTGTTTTCGCCTTTAATTACATTTTAGAACTTGTTCGATTACCAGCATGCAACTTGTTGCGTTAAGTTTTTAGTAACCAACTTTACGCACCTTCACCCAGCCAAGTCAATCCGTGATAGGCCTACGAGCCATGAAATCGACCATTGAATTCGGAATCCGCGGCGTATAATGAATCAATCTTGATTACGCACGTTAGCTGAGAGAAAGCAGTAACCACAATCACTTCTTCTAGCTTACGAACTTCACGCATTACCACGAATCGAGCCCAGTTTTGTGCTAAATTAGAGCCGCAGCTTCGATCCACACCGCCATGTTTGTTGACGAAAGCTTTTGGGGCAGCTTTTGGGGCTCCCCTTAAATCGATAAAATAGCGCGCCCGATGCAAAACCCAAACACAGTTTCCGTCTTGCGCATGCGCAGTGGCTTCGACGCTATTTCTTTGGGGCCTCAATACGTTTGAGGCCCCTATTCTAAAACTCTAATAATTGCTGGGGTTTTACATGCCAAAAACCACGATATGACAGGGAGGCATGACTCAGTGAGGGACACCGGATTAATTTTGGCCACCTCAGGTTCTTTAACGTGCATCTAAGTACACGGGTGTTCCTGCATTTCGCCTTGATCGAAATGCGGCCGCCGTGGCCAGGAATCAAACCCGCGTCCTCGAGCCAGCAGCACACCTCACAAGTTAAGCTAATACGGTGGGGGAAGCTCATGTGACGTGGTGCACTAATGTCATCGTGGCAAACATGTTTCGATATTAGCACAATGAGTACCTGCAACTGTGATGTTACGGGCAAACCATCTAGAAGTAAAAGCACCAGAACCCACCTTTGGTTCGGGGTCTTGCTCCCATTCTTTTTTATACGTTCTCGCATGCTTGACCCATTTCCCCATGTTTGGATTCTCCTCTCTGAGGAGGATCCGATCTTACATCCAACCTATCGAAATGAATTTCGAATCTAAGCACGAAGAAAAATTCATCTAGCAGGAAAAGGAAAACGGCAGTAAAGCTTCGTGCCAGAAACGAGGAGTAGGTCGAAAGCTGTGCCCGGCGCGATACTTTATTCGGAAGACATGGCCATGAACACGCTGGAGCGTGTCATCCACCCGTGCTTCTCTTCTTTCATGTCGGTGCCACGATCGCCCGACAGCCCCGACCCTATGTTACTGCTCTCCCTTCCTGAACATAGCCATGTTAGTATAGTATACTGTGGAAAACCCACTACTCCCAGGTTCCTCCCGATGCCCAGGGATCGGGTGCCTAACGGTCAAGCAGGGTGTAAGTTTAAGTGTAAGTGTAAGCCACCGGCCCAGACAACGGCGCAGAGAGGGAAGGAAAGGAGGGGGGGGGGTCATTTCGTGCACGCACGCACGCACAGTCACGCGGTGGCTCAGCCAGCTATAACACAGCCTTCGAGATTTGCGTCTACCCGATCAGAGCCACATCTGGAGCGTGGATTAGGGCGCTACTTATAGCCCAAACACAGCCAAGTCGCAGATTTTCAGTAGCCCAAATATAGCCACATAGCCAACTCGCCCAAGTCGACGCCAAAAATATTTTCCCGTAGCCCAATTTGGCTATATATAGCCAAACCTGGCAACACTGAGTGTCTCTGGCACCGTCGACTACAACGTCCATCAAATTCTGTTTAGTCGGCAAAGTGGTCAGAGGGTTCTGTGGTCGAGTCGTCAATGCAGCGTCATCTCTGGTAGCTGCAGCGCTTAATTTTCCGGAGACTAGCGTCGGGCTGCATCGGCAACGTTGGGCAACGAGCCTACAGTGATAGGGATGATAGCCGACGAGCTGGTGGCGAAGCAGACTGGTGGCGTGGGAATGAAGAGGAGGGACTTTTCCAAGTGGCACGAGCGTCATTGTTGGGCTGCTGGGCGTGAAATACAGACTGGTGACGACGCGGGCTCTGGTCAGGACGATTGTAAGTGGTTAATGGCGGTCGCCGAGGGGAGGAGACAGTACGGTTGCTACAATGGGGAGTAACGTGACCGATACGCCAGCAGGCAAAACAGATTGGCTGATCTTCTGCGGTTCACCACTCGGCTGGATTTCGGTAGTGTGCAAGATACCGCTGACCATTGGATGGGCGAGCAGCACTAGACAGCTGTGAAGCAACAACAGCGCATACAGAATGAACTCCAAGATTAGCGAGTTCATCGCGGACTATTGCCTGCACGATTGGTACTGAAGGCATGTTGTTCGGCTCACTGGGGTGGGAAAGAAAGGCTGCAGGAGCCATGGCTTCAAGTTCTCGCTGTACTATGTGCGTCAGGTTGTCTGATGATGATGATGGTCGCCTGTCGTCACAAGAGGATGTCGCAGCTGTGTTCGGCAGACGTGCGAACGGCGTCGCAATGCGCTGGCTCTTGGGCTGCTCAAAGCGTTGACGCTCTTTTATGATGTCCTGTACTGTCTCACAATTTTTGCACATCAGCAGGTTGAAAGCATCGTCAGCGACCCCCTTCAGTACCCAAACAGTTCAACCTTGTCTCTCTCTCCAACGCTGTCTGACTCGGCCATATTGCTGTCGGCCTTGCGGCACAGAGCCAGCACGTCCTGGATGTAAGATACGTATGATTCTTTATACGTTTGAACGCGGGTCGCTAGTTCTTTCTTTGCGGCGCTCTTCCGCCCGGCAGGACGACTGAACAAGTCCCTCAGCTTCTGCTTGCACATGTCCCAGTGGTTAAGTTCTTCCTCATGGTTATCATACCACACCTTCGCCGTGCCTTGTAGGTAGAACACCAAGTTGGCCAACATAATCTTCGGATCCCATTTGTTGTGGGCACTTACACGCTGATACGTGGCAATCTAATGTTCCACGCCGAGGTGGTCGGTGTTGCAGAACGGTCCTGGATCCCGCGGCTGTGCCAGGACAACCATCGGGGTTGTAGGCGTTGAAGTTGGCCGCGCCATTTCGGGTCTAGGTTAGATCATCATGTTGTCCTGTCCGAGGTGATGAGCACTGCAAAGCTCGGTTGTTGTCTCTCGTGGGCACCCTGCACCTCCGCCAATTTGTGACGTTGCGGAAGTCACATTAAGATGGCTGTCGAGACCGATTGCACCTCGACACGTCAAATCGTCGTCTTCCGACTTTAGCGCCACTCTTGATTGCGCCGTAACAATATATTGATTCAATGCTGAACGCATTACCGTCGACAGTCATTGTGAGATCGGTTCCATCGAACTTTTTTGTCGTTGAAGTGTTGCACATACTCAGTGGCACATACCGCGATGACCAGAATGGTGTCAAATAGATTTCTCGACGAGCGGCACGCACCCAGTCTGACATACTCGGACACTCGAGTTGGTCCGACGGTTAGTTTCAAACTAGGGTCGCTGATCACAGCAGCCCGATGCTCTAGTCATTAGACCATGGGCTACCCAATGGGCAAAATTGGCAGGAAAACAGTTACAGGCTCAGACAGACAGGCAGAAAGACATCGGAAAATGCGTAAAGTATCCTCAGAATGCTATAGCGTATTCTTCGTGTTCCACGCTTGCAGCCATACTTAGCCACGTTCCTGTGCCGTGCACGGTCTCCTCGAGTCGCGCGCTCGGGAGAATAAAGAATGTTCTTGCTTTCTATTATGGAAGGTCGTCTACTAGTCGGCCTAGTCCACAACAGGTCCGATGGATTATAGGACCTCGTTTTGATCTCTGTAGCGTAGTGACCGGTACGTGATCCAAACACGCAACCACTGGGCACCTATGCCGCACACATGGAATCATCAGCGGCACGGTAGGCGACGTGGTCGCCACCGGCACAGCTATCGTGCCACCAGCGATGAACGAGATAACAGCTGTGGTCTCGGAAAGTGGTTCGGTGGTCCCGCTACAACTACCGCAATTCTGGCCTCATAACCTTGCCGCGTGGTTTACCCATATTGAAGCTGCTTTTGACATTCAACGCATAAACGCTCAAAAAACAAAGTACCTGCATATGCTCTCGGCCCTTTCACTGGAAGTCGGCAGCGAGTTCAGCTACGTTATCGCCGCTGACCACCCAGACACATCATACGACCATTTCAAGGTAGTTGTGCTGCTCGCACGCAAAACTCCTGCCGATTGCAGCCGCCTTCAGCGGCTGCTCAGTATGGAAGAACTTGGCTACAGGCGCCTGTCACAGCTGCTTCGCGACATGCGCCGACTCTTGAATGACTGCGGGCAGGACAGGAACAGCCCAATTCTTCGCGAGCTGCTTCTGCAGCGGTTTCCGCAAAATGTCGGTGCGGCATTAGCCACAGCGCCGAACACCACCACAATCACCAAATTACACGCTGCAGTCCACCAAACTATGCGTCTCACAAGACGGATCGTGAACCGCCACAGCGGCATAAGGGAGCACGATCTCCGTCACCTCATACAGGTATTAGTCTATTACTTCCCGCATCTCTACCTGTCATGAGCAGAAGAGAAAGTTAATGCTCTGATACGACAGGCCTACAAGACAGCACTCAATCTTCCGAGACACACTTCTACCGAACGCCTCCTTCTAATCGGGATACATAATAATCTAGACGTGCTGAGGCTCATCGCACAGCGCAGTTAGAGCGCCTCTCTTCTACCCCACAGGCCGGAGCATTCTCCAAATACTTGGCCTAAACCCAACTAGTAATTTTAGACCCATACACCCCACCCCTGGGGCCATTGAGCAACACCTTACCGTTCACCCACTGCCAAAAAACATGCATGCAGTCCACCATCAAGTCAGACGCACAGCGCGCGCTCAAGCTCTTTACAAACACTGCAACTCACACAAAGAGGTGATCTATGTTGATGCAGCCGAATACCCCACCTCACCAGCATACGCTATAAGCGTCGTTGCCAGCAACGTTTTGCCGCAAGTAGCGGGATCCGTCAGAACAGACACCTCGCTAGAAGCCGAAGAAGCGGCAATAGCACTCGCAGTCTCCTCTACCACTGCCACACTAACCTTTAGTGACTAAAAAACTGTGATTCAAGATTTCGCCAACTGACAGGTTCACACAACCGCTATAAAATTCTAACCTCCACTCAACCCCCGTAAGGCCCATCCACTTAATATGTGTCCCTGCACACGCAGGCCACCCAGGTAACGAAGCCGCCCAAGACGCCGCTCGAGCATACGTCAACCGAGCAGGGCATGCAGCCGAGCCAGGAAGCTCCCTCGATAGAATGGTTACATACTATAAAATCTCACTCCAATTCAGGTAGCAAAGACTGCATTATCCATAACCTCATAAATCTTTAACTAAATAGGAGCAGGTGACATGGCGTCAGCTACAATCCTGCACCTTTCTCTCCCCTGTCCATCTAACGCTTATACACCCGGGGCTGTTCTCGCCAGAGTGCAATCTGTGCGGGGCTCCAAGAGTGGATTTCCACCATATGCTTCATATATGCTTTGAGATCCAGCCACCTTCTGAGTTGCTCTCACCGACCAAGTGATGAGAGGTCGTGGTGTACATCCAGCTCCGACCCAGCTGTCCAGAAACAGCTGGTGGGCTGGGCTTTGGAAGTCGCGAAGCTCCACTAACTACCTGCCACTTAACGCGACCAAGAGCCGGCCCTATATTAGGATGTCAACATAAGTCACCAAATATTTATTAAAGTTTTCACAACTATCACCACCACCACCTCATTTGCCACTTGAAAAGCTTGCGGAACTCGCTGACCGCGTCGTAAATTACACCAGCATGAGCAGCATCGCGGCAACAAGCGAAATTCCACTTTCAAACCTTGAGGCCCGTTCTTTGCCAGTTGGAGACGAAGATTGACGAGCTTGCTTTAACAGATTGTAGCGCCCACCAACGCCGCAGCGCGGAGCGCTTTGGTCGGCGCTCTCAGCCGGTGCCTTGGCGCCGGCTGTCGAAGTGAAAAATAAAGAAGCGCAGCGCGTGCTCGTGGTGCAAGCTCGGCACGCGCAGTGTCGTTCTAGCGGCCAGCCACGCTGGTCGTCGCAGCCGCCGCTCCGCTAGCCGCCTTCGCCTTCTGAGTAGGAACGACGGCACGGCTCGTTGGCCGCCGTCACGTCCCTCCTACATTGGTGACCCGGGAGAACGCGCCTTTCACCGAGCGACATGCTGCCATTGCCACCTGGCCGGAGCCACAGTTTGGCCCGCCACTGCCGCGGTTCTCGTCCCGCTGCGTCGGCGTCTGGTTCGCCCAATTCGAGGTTGCTCTGGAGCTGAATACCATCTGGCTCCAGGAGTTCAAGTACGAGGTGCTATTGCACGTCCTGCCACTTAATCTCCAGCTCCGCCTCGGCGTTCCATCGCCTGGCCCGCGCCCCTACGACGAGCTGCGGCAGTCCGTTCTGAAATATCGGCGCTGCCTACCACCCTCTTCCAGAGAAAGACCGCGCGGTGCGCGAGTCATCTCTGCCAGCGCCCTCACCGCCTGCACCAGACGCGTCTGCTCCTGCGCCCGCATGCAATCGTCCTCAGGCGACCTCATCGCCTTTATCGCCACCGACAATGACAGGTGGCAGTGGAGACATGGCCGATCCAACGCCGGCTCCCGTGCCGCACGCCATCGGGTCCGTCTCCAACACCTTCACTCCTGCCACTGAGCCCCCGACTGACCCTCTACCCGATCAGACCACGGCGTCCGCGGAGTTGGCCTGCGGGACGGCGCGCAAGCACTGCACCGTGCTTACTCCGCTGCCTCCGACTTTGCCGGCTATCACCTCTGCGGTCACGAGCCACGAGCTTCAGCGACCCCCACTGCAACCCACGCCAGGCGTCTGTCCTCTACGAACCACCGGACGCTCCTGTGGCCCCTGAACCCACTTTGCCTGGCCGGCCAGTGGCTTCTTCACGATGCACATCATCACCGGCTATGCCGGATCATTGTCGCCTCCCGACAAGGTATGCCACATCCCCGTGCAATGCACACGTCGTGGCCCGTCCAGCACTCCATCGCTCGTGCACGCACCCTACACGCCACGCAACGGTGCGGTACGTAATACGCCGCCGACAACGCTCGCGCGGGTACCGCCGGCGCACCATTCACCTCACAGGCCTCCCCGTTCCTCCTTCAAGACGCATGGGCCGATCACTATATCGTCCGTTGGACGCGCCCCTCCCCACAGCGTCCGTTCAGCGAGTCCCTCGACCCTTGCGTATCTCCCAGTGCCGCCCGCCAGAGTGGTGGTAGTGACCCGATGCCTCCACGTTGACGGCTCGGACTGGCCACGGACACTTTTCAACCAGGACTCAACTGGCTCGCCATTTCGAAGTTCCGGGGGCCCTGTAGCGCCCACCGACGCCGCAGCGCGGAGCGCTTTGGTCGGCACTCTCAGTCGGTGCCTTGGCGCCGGCTGTCGAAGTGAAAACTAAAGCGCAGCGCGTGCTCGGGACGCAAGCTCGGCACGCGCAGTGTCGTTCTTGAAAGCAAGCCACGCTGGTCGTCGCAGCCGCCACTCCGCTCGTCGCCTTCGCCTTCTGAATAGGGACGACGGCACGGCTCGTACAGCCGCCTTCACGTCCTCTTACAAGATTGCTGCAGTATGATTTTTGACTCGTCAACACCGTCGCTCTTCAGCTGGGCGACAACCGTCGCTATCCCATTCAAGGTCAAGATTGCAAGGCGAGGTTAGTGCAGTACCTTCACAACTTTGGTGTCAACGCACGCCTATGTAGTAGTACTTACCGCTGGCAGGGAAACTCAACAGCGAGTCAGTGATGGTGGCTCATGACTTCTGCACATCCTTAAGCCGCCTATTTTACGTCAGCGACAAGCTCGTCGGTCACCGTTTCTTGGTCGACATGGCTGCTGAGTTCAGTGTCATTCCCGCTAGACATATATATATATATATATATATATATATATATATCGTGAACGTTCTGCGATTTCCCAAGCGCCTCAAGCGGTGAACAACACCAAAATGTGCACTTACGTACAACATTCCCTGACACTTGATCTGAGTCTAAAGCGCACTTTTCGATGGGTGTTTATTGTCGCCGACGTGCATTTGGCCATTTTGGGAACAAACTTTCTCAGCGCTTTCGGCCTCAGCATCAACATGCGCGTCGCCTCCTACACTAAGAGAAGCGTGTCTGTTGAAAGATTTCTTGCGCCATTCCCTTCCACCACACGCATAGTCCAACACGCGCCTTCGACTACTTTCGCTTCGCTTCTCGCCGATTTCCCCGCCATCTCGCGGCCAAATAACCTCGAGCTCCCAGTTTACCACACTGTGACGCATCACATCGTCACCACCACAGGACCTCATGTTTTTTGCCGACTTACCGTCGCACGTAGAGAGTATGCTTGAATTAGGGATCATTCGCACATCCTCGATCAGCTGGTCACCTGCTCTCCACGTGGTTTGGAAGGGCGACCCAGGCGACTGGTGTCCGTGCGGCGACTACCGCGCTCTCAATACCCGCACCGCCCCCGATCCATATCCGCTATTACACATACACGACTTCGCGGTCTCTCTTGCTGGCACGGCCATCTACAGCGAAATTGATTTGGTTAAGGCCTACCATTAGATCTCGGCAGAGTCTGCTGATGCTCCGACGACCACCATTGTCAGGCCATTTGGCTTCTTTGGGTACGCGTGCATCCCATTAGGCTCAGAAACACCGCACAAACGTTTCAGCGATTTATCAACGATGTTACTCGCAGGCTTGATTTCGTGTATGCCTATATCGACACTTGGGCATACCTGGAGATATATCCACAGTGGATATCACAGTTCACTCTTTCGTTTGTACGGCACAGACATCCCCACAGTCGGTGTCGTTGTCCTTGAGAATCAAGGGTGTATGGTGGTAAATACATGTTATCCTTTGCATATATGGCAACGCCTCCTGCTCCGCCCCCCCTCCCCCCCCTATTTTTAGCCGCCATAGTATCGCTACAAAACTGTGACCCATTGCCTAGGCGATGCAATTAAGAACGACTTCTTTGAAGGGTTCTTTTCGCTTGCAGCGTCTCCGTTCACTTACGAACCATGTTTCATTATGGAATGCCGGTTACTCATTTCTTTGTCCAATTCTGGTTTTAGGAATTTCGGATGTTCGTGTTTACTAATTCAAAGAACACACACTTGTCATTTCGCAGTCGTAGGAAAAAGCTGTTATTGATGGCAACCACTTTTCGTCTTTACCATGCTCACACATGCCCGGAACCCCCGCAGGGGCGTCTCTGTCAGCAGGCGTTTGCTGCGTTGCGACACCACGTACCCGAGCACATGAGGGTTGGACCCTCCCGCGTCTAACCGTGCGCGGCTTAGCCGTGTCCGCGGAAAAGGGGATCCTGGGGGTTGAGCCAATGCCGGGTGTTTGGACCTTTACGGCCCCTCGGCGGAGGCAACACACCCCTTTGGCCTCGGCTTCACGTAGACGGCACCCTCGGACTGACCCACCCGGGGGAAATCGGTAGTTGCCTTTTCCTGTCCCCTTCTCATATCTTCGTCTTTCTCTCTCACTTTCAATCTTTCCTGTCTTCTACTCACTTCATTTACTTCTCGTTTTTCCAGGCAGCAAGGGTTAACCGTGTGTATCTACCCAATCTTGGGTATGTATATTAGGTTATAGCGGCGTTGCATAGCTGGCGTCTACAGGCATTTTTCTAACCTCGTAGCGTCCCCTTGTTGGGCTCGGTGGTGGGTGGCTACCATCGCCGCCGAATATTGCAAGAATGTCATGGCAAATGCATCCCCCCCCCCTTACAGATCGCCCTAACAAAAGAGGGCGCACCGAAGTAACTTTTGATTTCACTTTCCGAAGCAACTCAGAAACATTCCCACGTTACCACGTAATGCACAGTGAAGGAACCACCTCAATAAGAAAACTATCACCATTCTTCGTGGCGAAATGCCTCGTTGAAAAAATTGGAAAACAATACAAAGCCTCAAAGATGTCAAGTGGGGACCTCCTCCTCGAACTCAAAACCAAAGACCAAGTGGAAAAGCTAACTGATCTCACCAATATCGGTGATGTCAAAGTGACAATCTCAGCACACCGCTCTCTAAACACAAGCAGGGGCGTGATATCAGAAGACGATTTCATAAATCTCAGTGATGAAGAACTCCTTGAAGGGTTCCAAGAACAAAATGTAATCAAGGTTCAAAGAATAACCCTCCGAAGAAACGACGAACAAATTCCCACCAAGCATGTAATACTTACCTTTGGTACCAGTATTGTGGCTAGTTCACTCGATGCAGGGTATGTGAAAATCAACGTGAGACCGTATATCCCAAACCCGAGGCGTTGTTTCAAGTGCCAGAGGTTCGGACATGATTCACAATCATGCAGAGGTAAATCGACATGTGCAAAGTGTAGTGCCAATGATCACCAGTCAGACAACTGCAATGCTCCTCCACACTGTACAAACTGCAAGGGAGATCATCCAGCGTATTCACGATCTTGCCCTTGCTGGAAGAAAGAAAAGGAGATAATTGCGCTCACAGAGAAAGAGAAGATTTCCTTCTACGAAGCAAGAAAAAAGCTATCGCACTTACCTCAAACAACCTATGCCAGTGCGGCGCGGCAGGGGGCAGCGCCACAGTGGTCTCAGGGTTCTACAGGGATCACAGTCAGTGGCCCAGTAGTAACTCCACCCGCCCCCTTGGTAGCAGCAGCCAGTGCTGCTCCATCATCATCAAAGACGGGCCTGCAGAACACGGTTTCGCAGGGCCCTAGGCTAAATCGAACTCCAAGGCCTGACACGCGCGTCTCAGCACCTGGTTCTCGATCATCCAGCGCTTCCGAAAAGGCTATGGAGATCGACACAAAAACTCCAGCGTCATTGACGCCAAAAGATCAGCGCTCTCTGGAGCGTGCTAAGAAAGACAAGCTCTTAGTAACTGCACCAAAAAAGGGACCGGTAACCTGAACGGTTACCGCTCTTGCATTAGTACAGTCCCTTCAACACATGTCACCTACAACTTTTAAGTTCGTATGCATAAATTAACATCCTAAATTTCGCCACTATGGCTTTTATCGTGCACTGGAATTGTAGAGGACTGATTCACAACTTAGGTGACATTAAAGACATAACAAATAAGTTCTCGCCAGTCGCATTTTGCCTACAGGAAACAAATTTAGGGCCTAAAAATAGTCAATTGCTCAAAGGTTTTACTGTCGTCCGAAGAGACCGCGAACAGGCTAGCCGTTTGTCAGGAGGAGTTGCTATAGTCGTGCAAGGTGGCACTCCTACCCGAAACGTTCAATTAAATACCTCTTTCGAGGCTGTAGCCGTCACGGTTCTATCCTATAAAACTGTCACCATCTGTTCCCTCTACATTCCACCACACACCCATTTCACAACTCGAGACCTGGAAAATTTAACACACCAGTTGCCGGAGCCTTTTGTTTTCGTAGGTGATTTTAATGCCCACTGTACCCTTTGGGGCAGCGCTAAAACTGACCAAAGAGGACAACTTATTGAAGATTTCATTTTATCAAACATTTGTCTTTTAAACTCAGGTGCACCAACCTATTTCTCGCCTACCTCACGGAACTTTAGTTGTCTCGATTTAGCCTTCTGCTCACCATGTGTTTTTAGTGATTTTAAGTGGGAAGTCCTGGACACTTCATATGGAAGTGATCATTTGCCGGCAGTCATCAAACTATCATCCACATTACCCATCATAAACTCTAAGCCACGTCGCTGGAAGTTACAGCATGCAGACTGGCCATTATTTATGGAGAACGCAAAACTAGAAGAAGTCCTTTCACCAGAACTTAGCATTGATGAAATGAATGAAAATCTCACAGCACTCCTAATAGCAGCGGCAGAAAAGGCAATACCTCAATCATCAAACATTGTGCGAAATAAACTAAACCCCTGGTGGACACCAGAGTGCACACAAGCAAAGAAACAGCAAAATAAGGCTTGGGGTATCCTGAGAAGGTACCCCACCTATAGCAACCTTATAAACTTCAGACAGGCTAAAGCAAAAGCGCGATATGTCCGGAGGCTAGCGGAAAAGTCATCATGGCAAGTATATGTCACCTCAATTAATAGTTCAATCACATCGAAAAAGTTGTGGGATCAGCTCAGGAAATTCAGGGGAGACTATTCGTCGTATACAGTACCCTTACTCACAACTCCAGGCATACAGACGACACTACACGAACAAGCTGACATACTAGGGGAACACTTTTATAATGTTTCGAGCTCAGCGAACTACTCCGACACATTTCTAAAATACAAACAGTCTGCAGAGAAACAGAGATTGCCTAATACACGGACATCAAATGAACCCTACAATGATCCCCTAACACTTCAAGAATTAAACAGGGTACTTTCTGCTGGCAAGAAAACAGCAGTTGGCCACGACCGCATTCAGTATTCAATGCTTTCCCACCTTTCACTTGCATCCGTAAAAGCTCTACTAGAATTTTTCAACAAAATTTGGGATACAGGCAGAATACCAAAATCGTAGAAAAACGCAATCATAGTACCTTTCCTGAAAGCCGGAAAACCGCCTACATCTCCCAGCAGCTACCGACCCATTTCTCTCACAAGCTGCTTAGCAAAATCCTACGAAAGCATCGTAAACACAAGGCTGACATTCATTCTTGAAACACAAAATATACTAGACATTCACCAGTGCGGTTATAAAAAGAACTGCTCAACAACCGATCACCTTATCCGACTAGAACAAGAAATACGGAATGCTTTTCTACATAAACAGCACTGCCTTACAGTTTTCTTTGACCTGGTAAAGGCATACGACACCACTTGGAGATTTGGCATATTAAGAGATCTGGCGGATCTAGGGATCCATGGAAAAATGCTCCAGTGTCTAGCCGACTTTCTGTCTGACCGAACATTTCAAGTCCGTCTAGGAACAGCGTTGTCACGAATATTCCTCCAGGAAAATGGTGTGCCGCAGGGATGTATACTAAGCACAACTCTGTTCGTGGTGAAAATGAACTCCGTAAATAGAATAATTCCATCTTCTCTCATGCATTCATTATACGTCGATGATCTTCAAATTGCGTGCCGAGGATCAAACATGGTAACCTGCGAACGACAAATTCAAATCACACTAAATAAACTAACACAATGGGCAACCGAGAACGGCTTCCGTTTCTCCACTGAAAAAACTGTCGCTGTGGTCTTTTCCCAAAAAAGGGGCTTATATCCAGACCCTGTCCTGAAAATGCAACAATCTGTGCTACCAGTTAAAAAGGAACACAAGTTTCTAGGCGTTATGTTTGATAAGAAGCTAAACATTATAGCGCAGATAAACAGTTTGAAAATAAAAGCCAACAATGCACTGAACATACTTAAAGTCTTATCACGCAAACGCTGGGGCTCTGACCGGAAATGCCTCCTCCATATATACAGATCTTTGGTACGCAGCAAAATAGACTACGGTTGTGTAGTCTATGGGTCAGCCAGACCGTCCTACCTCAGGCGACTAGATACAGTACATAATCTAGGACTACGCTTAGCAACTGGTGCCTACAGAACTTCCCCTGTTCCTAGTCTATATGCAGAAACTAACGAGCCATCGCTCGAACAAAGAACAACACAACTCATGCTAACCTACGTTCTCAGAGTTCGATCATCACCACAGCATATATGCTATGATATTGTCACATACTGTACCACAAGAATACACTATACTAATAAACCACATACCATCAAACCTCTGATACTTCGATTTGAAGAAAAATGTCAGGAGTGTGACATCCCAAAACAGGCACTTCGTGTTGCAGATAAGCCATCGAGATTACCCCCCTGGTGCGACTTTACTCGATTTCTAGATTTTTCACTAAAACACCTTAAGAAGCAGGATACCCCACAGGAGCACATAATACAAGAGTTCCGCACAATACAAGAAACATACAGTACTTACAACGAGTTTTACACAGACGGTTCAAAGACAAATGATTATGTGGGAAGCGGTGCCATATCGGGAACATGGGAACAGACTGTTCGACTCCCGCTATTCGTTTCTATTTTTACAGCCGAATGTTATGCCTTGTGGATGGCAGTGCAAGAAGTTGTAAATAGAAAACACAAGAAAGCAGTCATCTACACCGATTCCCTAAGTAGTCTTAAAGCCCTCAACTCAAAATCAGATCAAAAACCGCTCATCGGCGACATATTACACACACTGTCACGCATAAATCAAAACCACTCAATTCGTCTCTGCTGGGTCCCAAGTCACATTGGGATCCCGGGAAATGAAAAGGCGGATATATGTGCTGCCAATGCGAAACACAAAGCTGTATCTAAAATAAAGCTACCTTTGAAGGACGGGCTTCAAGCTATTTGCAGAGCACTAAATAACAAATGGCAATGTCATTGGAACATGAACACTAATAACAAATTGCACATTATCAAACCAGTGCTAGGTGAATGGAAAACCTGCTATCACCAAGAACGCTTCATGGAGGTAATTTTAACCAGACTCCGAATAGGGCACACACACCTCACGCACAATTATCTACTCACAAAGGAAGCACAACCGGTATGTGATAAATGTCAAGAACCACTTACGGTACTACACATTCTAATTACATGCCCACATACTGAAAGACAAAGACAAAAACATTTCCACGATCTATACGATTCACATATACCACTACACCCCATTCTCATTCTGGGAGACGATCCCCTTGTCCCTTTTACAGATGTAGCGAATTTTTTGGACGAAGTAGGCTCTTTGAACAGACTTTAAATAACGCATGTTTTACTCTTTTCTATCACTGACTATCACTAACACCCTGTGACTGGCGCAGCAAAGCCCAAGTCGCTTTTGCGCCAATAAACCCAATCTAACTAACTAACTAACATGCCCGGAATTTCGCTTTTCAGATGACGGACCTCTCGAGAAGACCATGCTATGTTATGAGCCTAACGGAGGCTGCGGTTTGTTTACCTACTATACAGGTAAGTGGATTCCGAAAAATTGGAGGGCGCTTAAGCTTCGCCTTTAAGAGTAGAACGCGAGAGCGTTATCGGGACCCGTTCGCATCACATCGTTCGCATACGGCAAGTAGGCTTCATTCACTGCAACACTGAACGTGGGAAAGACAGCTTACAAAAACCAAGCTTAGACCGATCCCCTTGAATTCAGCTTCACTTTCAAACACAAATGCATTGCTGGAAAGACGTCTTTTTCCAAGGGTAATATAAGTGGTCTTATATTAAAATGTGAAGGCCCTAGCAAGTTTTTTTATTATTTTATTAATTGTTTGCTATGGCCCCGACGCGCGCGCGTGTGCATAACGAATTCCCAGGCAAGTTCCAATTTGACTTGCCTAGGATGCAAGCGCCATCTGCATATCATTTCCACATGTACCTGAACGCGCGGCTGTAAGTCTGGTAGAAATGCAGGAAAAGGGGTTTGTGTTTGAGTTTTCTCGTAGCAATATTTGGTTTTCTCGTACATTCAAATTACAATCCGACGCCGATTGGTAAATAATCCGACGGCGAATCCGACACCGAATGGTAAAGTCGTACTTTACAATTTTTCTGACGGATTTTACTGTGAGAAATTCAATTTTTGTTCACCAACACCTTGCACCACGTGGAGGGCCTGCGCAGTCGGAGTGGTTGGGGATAATTTTCTAAGCCACCCACTGACATCGCACGTGGACGGCGGTTGCCGACGCCGGATTTTCTGCGACACGGGGCCCTTAACGCTATCGCGTTAAAATACATGTTCCAACAAGGTACCCACTACTGAGTATTTTTCAACAGCGAAGCTGTTTAAGTGAGCCGTACTTTGTGGTTCGTTGTGCGTATCAAGAAACTACCAAGAAAGAAAAGAAACTTTCGTGCCGAGGCGGGATTCGAGCCCGCGTACCCCCGGTCTCAAAGCGAGCGTCCTAACCACAGGGCTATACAGCCACGCTTGCAGAACATGCATTTATGTGAACCATATGATTGCGTTCGAGCGTCGTCGTCTTCGTCCACAGCTGGCGCGTCCGTACGCTCGTGCTCTGCGAGGTTCACGAAGAGGTTTTGCGCGCTATGAGAGCGGGAGAGAAAGTGAGTGACGCATTCACGGAGCGAGTCTTCTGGAACGCGGTACAGGCCGGCAGGCAAAGAACTTTATTATTATCCGGAGGCGGCGCTCAACCTCCGTTAGGGGGTGACACCGGTGGGCCACTCCCACGACGGGACGGGGAGGTTAAACTCCACGGCCATGTCGCGGGACCTCTGGATGGCCCTAAGCTGGTCTCTTTTGTCTTGGCTAGTGAGAAGAAAGTTCCAGTCCGCCTCCGTAGAGGGAGACTCGCTGCTCTCGCGCAACGTAGGGCATTGCCACAGCATGTGTTGTAAGGTACATTTGGGGTGGATAGCACGGGCACCCCGGCTCTATGCCATCCATGTATTTAGAACATTTTAGGGGCGATGCATACGCCTCCGTCTGTAACAGACGTAGAGTGATAGACTGAGCTTTGTTTAAGTTTGGGTGCGGGAGTGGGTACTTCTGCCGCTCCAATTGGTAATGTTTGCAGATTTCATGAAAGGTTAACAACGGATCTCTGAAGTACCTAGTAACGTCCTCAGCCTCCGAGTGGTTCTCCCCGACGCGGAATGTGAGACTTCGCGCCCGGGAGTGAGCCAACTCGTTGGCATTAAGGATGGTTCCTATGTACGTGTCGGCCAACGTGTACCGGGAACCAGATGATGTGCTTTTTGTCTGACCAATTGGCAGCATAGAGAACGCGCGCGCCTTCCCGACAAACCAAGCCCGTCATGAAGGCCCGTGCGGTTGCGCGCGAATCTGTGTAAATGGCGGTGCGGTCGGTGGCAGCGAGAGCTAGTGCCACAGCGACCTGCTCGGCACGATCAGCGTTTGAATTTAATAAAGTCATAGACGACAAGTGTTCGCCTTTGATTGTTGTTACTACCGAGACAAAGTGATCCGTATATCCGTACTGCGCTGCGTCTGCGAAGGCCACGTTATCCTCCATGGCGGCTGCGGTACTGAGTAGGGCTCGCGCCCGTGCCTGACGTCTCCCTACGTTATGTGTTGGATGCATGCTACGGGGTATCGGTAATACCGGAAATTTTGCGCGCAGCTCTTCGGGGAGCTGTCGCGGGCTTTCTTGGGTTACGGGAGATTGGAGCCCGAGGTGTGCTAGTAATCGTGGCCCAGCTTCAGTGGAAGACAGCCTCACAATTTGAGAGACTTTTTGAGCTTCTACGATTTCGTTGCATGTATTATGCCTAGCTCGTTGAGCTTGGTCGTGCGGGTGCTGCTTGGTAACCCGAGCACCTGTTTAACGCACCGGTGGGTGATCACGTCGAGACGGCGTACATCTCCTTTTTGTCACAGGTGGGCGGGAGCCACGTAGTTGATGTGGCTCATGAGGAACGCGTGGAATAATCAGCGGAGATTCTCCGCAGACACTCCCCCGCGCTTGTTAGCTACTCTGTTAATTAATTTAGCCATTGCTTCGGCCTTCTTGGAAATGTGAGTGATACTGGCGTCGTCATGGCCGTTGGCTTGAATGACCATGCCTAGAATGCGAACTTGGTCCACCGTGGGGATCGGTGTACCGTCCGTCGTCAGGACTTTGATTTCCGCGTATGCGTCTCTGCACGCCTTGTATTTCGGGCGGTAGAGTAGTAATTCTGATTTCTCTGCCGATAGCAAGAGACCGGCCTGCCGTAAGAACGTTACTACCGTGTTGACCGCTTCTTGCCGTCGCTCCTCGATATGGCCGTCACTGCCGCTCGTACTCCAGACGGTGATATCGTCTGCGTAGAAGGCGTGACTAATGCCGTCGATCTGTGAGAGTTGTCGCGACAGAACGCGCATGGGGAGGTTGAACAGGAACGGAGAGATCACGGCCCCTTGGGGTGTGCCCCTCGGTCCCAGGTTGAACTGCTTCGAGCCCATCGAGCCGAGTTGGATTGTAGCTGTCCTGCCGCGTAGGAAAGAGCTAACGTAGTCGTAGAAACGCGTACCTAATCCTGCCTCGCGAATCGAGTCGATGATGTGAGAGTGGTTTACGCGGTGGTAAACTCGCCTTCTCGAGGTCGAGCGCTAGGATGGCTCTAGTGTATCTGGTGATCTTATCCATGAGCTCGTATTTGAGCATCAGCATTACGTCCTGCGTGGACATGGACGGGCGAAAGCCAATTTGGTTGATCGGCAGAATCTGACGCTCCTCTACGAATTTCGGGACTCGCTTGAGGATTACGTGTTCGGCCACCTTACCCACGCAGGACGTGAGCGAGATGGGACGAAGTGAGCCTAGCGCTAAGGGTTTACCCGGCTTAGGGATAAGTATGACGGTTGCCTCGCGCCATGAAGGCGGGACTTTACCTGTCTCCCAGAGTTTGTTAATGTGCTCGGTGAGAAGTTCAATGTCCTCCTCGGCGAAATTTTTAAGAAGCTTATTCTGTATGCCGTCGGGACCCGGGGCCGAGCGGCAGTTGAGTTCGGAGAGGACCGCCTTAACCTCGGCGCAAGTGAAGGGGGATCCTAGTGGATCTTCCTGCGTAGCGTCCAGGGCGCGTATTTCCAATTGCCAGTAGATACAGCGCTCGACCGCTGGCGCCACGCTGCGCCGCTCGCGCGTACCACGTTTCTAGCCGCCACCGTTGGAACGGAGGAGGCGTTGACGGAGAAAACGCTGGGCTGGTGGTGACTAGCCTGCTGTTGGGATCGGTGGTATTATAAACGCATCACTGTTTTGATGATCCAAATATAATCTCACTATCAGGAAGGGAGCAGTCTACCTGACTGGAGCAGTATTTCTTTATTTGGGGTGTTGCTACGCTGCGCTCCGCAACACTGCGCTCCGCAACACCCCAACGACCGCCGCTTCGCGTCGGCGCCCGGCACCACGGCTGCCGCCGTGGCACCGGGGTTCAAGCGACCGCACTGACAAACAGAGAGAAAAAAAAAAGGAAAAGCGTGATACTAAGAAAAAAAATTCTAGCCAGATCAGGATTCGAACCCGCGGACGCGCGATCCCGAAGGAAGCGCCGTAACCACTCGGCCATAGAGCCACGCTTCCAGTGCTTGCATTCATACGAACCACATGATTGCGTTCGAGCGCCCTCAGCGAAATAAACCACCTATAAACGCGGCACGCGCGAGCGGCGCAGCGTGGCGCCAGCGGTCGAGCGCTGTCTCTACTAGCAATTGGAGTGTTGCGTCCGGGGCAGGCGGGTAATCGGATGGGGAGCTAGGTTCGGTACATAGGTAACGCTCAGCTAGCTCGTCGGTGATTTGAGTGTCGGTCTTACCCGAGATTTTGAGTTTGTGGATTAGTCTGTCTATCATGAGTTGTTGGGATGCTGTCGACGGTTTGTCACCTAGTAAGTGTTTCAACAGGTTCCATTTGGCCCCGTTTCTCATTTGACCATCGACCGAGTTGCACACTTCGTTCCAGTGCTGACGCTCTAGGTTACGGACAATGTGCCTCGATTTGACGATTGAGTTCAGCTATCTTTTAGGGGCGAAGCTCCTTAGGGTGTGGGTCTGTCCCTCCTCTGTAGTATGTAGTTGTAGCAGTCGTCGTCGTAGTAGTAGGTAGCGACGTCAACTTTTATGAAAAAAAAAAAAATCCGAAAGTTGTGTCCGTAGCGCGGAATCGAACCAGGGACCCCTCGCTTCCGAACGCGCGGCGCTAACCACTACGGCCACGAAGCGCACATGCACACACGCACCACGATGACAATAAATACCCAACATTAACGAAAGACTGCGCGTTTCTAACGCGTTTGTGCTAGCGCGTTACGGCCCGTGTAAGAAGCTGGTGTAAGACGCTGTGGCCTCTCCGCCTTACCCCCGTATTCATAAACGCTCCTCGACTTGAACTTAACTTGCCACCGCCTTGGGCAGCGCGTTCGAAACGCGTTGAAGGCGGTGGCAAGTCAAGTTCAAGTCGAGGAGCGTTTATGAATATGGGGGTTATACTCTCTCAGCAGTCATGTGATGGCGTCGGCAAACGCGGTGCACGTTCCGGCATGTGTAAACGGCTGCGTAAGACGCTGTGGCCTCTCCACCTTACTAGAGAGTACTACACGTTTCTAACGCGTTTGTGCTAGCCTCCCCTTAAGCGGGAGATGGTGCAATTATAATGAAGGGCGCTGTTATAAAATAGGAACGACGTCACATATGGCCGTAGTCATTGGTGGAAGTCAATCGTTCGATTTAGTGCGGCGAGACTGGGCGAATTACACGGAAGATTCACGGTTTACCGATGATTCCCTCCGGAGCTTCGCCCACTCATCATCATTCACCCCGTGGATATGCGGTGTTTTTTTACGAAGGTTACGATTGAGCTTCTGCGTGCGCCATTTCGCGTGCAGTGATTTTTTAGCTTCCAGTAGGTGAGCTAGCCGGCTATCCATGCGCTCGACCTCCAGTTCGGTTTCAACGTCCTGAGTCGAGTTTGTAACGTCCTCTTCGAGTCGTGCGAGGAGTTCTGCTAGGGTTTCGTAGTGAGTGTCGTCGCGTTTCCTGAGCTCTCGAAAACGATCCCAGTCCGTAATGCGAAACTGTCTGATTTTGTTTGTAGAGACGTTTACGATCGTCTGTATAATGTAATGATCACTGCCCAGATTCTCACCTAGGTTAGTCCACGTGGGTTGTCCCGCGTGCCTAACCACCGTGAGGTCAGGGGTGCTATCGCGCGTAACCGAGTTACCTACCCGTGTGGCTGAAGTGGGATCTGTTAGAAGCGTGAGTCTATGTGTGTGCATTTGTGATACCAGGGCAGTGCCGTTACGGGAAGAGCCGCGGTACCCAAAGTCTGGACGCGTGGCATTAAAGTCTCCCGCGATTATGAGCATGTGGTCCCCTGCAATTTTGCTCGCGTGCTGAAAGAGGACCTGAAATGTAGTTTGCGTGTTTTTGGGTGTACTATATACGCTAAGAATAAAAACTGACTGTTTAAGCATTGAATTTGGGATTAACTCTATCATAATGTGTTTGTCTTTGAGATCGGGGCGGACCTCGTGGCGAACATATGCGTACTTCTTGGAGATGAGCGTCGCTATCCCTCGCGTTCCCGCTCGATGGTCCGCTTCGGTGCGATAGGCCCGCAAAACGGGGTCGGCGGTTAGCGTTTCTTGTAAGAGAATTACGGCAGGCCGATTGGAGTTAGATTGAATGAATTGTTTCAAAGCTGCCTTTCGTTTGCGAAAGCTGAAGCAATTCCATTGCCAAATTACAAGATTGCTTGTGTTAGCCATGATTACTGCATAGGGGTTGGCGCACTGAACCGCCGCGTGCTGTCCTTCGAATATTTGTAACCGCGCGTGGAGCTCGGTGAGCTGGAGGGTGTGTGGGGTCATATCGGCAGCTCGGTCTGCCGCAATGTCTGCGCGGAGGCGGGCGAGTGCCTCCATGAAGTTAGACATAGTAACGGGCTCGTCGGCCGGGTCCTCGGCCGCGCGACGCTTCGCGGCGCGATTGGCGTTCGACGAGGTAGTGGGGGCGGGTTCAACGGCCGGAGCGACGGGCGTCGGTGCCTCGACAACGCGTTCTCTCGGCTGCTGCAGGTTTCGAATAAGTGCTTTAATTTGTGTCGGCATTGCAACGCGGTCTCGGTGTTGCAAACTGCGCTATGCAATGCGCAGTGACGGCCGTAAGTGTGAGACGCGCAAACAGAAATTATTATCATCGCGAGTAATAAGATGAAAAGTTCGCGCGCACTTCCGGAAAATGCTGGGCTACGATCGCCCAGCTTCGCTGTTTCAAGCGTTGCGCGGCCGAATGCAAGGTTAAGCGTTTTTTTTTTCTTTTTATCCGTTATTTTTTGAGGCGCGAAGTCAAAGCCTGCAAAGTAGAAAAAAGACTATGTCACTAACACACTCGCGCGCATGTCCGTAAGGGACCACCGCAGCGCTACCATACAGCCTGAGTGGGAAAGCAATCAGTTCATTTGTTACTGGGTCGTGCGTGATGGCTCCCGCCGCTTCATCGTGAATTCAGGTGATGGCTACACTGTGACTCTCGTTGATCGCCAGTAACTATATAAATGAGCTTACGCTTTCTCTAAACTCACCTGAAACGCCAGTTATGAGCTCATAGCGCGTCCAATTGCTCAGATCGTTCGGTGATTCCGGCGCCCTTAAGCCTGACGAGACGCGTACGTATAGCAACAACAATATAGTTGCTAATCAATTGTCTTGGCTTGGGTACGTTTGGCACGAGGCATAAGACGGCGCCCTGTCTTTCAACGACTTCCTTACGTTTGCCTTCCCGTACGTTAAACTAAAAGTGTTGAAGGGACACACAATAGCGTCGCGCAAACGTTTAGCGTGCGGAATACGCTAACACTAGCGCAAGCATTTTACGCTACAGGAGCGCTAAACGCAAAATGATGCCAAACTGTTTTGATTCCAATTTCTGCAATCAGCCTCCACGATTGGTCAAAAGCTTTTCGGGCCACTCCCAACTTCTCCTGTCTGTCACGCGACGTCACGAAAACCGCGATAGCTCCCCATGTGATATAACGTGTGCGCACTGATTATGTATGATTAAACCGCACAAAAGAAAAATAATCATCCCTGATTCGACCCCTTTTCACCATTAGCCCTCTGCTATTGGTCCAATATTTTCTGGCTACGCCCACTTGGCCTGTCTGTCACGCGACCTCACAAAACCGCGAAAACTCACCACGTCAAAGTGACGTGTAGGCGAAAAAAATGCATTAATATGCCGAACAAAACCGAAAATTTTTCTGAGTAGCCACAGACTGCCCCGTTCCGAAAGGAATAGAAGATGGCTGCTCGCCGATCGCTCAGGCCCTCGCTACTCGCACCTGCCGGTGAGCATGTATTTATTTGCGCATGATAAACCTTTTTGCGTGGCAGTAAAACGTTATCGAGCCCTTTCAGCATGCATACGACATCGCTCTGCCAACTCTTCCTGGCTGAGGATCCGTTTTAGCGGCATTCTTAACCTTCCGCTAAGTAAGGCGAAGCGGACTAATCGGAGAAGCCGGCACTACTCTCTTCATGCGCGGTTATCTATTTTCACTGTGCTGGTTCAGCCCCATCCAAACCCTCTCCACTAGAGCGTGCTCCTCGCCTCTTGTCAGCCAATTAGATAACAAAAACTGCTGAGTTTAGACAATCTTATTGCTTTTGAAAGCGAACAAAGGTGACCTATAAACGAGGAGAGTGTTTGATTGGGTTGTTCAGACGACGCTGCGTGTCACCGCCCGATGCTTGCGTCGGTGGTTAGGTAAATTTGACGTCAGGAGTTTGAAATTATTTATGTTATAGCGCCCCATGTGTATACTAATACTGTCTAGTAATTACACTTAATTAACGAGCAGTTAACCAAGTAATTACATAATACAGCTCAATAATAGTATTATAGTCAATAATGATCACTAGTTACAAACATAATAAGCTAAATTCTCTCAGTTTTACACACACGTATTAGAGGCCTTGCGTAATCAAGGAGTACAGGAGGCATACGTGAATATCTTAGCAAACACCTACAAGAATTCCACAGCTACCTTAGTTCTCCACAAGAAAAGTAGAAAGTTACCTATCAAGAAAGGGGTCAGGCAAGGAGACACAATCTCTCCAATGCTACTCACTGCATGCTTAGAAGAAATATTCAAGCTCTTAGACTGGGAAGGCTTAGGAGTGAGGATCAACGGCGAATATCTCAGCAACCTTCGGTTTGCCGATGACATTGTCCTATTCAGCAACACTGGAGAAGAATTACAGCAAATGATTGAGGACCTTAATCGAGAAAGTGTAAGAATTGGGTTGAAGATGAACATGCAGAAGGCAAAGATAATGTTCGAAAGCCTGGCAAGGGAACAAGAATTCAGGATCGCCAGTCAGCCTCTAGAGTCTGTATAGGAGTACGTTTATCTAGGTCAATTACTCACAGGGTACCCTGATCATGAGAAAGAAATTCACAGAAGAATAAAATTGGGTTGGAGTGCATACGGCAGGCATTGCCAAATCCTTACTGGGAGCTTACCACTGTCGTTGAAGAGAAAAGTGTACAATCATTGCATTCTACCGGTGCCAACATATGGGGCAGAAACTTGGAGGTTAACAAAGAAGCTCGAGAACAAGTTAATGACCGCACAACGAGCAATGGAACGAAAAATCTTAGGACTAACGTTAAGAGACAGGAAGAGAGTGGTGTGGATCAGAGAACAAACGGGGATAGCCGATATTCTAGTTGACATTAAGCGGAAGAAATGGAGCTGGGCAGGCCATGTAATGCGTAGGATGGATAACCGATGGACCATTAGGGTTACAGAATGGATGCCAAGAGAAGGGAAGCGCAGTCGAGGATGGCAGAAAACCAGGTGGGATGATGAAGTTAGAAAATTCGCAGGCGCAAGTTGGAATACGCTAGCGCAAGACAGGGGTAATTGGAGATCGCAGGGAGAGGCCTTCGTCCTGCAGTGGACATAAAATATAGGCTGATGTTGGTGAATATGAAATAAAATATAGAACGGGTAATTCAACAACGAGGCCTGCTGGGAACTGCTATGAAGGACTCAATAATGAAAATGAATCATTTATTCTACTGGTACAGCAGTTTTGATTCGTGCACGTTGTCATTGGGACCATTCGCCTTTAACAGGGGTGGGACTACTGCACCAATTGCGCCATTTTAATAGAAACGGGAATTCCTGCTCCAAACTGGGCCAAACACAGAAAATTGGCCGAAATTGCGCCACGCTGTGCCAGAAACGGCTTCGGCATGTAGGTTCCGGCAGTGGCCACGAACAACGAGCGGATTCGTTCTCAGAAAAAGAGCGCAGCCGTTCACATCCAACACACCTCAGCTCGGCGCCTCCGCAGTTTCTCGTGATTTCCGCGCCTGACTTCGCGCTGACCGACCGGACTTCGCGGCGCGCGCGCGGCCACACCCGGCTGTTGTCGATACTGCCGAGACGGCCAGGGTGGCTGTATTTAGAGTGTAACAGAATACGGGAACAAAACAAAAAACTCGGCTGTGGGCACTGCGAGCGAACTAGAAATTAGGGAGGCGCGCGGGAGCGGGCGGGCGCCTTCAGTCCCCAAGGCTGCAACAACGTAAGACTATTCCAAGCTGTCTTTATGCCCATATTGGCGAGGCCTGACCCATTTTGACGTGTCATCATCATCAGCCTATATTTATGTCCACTGCAAGACGAAGGGCTCTCCCTGTGATCTCCAATTACCCCTGTCTTGCGCTAGCTGATACCAACTTGCGCCTGCAAATTTCCTAACGTCATCACCCCACCTAGTTTTCTGCCGTCCTCGACTGCGCTTCCCTTCTCTTGGTTTCCATTCTGTAACTTGTAAACATTCGCTTATTAACAAAATTAACAAGCAGGGCGTCACGCGCGCACAAGTAAACATGAGCACATCTCACTCTATAACCGCGGAAACTCGCTCTCAAAACGCTGAATGAGGAAACGCGGGAAGCAGCATCGGGCTAATTGACCTTCGTGCTGCCTCTCGCTTCAACGCGAACGAAGCAGCGAAAACACAGCGCACACGAAGCTATCAGCAGTCGCACTCTGCCCCCATCGCTTTCAAGATAGGGCCCGCGCGGATGCGCTATACCCAGCAGCCGCCAAGTGCAGAACGCCCCCCCCCCCCTCCCTTCCCTTCCCTCCCCCCAGATGCCTTGCGCGCCACCCGCTCCCCGCTTTCCTCCCTGGCCTACGCTAGACTGAGCCGCCATCGTCGGCTCACCCTCGCACGCTTTCACTCGCACATACAGCATACGGCGCGGGCCAGCAATGTTATCGCCCCTGAACTTTATGCGGAGCATCACGGCGATGACGACGGCAGAAATGTGCCTGGATTGCCTATATAATTGCTATTGCAATGGAAACAGATTGGAAAAGTTTTGCATTATACCTGTGGGTCTGTGGATTATACCAGTGGCGGCTCTGTGGCTATTCGGTGACATATGGGGACCCAGAAATTGTTACCCCTTCGATTGGA
Source organism: Dermacentor silvarum (assembly GCF_013339745.2). Taxonomy (NCBI): domain Eukaryota; kingdom Metazoa; phylum Arthropoda; class Arachnida; order Ixodida; family Ixodidae; genus Dermacentor; species Dermacentor silvarum. The sequence continues at coordinate 192,412,645 of NC_051157.2, forward strand.
CCGCATAAATTGAGAACATTTTCCGCTCTCATCATGAGCATCGCTGTGGGAATATATAGTTCTATCGTAGTGCCTCCGATGTTTTCGGTTTTACAGGAAAGCATGTGCCGTGCCGGCGCTCGAACCCCTCTTCCATATTCTAATACGCTATAGCTACAAAGCAGGCTTCCACGCGATTCGTGTTCGTTTATTCTGTGTTTCCTCGTGCTTTCGAAGTGCGGTGCCCTATTCCATTATTCCACCAAAATTCAGATTGGCCTGCTCCAAACTGTTCCAAAACACAATTTTATTGGCTCCGAAAATACCTCTCAGAGGCGGATGCACACGAGCCTCCACCAATGGGCGCGCACTTCAGACTGAGTCATGAACCAGACGGCCGGTGACTCCGCCGACGGAGAACATGGCCACCTGCGCTTAGAAGCCGCGTCAGCTGTGTGTGTCTGCCCTTCGTCAGAGTGAATTCCCAAATTGTTTGTGGTGGTCTATCATGCCGGAAATATTGCGAGGTTACGATGCACAATTTGTGCCACGTGCGTTTGTTCTGCGCCGTGATCTGGCGAAGAAAGATTGCAGAGAGGATCGGTGACGCTGCGCTGCACCTTGTCTAAAAACAGGATCCCGCGGCAACACACCACTGCAAACAAACACCCTGCGTGTTTGTTCCATGGTGTTTTGTTTTGCTCCAAAGTGACGTTACGACGAGGAGAGTTTGCCAAAGTCTGGTAACTACTGTGAGTGGCGGGTATGTTCGTGTACTATGTCGCTGCTTTTCTCGTCGGCCGTGGTGAAGTGATGAAGCCAAATCATTCTCAGGATAAATGAGAGAAGCCGTACGCGAATGAAGCCAACCTACGAGAGCCTCAACACCTCAACAGGAAAGATTTTCGAAAGCAACCTCCAACGCATAGATTCGTTGCTGTTAGCTCAACGCGCCACCGATCGTTGGCAACAGTGTGATAAGATAGCCTAGCGTCTAGCAGCGAAGTTCGAGCGTTGTGTAGCACCGTCGATTGATTACTGTCCACCAATGCTAACGATCAGTGACTAACACGCGCTGCTTGAGCGAATGTCATTGAATTAGTAAGGGTCAGGCGTTTGGTAGCAGTGTTTGTTTCCTTAGTGGCAGCGTCAGTACTAATATAATATAATAATGAAAGTAATAATAATAATAATAATAATAATAATAAAACACGACAAGGTAGGCACAGCAGCTTATCAATTGACTCCCAATACCTATACCCGCGTCTGTGTATGATTGTGTGCACGTGTTTTCTTCCGTGTTTGTGAAAATATCTTATTTTTCCCTTTTTATATTTTAGATCCTAGTTATCGCGCTCGCGTTTGTGTGCATGTGTGAACATGTGAGTGCTTCCGTACATGTTTGTGTTTATTCTTATTTCTGTCCGTTTACTTTTGCGTTTGTTTTTGTAAATATGCTTTCAGCAACGTCTTTCCTCAAAGTTAATTAACTCGTCTCATTCAAAGCACCAAGTCGTGCGAATAGCAGGGCCGGCATTTTAGATCTTGTTAAAGCCTTTCTGTCTCGCCTGCTTTGTCTTCTCAATCTGCCATCTTACTGTGTTTTCTCCTACTATTATGTCCTTGCTTCCTGTGTTGTTGCCGCAGTGTATTAACCAACTTCCACTAAAGAAAGTTCTATCAGCTATGACAACAGAGAAGTTGACAGATACATTGTTAAAGGCACCATGTGGCTTGCACAGTACGTTCGTCTCTTACCCCTGTTAATGTGTTCATGCACCAGTGCATCGGGCAGCTCTCCAGAAGTGCACATGAAAGGGTGCCATATAGTGAAATCGCATTTTGCTATGTTGTTGCTTTTTTCACGCTTCGTCTTAGTAAACAGACGGTTTCGCTGCCCACCACATATGGTGGTTTACATTTATAATAATGTGCAGTGAGGTGTCATTCCCTGTCTTGGCGCTTTCATCATTACAAATGGAATTTTCAGTGAATGGAGTCCAGCAAATTAGTGCTCTGAAAGCTTTGGCAATTTTCAGCCATTTATTACTTCACCAGTTTTACTGTTTCGGTCTGGCCGTCACTTTGCCTACGGCTTGTGCAATCAACAAAGTGCCTCACTAAAGCACGTTCAACATTACTCAGCATTTTTTTGGTAAAAAAAAAACGACAAAGAAATGCTTTCAACGTTATTCAGGTTAACAATTAGCCTTGCATTCGCGTTACTTGCCCGACTAAGATAAACAAATTAAACACTGTGTATGACATTACTGTGATTTGAAGTGCAGACTGCTAACGGTGTTATTCAAGCGTGCCCTGACTACTGGTATTTTACCGTGGGGCCCCTCAAACTCGGCGGTGGCTGCCTAAATGAGCATTTTGGACGTCACTAAGCTAATGATGTTTTATGTTTGCTCTCTTATTCGCATTACTTTTCTGAGCCAGACAACGAAAATAAAGAATGTAACCATAGGAATGGGTTTTGGCGCGCAATCTGCTAACAGTGGCCGTTAATTTCGCGTTGACTCGTGCTATTTTACCAAGACTGGCAATGAGATGACTGCGATTTGAAGTGCAGACTGCTAATGGTGCCTTTCAGGTGTGCCCTGACTGCTATTGGGGCCCGTCAAACTCGATCGTGGCTTCCCGAATGAGCATTGTGGGCGTCACTAAGTTAAGCATGTTTTATGTTTGCATTACTTTTCTGAGCCAGATAAGCAAAATAAACAATGCAACCAGAGGAATGGGCTTTGGCGTGCAAGCTGTTAACAGTGACTGTGAATTTCGCGCTGACTTCTGCTATTTCACCAACATTGACTATGACATGACTACGTTTTGAATTGCAGACTGCGAAATGTGCCTTTCAGGCGTGCCCTGACTATTACTATTTCGCCAAGGAGCCCGTCAAACTCGACAGTAGCTGCCTGAATGAGCAATTCGGGCCCGACAAAGTTAATCAGGGTTAGCAGTTGTGTTTACATTCATATTTGAAGTATTTAGGCATGTTTACATGCCAGTTCTTAAAGTGACCACGATGTGTGCAGGACGTTGCTTAGCAGAATTGAACTTCTTTGCCGGGGCTTCTTATTAACGAAAGAACAACCCTAGGGCTGTTCTTTCGCTAATAAGAAGCCGTTATGCTGTGTCGAGTGGCTCAATGCCAGACAACTCGGAGTTGGAGTTGCATTCTTCATTGTTATCTCACCCAGTTGGATGACGATGGGTTGAATGTGCTCACGCCCAGCAGTGTCAAGTCTTAACTTTGCCTCCAAGTCCATCACGTGCTGAATGTACTTCCTCCAGTGTTCCGCCATTACCTGCTTTATTTTCTCCCTCAAGATTTCTTCGACTGTGGACAGCTTTAAGCCTCTGTTGTCCGCCGTGAAGCCATTTTTCACCTTGGCCCACACAAGCTCAATGGGAATAAATTCGCAGTGGTATGACGGGAGCCTTAGTACAATGCAACCGGCCCTTTCAGCTGCGTTTTCTGCGATGTAGCTCAGAAAGCGTGACTTTAAAGATGCCACCAGCTCAAGCAGCTGCTTCTTTATGATCATTTCACCATAGGTGGTGTTCTTGCTTGTGAGCCACTCCTGTATCTTTGCTTTCTTCCAGGCCGTCGTCGGCAATTTCTCTTCTCGACGGCTATGGTAAAGTGCATTGTATATAACAATGACGCTGCCAGCTGGCAACTTCAGCAGAACGTCATTGAACAATCCCTCGAAGCGATTGCCGTCCATTTCTTAGTGGTAGTCACCTGTCTTTTGTCCTCAGAATACACCCAAGCAGCCATCGACGAAGCCATTCTCATTCCCGATGTGCGTCACAGAAGGTTGTTGCAGACCCGTCGACAGGATATTTGCTCGAGCTTACAGCCGTCCGCGCTTTTGCACAACGGTGTCTGTCCACACGATCGACCGTGTGTGTCCCGCCGTAATTCATGTCTCGTCGAGGAAGATCTTTCGGCCTTCCGCCCGGTAGCGCTCCACGTCACGGTGGCAGCGATTCCGCCAATTGGCTATGTCATCTCGGTTGATAGGCAACAAGTTGCGGCTTCTCTTTTCGGGCTTCAAGCCGATCTCTGCATGTAGGCGCCAAACAGTACACAGCATTAGTGATAGGAGATCCATACGCTTCGAGAGCTGGTTAGTTATCTCCTCGACCGTCGGTATCTCGTTGCGGCGAAAGAAATCGTGCACACATGACCTCAGCATGCACAACGTGAAGTTGTCAAACTTCGCCCTGCGTCTTCTCCGCATTTTGAGGGCGTCTTCGTCAGGGCGTATACAGGTTGCCACCTAGAGAATGCGAAGCTTTAGCTTCCTCCCTCACCCTGAACACTGTCCTTTCGATTACACCGAACATCTCGGCGACAAACTAGCTCGTGTCCTCCACGCTGCGTCAGGCTCCCTGCTACGCCAATACGTGTAGCAGTTGAAGACGATGTTGCCTGAGTCATATAGCGTGTAGCCGGGATTAAAAACCACGATCTCGTACTCAGCGTGCAACAAAGCTATGTACGGCATAGTCTTCTTTTTTCATTAAAGCAAACATTTCAATTTCCTATTGCAGAACGGTACACCTGAGAGAGAACACCAGTGGGTTAAACCAGCGACTAAACTTTATATATAAACGCCCGGCGCCGTCGATATTGCTCCGTAGCAGACGTCCCCCAACGTTGTAGAAGGCACGGGTTATTGTTCTCTCTCGATCCGGCATCTGCTGTAGCATTCCCACGAGAGCTTTACCAAACCAGTAACCAAGATACAGAAATCGCATTTATACCGAGAAATAGGCGGTATAGAAGTAGTGCCAACTTTATTAGCCAGGCTGTTTCTTCAACTGCAGAGGCAATCGGTTGCCACGCTTCGGTCATCTGGGTGGGACCTCTCCCGACTTGTTACATTACATTCACATTATGTGGTTTTACGTGCCAAAACCACGATCTGATTATGTGGCACGCCGTAGTGGGAGACTCTGGAAATTTGGACCACCTGGGGTTCTTTAACGTGCACCTAAATCTAAGTACACGGGTGGTTTCGCATTTCGCCCCCATCTAAATGTGGCCGCCGTGGCCGGGATTCGATCCCACGACCTCGTGCTCAGCAGCCCAACACCATAGCCACTTAGCAACTACGGCGGGTTCCTCCTGACTTGTTAAGTTGTACATGACTATAGTGATCACCAGTATTTCTACCCTGTCTGCTATATAGTAAGAAAACAGAAGTTCATAATGACGCTCGTTCATAGACGTGATAATCAGGGAACAAAGACTACCACTGTCATATTGTTACGCGAAGGACGAGTGAATTAAACGAGAATCTATTTACAGATTATATTACCAGCAGCGGTATCAGCCCTTACTGGTTGGATTCACAGCGCAAGCCCAGTTCGTTATTCCTCGTCTTTGCTCGAGTGATGGCACCCGCGCGCCTCGTTCGAACGACCAAATACAACACGTGTGTAGCATAATCTCCCGGAGGCAGAAGCGACGTCTCGGAGCTTCTAAATGTCATCACTGGGAAGGTGATACTTTCTCAGTCGTGTAACGTGCACGATATCTCAGGAATGGGAAGCAGGTGGGGCGTTAGGGGCGATTTCGTAGGTGACGGGAGTCGCCGCACGAAGTACTCGGTATGGGCCAGTGTAGCAAGACAGCAGTTTTTCTGACAGGCCGACCTGACGCGACGGAGAGCTCAGAAGCACCAAAGAACCAGGCGGGAAGTGCACGTCTCGGTGTCGCCGACCGTACAATCGCCTTTGACACTCTTGGGAGTTCAGAAGGCGGTCAAGGGCAATTTCCTTTGCGTGGGCAGCGCGGGCGATGGCGCCCAAGTGCATATTCTGTGGTCGGTGCCGTGTGAACAGGGAGGGTTGTCTCGAGGGGCAGTGCTGGTTCTCAGCCGAACTTAAGGGAAAATGGGGAATACCGGCCGTGTAGTGGCGCGAGGAATTATACGCAAACGTGACAAACGGTAGAGCGAGGTCCCAGTCAGTGTGGTCTGAAGAGACATACTTCGCGAGCATGTCTGTGAGGGTGCGATTCAGACGCTCCGTGAGGCCATTTTTTTGCGTATGGTAAGACGTTGATAGCTTGTGCTTCGTTGCACAGGACTGCTGGATGTCTGCGATAACGTTTGATAGGATTGTCCGGCCACGGTCTGTGAGAAGTTGTCGTGGAGCTCCATCTAATAAAATCATGTCGCGTAGAAGAAAATCAGTGACATCTGTGGCACAGCTTGTAGGTAGCGCTAGGGTGATGGCGTAGCGCGTGGCGTAATCCGTGGCCACAGCGATCCACCTGTTCCCAGAGGCATATAGAGCAAAATGGGCATGTAAGCCCAAACCAACCTGAAAGAATGGCCCTGCGGGAATGTCGAGTGGTTGAAGGTACCCGGGAGGGAACGTCAATGGTGACTTGCGTTGCTGGAATTTCTCACACGCTGCTACGTATCTTCGTACGGAGCGAGCAAGTCCTGGCCAAAAGAAGCGTCGGCGGATCCGGTCCTAGGTACGTGACACACCGAGGTGACCGGCACTGGGGAAGTCGTGAAGTTCGTGGAGAACAGCCGAGCGAAGGTGTTAAGGGATCACAAGGAGTAATGCCGGGCAATCGGGGTGAACGTTGTGGGGGTCGAGTACGCCATCTTGAAGTATGAATAAGCGAAGGGAACTGTTGGCAAGTGACGATTCCAGGCGGTCAATGATGATACGCAAGGATGGGTCACGGCGCTGCTCGTCGGTGACATGGTGCAGTGGAAAAACAGAGAGAACGCAGGCGTCGGTATCAGTATGAGACATAGCGGTCGGGTCTTCGACTGGGTAGCGACAGGGGTAGTCTGCGTCCTGGTGGTGGCGTCCCGACTTGTAAGTCACTGTGTAGCTATATTCTTGTAGTCGGAACGCCCAACGACCGAGCCGGCCAGTAGGATCCTTGAGCGACGAAAGCCAACAGAGCGCATGTTGGTCTGCGATCACTGAGAACGGCTTGCCATATAATTATGGGCAGAACTTTGAAGTAGCCCAGACGAGAGCAACACATTCGCGCTCGGTAATCGAATAGTTGCGCTCTGCAGTTGTCAGGAGCCGGCTGGCGTAGGCTATAACACGGCCGTGTCCATGTTGGCGTTGCGCTAAGACGGTTCCGATCCCATAATCACAGGCATCGGTTCGGAATTCTGTTGGTGTTGATGGGTCAAAGTGGGCCAAGACAGATGGACTGGTGAGAATTGTGATAAGGCGTGAAAACGGGGCAGCCGGAATGGAACTCCACGTAAAAGGCACGTCTTTCTTCAGAAGTTCAGTAAGCGGTCGAGCAATTCCTGCGAAATATTTCACGAACCGTCTGAAATAAGAGCAGAGCCCCACAAAATTTCGAACGTCTTTGACAGACTGAGGTACAGGAAAAGCCGTTACTGCTCGAACCTTCTCCGGGTCGGGTTGTACGCCGGAAGCATCGACGAGATGGCCTAGCACTGTAATCTGTCGGTGCCCGAAGTGGCACTTCGATGAGTTTAATTTGAGCCCAGCCTTGCTGAAGACGTCAAGAATAGTTGCGACGCGCTCAAGGTGCGTCTCAAATGTAGGAGAAAATACAAGGACGTCGTCGAGGTAACAAAGGCAAGTTGACCATTTGAAACCTTGAAGCAGAGAGTCCATCATCCGCTCGAACGTGGCGGGGGCATTGCATAGACCGAACGGCATAACTTTCGATTAGTTATGCCGATCATACCTCCAAGAGCTGCATGGCCTAGTTTTCCGTCCGGCGGGTTGGCGAGGAAAAGCGGCGTCGTTGGGGTGACGGGGAGCGACGGCGTTAAGGCGACGACGATCGTACGGAGCGGCTGTCAGGTGCATCAGAAGTAGGGTACAGACGGCGAGGTGGATAACGGCGTATGGGCGACGAGCAGGGAATGAGCTGGCGGCATCCAGGGGGTGCGGCAGTGGCGGGATACATGACCGACTCGGTGGCAGCGGAAGCATATCGGTTTGTCGTCTGGGGTTCGCCATTCAGCAGCATTGCGTGGTCTAGGAGCGAAATACTGGTCATTGCAGGTTGTTGCCATGGGGAATGGGTCCTGAATCCGGTCGGGAGACAGAGCACGCGGTAGGGATGCCAAGGATCGCAACTTCTTGCCGCACAACTGCCTCAATTGCGTAAATGGTTGGGGCGCTTGATCAAAGGTACCGTCAAGTGGTCGTGACTAAAGTGGGGCCGGATTCGCTGCTTCAAACTCGCAGGCGAACGATACGCGTGACGTTCTCTTGAAATGGTTGTGTGGTGTTAAGATCGGAGCAAGAAGCCGTGGCAGGTGTGTTTGGGAGCCGGCAAACTGTGGGACGACGCGGCGGCTTTTGGCTACCTCGAAGCGGCAGCATTATTTGACGATTGCTTCGACAGTCGAAACGTCGTCATAGACGAGGAAATTAAAGGCGTCGTCCGCGATTACCTTTAGTATACGGCGCACCTTGTCAACCTCGGTCATGTGCTCGTCGACTTCCCGGCAAAGCGCAAGCACTTCCTGAATGTTGGAGACATGCGATTCGGTCGACGACTGGGCACAGTTGGCAAGCTGTTTTCGCGCAGCCTGTTGGCGACCTGTCTGGTTGCCAAATAGGTCGCGAAGACTCTCTTTGAAAATCTCCCAGCTGGCTTGGCCTCATGGATGTGAAACCAGACATGTGGTGTCCCGTCCAGATAAAAGATCACATTGGCAAGCATGCAGGTAGGGTGTCAGCGGTGGCTTCGGCTAACACGCTCATACATGCTGAGCCAGTCGTCGACGTCAACGCCATTTGGGGGCGGATAATGTCCCAGGATCACGGAGACTAGGAACCGCAACGTTCGTTGTGGTTGGCGCCGCATGTGTGGGTGGCCATGGGGTGGTTCCATCGGAAGTCATGGCAAAGAAAACTACGGTGCGGCCGCTTCGGAGCTGCGTGGCGAGGACAGGGAGCTTTACACCTCCACCACAATGTTACACGAACGACGTGTCAATTAAATGAGAAACTATATACAGATTATATTTAGAGCAGCGGTTGCAGCGCTGACCGGTTGGATTCACAGCGCGAGCCCAGGTCATTCTTCCTCCTCTTTGCTCGAGTGATGGCGCCCGCGCGCCTCGTTCAAAGGACCAAATACAACACGCGTGTAGCAATATTAACAAAATGATTCAGATTACTAGTGACTCAATCCTCTCATCTCCTAGTTATCACATCTGAACCGCCCTTTTTATGACTTTTAATTTGATTTTATGACGCCGTGCTGTTTAAAAGTATGAGGACATCGAACTGAATGTAGCAAGTGATTACGAATGACTCGGCATCACCAATTAGAAATGGCAACCAAAAAAGCGGGTAAGTTTGCACTAGGTCGTGCAAAGCTTAGGCGCAGCGAAAGTGTCAATCCCCAAGTCTTACTGGCTGCTACTGCTAGGTAATAACTTGTTTGCTGCTAGGTCTTAACTTGGTTTAACTTAACTGCGCATGTAGGGAAGGTATTCTCGAGCGATCATTTTCGGAGGTACCTTCCTTTTGGCCACATTTCGCGTGACTAGCGCTGGACGTGTCGGCGCCTACGATTGGCGGCGTTCCTGGCATGCCACAAACACAGGCAGGTAGGAGCCGTGTCGTGTGTCGGGCGAAGCGAGCGCGCAGCTGCGCCGGCGGTTACTAGGCAATGCGAGGTGACGTCATCGCTACTGCTTCGGCGCATGCGAGGCTAGGCAATGCGGGCGGCGTCGGCAGCAGCTCTGCGCGTTGCCTCGTTGGTGCTGCTATAATTTCTTTCTCTCTCTATCTCGCTCTCATTTTCTCTTCTCTCGAGCAGTGCGCGCGCCGCGCGCATGCTCTCCTTCACTTTCCTTAACGTCCCATGTCAAGGCAACACGTGCACGGCACGGAGAAGAGGCGAGGCACACGCCGCTCCGCGAGGTGGTTGCTAGCAACGCAGTTACGTCATAGCTCGGCGAAGGTTTTGCGACAGCCGGCGCCATTTTTTACGGTTAGCTAGAACAGCTTCGCTGTTAAAATACTCATGTAATGACTGCACGATTGATACCAATGACGACGTGAAAGAATCCAAACGACCACTGTGATGCTAAACAAAGTGACTGAGGATCGCTAGTGACTCGATACTACCATATCCTAGTTGTAATTCAATTACTGTTATTGTGACTTTTCATTGATATCCATAGCGCTATACTGTACGAAACATGAGAACATCTAACAGAGCCTATCACTAGGGATAACACATGAACAGGCGTTGTCAGTTAGCAATGCTACCAAAAAATACTCGTGTAATAACTTTTTGATCGATACCACTGATGACTTGCACGAATGAAGGCAACCACTGACATACTAAACAAAGCGATTTATGAATACTAGTGACTCATCGTTACCATCTCCTCGTTATTATGATTGAATCATCGTTTGTATGACTTCAATTATTATCCATGACACTGAGCTACACGAAAGTGCGAGAGTTAGCATCAAACTACCGTATCACTAGCAATCACAATGACTGGAAGTAATGAGTCAGCAGCAGGAACCAAATAAATATTCATTTAATGAATTTTTGATCCACATCAGTGGCGACTTGCAGGAATGAAACGTGTAATTGTACCATTAAAATTAATGATTCATTGTAACTCTTGACTTAATCATACTAGTTCCCATGAAGCATAGTTGAATTGCTCGTTTTATAACATTTCATTTGAATCCTGGATTGTGTGTAAAACAGGGATAACTTAGCATAGTATGTTACTAACTAGTGATCACTAGCGACTGTAGTCCTATTAGCTGTAAGTTCTAGTCACTAAGTTAATTGCTGAATAACTCATAGTGTGAGAACTGATTGGTTTTCATGACGTCGTGTTTAATTGGAGGCTACCGATAGCCTAGTAGAAATAGTTGCTTCCGTTTTCTAGTTTAGGTTGAGATACACGACGACATTGGGCGTGTGTCATTCCTTCTCTTAACAATCTCATGCAAACATTTTCTCGCATTCGTTTACTCGAATGGACATCTATCTGTGTCGCTCTCGCCACAAAAAATCCCTTAAACGCTGATGTTAGTCACATGAGAGGAAAGCTACTGGTCTTCCATCTTGCTCTGTTTTATGCTGAACGAAGGTTTTCAACTCCTAACATTTTCACAAAAGTTTGCTTGCCTCGACATTCGAAGGTTCTTGACGGACGTTCTGCTTAGATTAAACTCACTGGAGCTGGGAATAAATCAGCTGGCGTTTGAATTAATTTAAACGGGAAAATCTGTAGTTTGCTTAAGTCAAACCAACTGCCGCTGCAAGGTACCCCTCAGTATTACATCTGTATGTGATTCGCGGAGTTGCGCAATGACTTTCCATTTCGTTTCAAGGATTGCCGTGAAGGCGCTCCTGCTACTAGCAATAACAACACCTAGATTAGTCATGTAAGCGAAGGACTGCCTAGGTTGATTCCTTTTCGCCTGCACGTAAGGATCGCAAAATGAATTAGTAAAACAGGAATATTGTGCCAAGCTTATTTTGTAAAGATAAAATGTCTTCCAAAGCCACAGCTGGAGTGTTTATTTCTTCTCCTTATTCGCAGACAGAATATGGAAACATTTGAGCCTTAATTTCGATTGTATGCACAATTATGTATTTCCGTTCGTCGAAAAATTTGTGAAAGCACATGTACGTTGGTACAGCAGCAGAAATTGTGCAGCTATAGCCCTATCGAAAAATCTCGTATGAAATTATAGGTGCCACGTATCCATTCTTACGAGCCACGTATCCGTTCATACGTGCCACATATCCGTTAAATATATGCCTCGTATGGAAGCCTACGAGCCCCGCATGCATTTATATCTGCCCCGTACAGAACAATACGTGCGACGTATAGAGCCATATTTGCCACTTATAGAATGAAATGTGTCTGGTATCCATTCGTCGTGACTTAAATGTAGATTCACAAGTACTATACATGTACTTTGTTTGTGCTTCTGTGCGGCCCCCAAGTGGATGACATGCAACCAACAGGCCCAAGTAGCTACCTTAATCCAAACTTGTTCGCGTCTTCTAAGAGCTTTAAGGCATATCTGCGTGGTACAACGTTTTCTATACATTGTACAATTAACTCTGTAGTATCACTTGAAAAGCTGTGTCAGCAAAATATTTACACAGCCAAAGGTGTTCCTTAAGCTATACAGTAAGCTTACTGGTGACATTAACAGTGCACAGTAAGATTTTATGAGAAACACAATTAAAAATTAAGTTTCTCTCCAGTAAAAAATTTTCGTAGTGTATTTACATCATTGTTATTCTGCACTAGTTTTTGAAAGGAGACATATTCAGTCAGGATGGTGTTAAGTGGATGTAGGTCTAGCAGTTATGATGAAGCTGCTGAGTAAAGGAAAGCAAGGAAAGGTAATCAGAGCATGGAAAAACTTCAATGATTCAATGTGGTGACAGGAAGAGAGAGTGGCAAGTTGAAGATTTCAAAGATGGGAACCATTGCAATAAAAACCATTGCAAGAGAGCTGTGCCTGCAACTTAAGACAGAAAACGTGAGCTGAATTATGACATCGTGTACATCAACACAAAAGTTTCAATAACCCCGAAGTTATGCATTTGCTTGCCGAATTGCGCGATACATGGCAAAGCTGCTCTATAAAATGATATCATTACATTGTGTATATACATATATGAATATATTTCCTAGTTGTGTCAATTACAATTCAAATTTATTGTTTAAATCCCCTACTATTCAACTTTTATAACCAGAACAGAAACCTCGATGGTTAATGCTTTCCTTGGCACAAGCAGAGGTCCCATGGGAAAAAGTTAAATAATGGCCGACAAACAACTCGGTGTATATTATGCTTCATTTATCCTAGTGTCTCACTTTCATGTGGTTGGTTGATATGAAGCTTTGTAAAGCAAGTAATTTTAAAATATATTAGTGCAATGACTAATTAATGCGTACCATTCCTACACTTCATAGAAAGGCAAGAAACAAAGCGGTTATGATGAATGAAAGTTTCGGCTTCTAGCTTCCATAAAATCAATTTCGAGTGACGTGCTGAAAGCTGGTACTGGTACCTGCCATTTGTGCTATTCTTACTTTTATTTATATTATACTAAACATTACGTGAGAACCAGACTAGAATTCCGCAAGGTGAAGGGAGGAAAGGGCTGATATTTACTAAACACAAACACTGTGTTTACAGATGGATTGGCAAATGTGTAACTCAGACAACCACACACAAATGTTCACTCAGTAAAGCTGTAATTTTAGCTGTACTGTGACATAGGATCCTATTTTCTAGTAAGCAGATTGCTGCTCGTGTCATGTCCTGTACCACTGTCCAGAAAAATGCATATGAACAGCCCACATGTACAATAATTTGGGAGCGAATAAAAAAGCCAATTACCAAATTAACAAATCACATTCTTTCGGCGCAGGCTGTATTCATATAAATGTAACTATAGATGGCACAACATATAATACGCCTGAATTCATGTCGAAACATTGTAATGCATACTGTTGAGTAATATCTCAGTGTTTTTAACTTGAAAAGCAAACAGTGCACCCATGAATTTTTTTTTACTTGGAACAAATGATATGGAGAAACGATATACTCTGCTTCAGATGAGTGGACAATTAGATTTGCCTTTAACATGGTGCAAGGCCCTCGATCAGCACTGAGAATATGCTGTGATATTGACACATCATGGTGAGATTCACGTACTGTAACGAGTTTACATATTTTGCTTTATAGCTTAATGTCCAGAGCTGGATTGCAATAAGATCTTGTAAAATTACCACTCACGCAAATTTTCAAAGAATAAAAAGCCGCATATTTCAGCCCCATTAAAAACCATTTTTACTATCATGCAAGAACAACTTTAAAAGGACTTCATTGAAGGCGAACAAGCCACAAAATTCTACGATCACAATGTAACGTCATGCAAACGCGTTGTGGGTTCTATCGCAGAAGCTGGTAAATCACAAAGATAATGAAGAAGCACTAAAGAAAACTGCGCTTAAGCGGTAGTGTCCATTCGCTGGAAGGCACTGCAGCATTTAGCTGCAAACACATCGTACACCACCGCATATTTCTGGCACACACCACATAGGACACATGCACGCTGCAGAGACGTGTGTTTTTTTAGGAGGAATGTTCTTGAGGCGCGCGATAAACACAGAAGGCACGAACTACAGGAGCGCAACCTGCGCACATTCAACACAGTTGCAACGCGAAAGCAAACGCGAAAGCAAACGAAAGCAAAAGCGGACGACACGATCGATGAACCTTTTGGGACGCGAGTACGCGCGGAGGAGAGAGAGAGAGAGAGACGACTCAACGGCGTGAATCCCAACTGTCCAGTATCAAATTGTTTTATATTTCTTTTGCTTCAGCCGCCCTTGCGGCTGCTCGGCCTTACCACTCGTCAGCATTGTTGGAGAGGGGGGGATGGAGACGCGGTGGTGGGTGGGTAAACTTTATTGATTCACGAGAGAATCATGTGAGGGGGGAGGGGGGGGGGAGAAAAGGAAGCAGGACGACGATGGGCCTTCGGGCCGCTCTAGATGGCCGGGAACATTTGTGCTTCGGCGACCCCTCTGGCCCAGCCCACTGTCCGAAGCTGTAACTCCGGTTGCGAGCTGCGCAGAGGAGCCTCCCATCGCTCCTGGTGTTCTGACCCTCGCCACGGGGGCTTGGGCTTGTTCGGGCAATTTAGAAAGATGTGGTCAAAGTCGGCTCTGTTGCTAGGACACAAGTGGCAGTGAGGAGAGGTTTCCCCGTGTGTAATAATGGAAAGAAGGAAAGGGGTCGTAACTGTGGCCATTTGAAGTCTGCGCCACAAAGCCTGGTCACTTCTGGGAAGAGATTTATGCGGCGGGGGGTGGATTAGGCGGGAATTTCTGTAAAACAGGGTGAGGTCATGGTACCTGAGGAGTCGATCTCTTGCACTGCAAGACGAAGGCGGGTCGTTCTCAGCCCGGTTGACGAGTGCTCGGGCCTGGGTGTGAGCGGCCATGTTGCCTGGGTGCTCGCTGTGTGCAGGAACCCAAAGGAGGGTGATAAGGCGATTAGGAGGGGGACTTGATTCGATTATTTTAGCAGCCGGGGAGTGGATTTTGCGATTGGCATAATTACTAATTGCGGTTTTTGAATCTGAGAAAATATACTTAGCGGAGGAGTGAGCAATTGCTAAGGCAATTGCTGCCTCTGCCGCTTCTAGGGATTCTGTCAAATTTGTGATCGACGCACAGACTATGCGGCTTTGGAATCCGTCTACAACGGCTAATGCGAAAGCTGGCCGGTCTGAATATTCAGCCGCGTCTACAAAGACTGCCTGTGAATGAGGAGGGTAGCTCTTCTGCAGAGCCTTGGCTCTAGCTTCCCGTCTTGCTCGATTATGTGCCGGGTGGGTGTTTTTGGAAAGTGGCGTAATGCAGAGGTTACTGCTAACAGCAGTGGGAGGAGAAGCGCGTGGCCGTGGTATGACTGGTGCAGAAGTATTTGACCTGTTTGTTTATGTGATAACCTTTGATATCGACCTAAGAGGTGCGCTTCTACGAGCTCTCCCAGGGTGTTGTACATCCCCAGTTGAAGGAATTTCTCTGTAGGCAGTTGATTTAGGGAGATGAAGAGCAGTTTTATAGGCAGTGCGGATGAGTCTGTTGAGTTGCTAGGTCTCCGTGGGTGTGAGGTAGAGGTAACGGATGGAGTAGGTGATTCCTGCAAAGGCAAAGGCCTGAACGAGGCGACGTGTGTCTGCTTCTCGCATGCCGCGATGACGATTGGAGATGCGCTTAATTAGTGAAGCTGTACTGAGAATCGCAGTGCGGATTAATTTTATGGTTTCAGCGTTGGAGCCATTGTCTGCAATATTGAGACCCAAGATTTTGCTTTTATTAACCGTGCGGGATGGGAGTGTCATCGAGTGTGACTTGAATGTTAGAGATATTCTGTTTTTTTAGGTCCATCACTAGGAGTTCTGATGTAGCCGCCGAGCAGCTTAGACCGATGCAAATGGCATGCTTAACAACAGTGTCAACGGCCAACTGTAGGTTTGATTCGATTTCGCCATGGTTTCCAGAATTGACCCAGATGGTGATGTCATCCGCGTACAAGGAGTGATTGACAGAAGGAATTTTGGCAAGTTCTCGCGCTAACGCGGTAAGAGTAATGTTGAAAAGAAACGGGGACAGAACTGCTCCTTGGGGCATTCCTTTGCTTCCTAGCGTGAAAGAGTTGGTTTTGAATGTGCCTAACGGACCTGTTGCTGAGAAAGGCAGCAACATACCGGTGCGTGCGAGAGCCCACGTTAAGGTCACTCAGAGATTGTAAATTGGCGAAGTGAGCAACATTATCAAACGCTTTGGTCAGGTCCAATGCAAGGATGGCTCTGGTAATGTGTGGGAAAACAGGATTGAGAACGTTCCTCCTTAAGCTGTAACATGACATCTTGAGTTGAGAGTCCCGCTCGGAAGCCAAGCATGGTGGCGGGAAAGAGTTGTTCTTTCTCCATGTAGCGGTTAAGGCGACTTAGAATCACATGCTCCATCAGTTTTCCAGGTGCATGAGGTAAGAGAGATTGGTCGCATATTCTTAAGGTCTAAAGGCTTGTTATTTTTGGCGATGAAAGTCACCTTAGCTGATTTCCATTCCTGGGGCAGCGTGCCCTGCTCCCATTGCTGATTCATGTAAGTGGTGAGAGCGGCCAATGATTTGTTGTCTAAATTTCGGAGTGCTTTGTTAGTGATTCCATCTAGCCCTAGTGCGGATGTAGTGCGAAGTTTGCTTAGTGCGGCATACCTCCGCCTCTGCGATGGGGGCGTCCAAGTCTAAATTGAGGGCTCCTGTATGGGTCGGTGTTGATTCCTGGTTTAGATCGGAGAAGTATGTGGCTTTAAGAGCAGCTTCAAGGTCTAGCCCTTGTTTCGCTACCTCAAATAGGAGTTTGGTGATTTGCTTATTATTTTCCGAGCGCGAGGAACACGGGTCTAACATATGGCGAAGGAGGGACAGCGAATTCTTTCTACATAGAGTGCCGTCAAGTCGGTTGCATATCTGAGTCCATTGCTGCGACGAAAGCTCGGCCGCGTGTTCGGTGACGAGCTGTAGCGTTTGCGCGATTTTGCGTTTTAATTTGCGATTATGCTTTTGCCTGAGCCATCGTTTCTCCATATTCTGTTAGGCCTCCCATAGGTGGTGTAGCCTACTGTCTACTGGATCGCCGATATGTTCTGCCGGGGCCACTTTTTCGCTAAGAGCTACGTCCCGTTGGAGCTTAGAAGCCCATTATTTGTAATTCTGAATTTCTTCTGCCGGTTTTTGGAGTCGGATTTCGCGGAACTTGTCCCAGTCGACAATAGGTTTGAGGTGGAACTTTGGGCGTAAACTGGCACACGGTAACGTAATTGTTAGGATATAATGATCGCTGCCGAGGTTGACTGCTGTACGCCTCCAGTTAGCTTGTCGAACGTTTTTAGTAAAAGTAAGGTCTAGGGTGGTATTTCTGCTCACACTGTTGCCAATGCGTGTGGCTAACGTGCAATCAGTGACTAGGGTGCATCTATTTCGCTGAATGTATTGAGAGAGGCTGGTGCCCTTGCGAGTGTTTCTCCTGTACGTGCGGTGCATTAAAATTACCCGTTACCACTATAGGGGCAGAACTCGCTATTTGGATGGCCCTATCAATTGCTTCGAATACGGCAGTGAGGTCATCTCTAGGATGAGAATAGATATTTAAAACAAAATATGTGGCTTGTCCTGTACGACGCGGGAGGAGCTCAAGAAGAATGCAATCGCAGTAAAGGTCGGAGAGCTCGTGAGCTATAAAAGAGATATTCCTCTGGATACATGTGGTGGCCCACGGGGAAGTAGGATGGGAGTGCACAGCCTGATAGCCGAGAAGTTTGCATGCTTTTAAAGGCTCCTGTACGGAGGTGACATCAGAGGTGGGTGTAGACTGCTGTATGTAAAGTGAGAGATTGTCTCTCCTTTTTTTAATCCGCGGCAGTTCCATTGCCATATGCAGAGTGAAGAGTGGGCGGATGCGGCAAGGGTGCAGGAGGTGGTTATGGTTGCGAAAGCGCTTCAGACGGGGGGGATTGTGGCAGAGCTTCCAAGGGGGGGGGGGGGGGTGAGCCGAGCAACTAGCATATCGAGAATGTTCTCAATCTTATTAAACCGTTCTGCGATTTGAGTGAAGCCTAGGTCAACCTTTTGTTTCAGTTCCCTGTGTTCTTTACGGATTCTTTTACTCGTGCATTTGGGGTCCTCATCCGAGGATTCGGGCGGTTGCGTTCTTTTCTTTTTTTGCGGGTTGGGGAGTGGAATCTGTGGGATCTGTCTCTGATTGGGCTGCCATATCAGACTCCGAAGTGGAGGTGGAGACAGGTAGGGATGGAGAGGCCGTTGGGGGGGGGGGCAGCTGTGAGTGTACTTAAACGTTCCAGCACGAGAGCCAACTGTTGCTTTAACTCCTGATTCTCTCTAGTTAGACGTTCGATAGTCTCCTGAGTTTTAAAATTTTCTCTAGATTCGGAGTGTGCTCTACTGGAGCGGAAGGCTTGCTCTGCCCAGCTCACCTTTTCGGATTGGCTCCCGGGGTCCCGGCTCCGGGATTCACTTCGTCCAGGACTTTTGCTTCCGCTGCCACGGTTTCTGTCTTCGATTCTTGGGAAGGACTCCTTCTCGAGCTGAAACTCGTGCTGCTGCTGCTGCTGCTGCTTCTGCTGCTGTGTCTGTCGTGGACGAGAGGAACGACTGTTACCACGTTGGAAGCGTTTCTTACATGCCCTGTCGCCCCTCTTGTGGGCGTCCCCACAGACGACGCACTCCGGAGTGCAGGGGTGGTCCGCCGGGTGCTTCTGACCACAGCCTGGGCAGGTGAGGCGATTCGGCAGAGGACATACATCGCATCTGTGGCCGACTTGTCTGCAGTTTACGCAGGCCTCCACTTTCGGGCGGAAGTTGAAGACGGCGTAAAGGATGCCAAACATTTTCACCGAGGGTGGAAACTCTTCGACCATGAAGTGAATGAGCACAGAGCGGGAGGTACGCCCCATGTCCCTGGCCTGCACAATTGGTAGCAGGGGATTCGCCTACATATATGGTGATTGTAAAGGAGAAAAAGAGACGCCTACTCCTCAGCCCTAAAGCGAGCACGGCGCAGAACGCGCGTTTGTTCTCCGCCGTGCGTTCACTCTCCGTGAAAGACGCGCCCCTCGCGCCCTTTCACTCGCACATACAGCGTTCGGCGCGTGGCGACGATTTCATCTCCAAATGACGTCATACGGAACCTCACGCGACGGCGACGCCGACGCAGAAATCTGCTTTTGAGTGTCCATTATAATTGCTATCGCAAGAAAAGTATCAGCTGGCCGCTTAAGTTGGAGGGCAGACGACAAGATTATCGCTTGCTTTGGAACAAACTTTTGTATCTGTTTTTGCTTTTCTTCGCTTGATTCTGCATTTTAGGTGAGTAAACTTGAGAGATGTAATATGGGTGAATGAAAGCCTTTTACGTAGATTTTAATAACACATTACTTGTGTAGCCATATCCACGTTTAGACGAAGCCTCGTTCAACACCGGCCAAACACAAGCCTCGCAGACACAATCCCATCTTCCCATGAGGGCACGGCGCCCTTTAAGAAACTCGCATAGACGGTGGCGCCAGTTTACCCTAGGTGTTATAGTGAGAACTCTATGGCTGCAGCTCCAGCCATGCTCCAGCTGCTGCAGTGCACGGCTACCGTCGGAGACAACCGGCGGCTGTGCTCGCATCGTAGCCCGACGGCGCCGCTTATATTAGCGTATTTTCCTCTTTGTGTACAATTATTGCGAAGAGCCATAACAACGATAAGAAAATATTGCGGCTGCGAGCGTCGGTAATTCATTTCGAAAGCGCCGTCCGCTTTAGCTTGAAGGGAACCGGAAAAGGCCTAGCGACGAATCGGCGCCGTCGAGTGATCAGCGGCGGTAAGGCTGCCGCACAATGGGTCCCGGTCTCAGCCTCTCTACGTACGACAAGGAAACCTCGCGGTTCGCAAGCACAACACTGTCGAACGGCGGCCCCGAATGGCAAACGGCGTGCGGCGAGTTTACCGTGCCGCCGTGCTCATGCGAAGCGTGCCGCTATAGGCTTCCGTACAGTCGAGTTTGCGGCTGCTCTGTCGCCATCTGGCGCAGCGACGCAACAGTGTTGGGAAGTGGGCACCGCAGCTCGGCCGGCTCGATGAGTATTCTTTTCCCGCGCGCTACATTTCGTCTCGGCCACGGTTGAAGCCGTTTTGCTTTGTTCACCAGCCTCCTTATTTTTTTTATACGTCTTGCGACAGTGCAATGGCATGCGATTCATCGGCAAGCGTCGGAGGTGAAAAAAAAAAAAAAGGCAAGTGGAACCGGCGATACTGCTGCGTAAAGGGCTGTCACAACCACGAAGGCCAGCCCGGGATAAAGTTGTACAGGTTTCCTGGCAAGTCTTATGAGATCGAACGGCGAAAGAAATGGATCACAGCTTAGATGAGAGTAAATTAAGTCAGCTTTTTTTTTTATATTTGTGAGAAGGTTTTGTTCTGTAAAGCGTGCTACACATGCGCGTTTTCACAGCTCTAGCCACCGTAACAGCTCGTTGTGCGAAGCGAGCGGCCATGGCCAGCTGCTGAACATTTAAAAGAAATTTGTCACGACTTTGCTGATTTGACGACTGCTTGTCGTTGTCTTAGCATTCGGTATGATCAGCATAGCACTGGCATGTGCGATGAGCAATATTTTATGCCAAGGAAGCCTATTTTGTGCTGGCGAGCACGAATTCGACGATCCTCGTTTCGGCCGCTGGCGCTTGAGAGGCGCGGTTTCACATGGTGCGATTTTTTCTTGTGATATACATTGCGGTGTATCATTGTAAAAGCAAAGCGCGTATGCAAGGAAAGGAATTCGCAAGCGAAAATCGGTATCTTGTGAAAGGGGCCTAATGACCTCGAGTCATTGTACATGATGAAAAACGAACATTCGCGTCAATGTAAATTAAGATCGCCTAGTTATAAATCTCGTTTATCAGCGCAGCAGGTGGCTCCGACTGGGTCCCAAACGAGTCAACGAGGATAGCATGGTCACTGCCACACGATCCAACAATCCGAATCGTTTAGCTCACTCGACATGACTGTGCTGACGACAGCCTACGAGTGAGCGTGTAGCTGCACGCGGTCCAGATCGAGCTGTATGACAATCTAAAGTAACAGTGTGACAGGGGCATCAAATGATAGGCCGCGGCGTACAACGCGCCGGAGCGAATGAGGCATGCATTGCCAACAGTGAGGCGTCGATTGAAAATCGGTCAACTACAACGTTTTCAGGGTGCCAGTTTAGTGACTTCAATTTTAGTATAACAGTAAGCTTTACTCATGTGAAGGATGACGTCGTATACTTGCTTTCCCTGTTGCGAACGGCACTTCGCGTGAACGTCCACGCCGTCCACTTCTTTCACACAAGCAACATGCGAAGCAGCGTAGAGCTTGTCTCCGCTGGTTAACGCTGCACCGTGAAAGTAATCGTCTATTCCTTCAAAAGGCCTGAACCCCGCAAAAACTATTGTGCCATCACAGAGGGCCACGCTTGTACTTTCACGTACACACACGCACAAAAAAAGGAGGAGGATCGCGGATATACGTGCGGCTTTCCGAGGCGTGTATACGTAGTTCCGAAATCTCGCTGTCTTCCCCCCTTCCCAGTTTCGCGCCGCCCGCCACATGCGACGCTGAGCATCGCGCCACCGCTGTTGCGCAGCAGCGCCGCCTGTTGACTGTACGGAGCCTATGGACCCCGTGTTGCGCGCACGTCTAGAAAGGCCAACACTGCCGCGCTCTGTTTTGCGCAGCTTATCAGACCGCCAAGCACTACTATTTTGGAACGCGAGTGATTTGGCACTTGCGTTGCGGGCTTCGCAAGGCGCACAAGTGACCAACACGACGAGGAAGAGCAGGAGCGCGCGTACCTGCTAGCAGACAAACCGGAAGTCGTAGGTTCTTGTTCAACCAATGGGCATCGTCACCGACGCTGACATCACCAGATTCACCCTGCTGACATGGTGACGACCGCTGGGGATATTGGAAAGGCCAGGACAGGAGAGGAGGATGGCATTGTTTTTTTTTTTTGTGTGTGTTTGTGTGGCGCGCCCGCGGCGCGTAGCACTACAGCGTTTTGCATCGTTTATCGTGACGGCATTCCGAACTCAATGCGCGTGTTTACTTGAAATGTTCAAAAAATGTCTACGGCGGTTTAGGGGCCCTTTAAGTTGCTTTGCACTGCATTTGTGATCTCTTGGTGACTGTTCCTCCTCCACCATTCCTGCATAAAAACCTCACTGTGTTTCTTTCACTGCAGAGTCTCTAGTGCAAAATTGTGTGCTCATATGTAGGTTTCAGCATTGTTCTTTATCCCGTTTTCGATTTTCACTTTCACAATTCAAGATTTGCCATTGAGTATATTTTTTTCTTGATTAACTTTCCGATTACCTTTTTCGGTCGGTATTTTTGGAGTTTGAGCATCATGTTTAATTGTTACCAATGTTTATTTGATTCACTCATTTTGTTGACTCTGAGAAACTTCTGTGAGTGCACATGCTGCTCTTCAACAATGTAGTTGCATCGAGTACACAGAATACTAAAGTTTTTGCAGAACCAGTCTATATAGCAACGGCACAGTGCCCTACGATGTTGCGACTATTAAGAGACTTAAAAAATGCTTATGATCTTTGAACACAAATAGAATCAAACATTAATCGTACCCGTCATGGACGACCACCTTAACATGGGCACCCCATGCTACCATCAGGGAACCTCGCCCAGTTCATCCGCTGCAGCATGAAAGCTGCAAGGACCCGGGCTAGGGCTCCCCCAATCCCTCGCATACTGCCCCTCCCCACTGCTAAGTTTGTTGCAGCAAATTGATGCAAGTAAAGCAAAGGATAAATTTCTTGGGTGGCAGGTGACCTTTACCTTGTTCAGGCTCTTTGCATCGGAGCACAGAGTTCGTAGCTGTGAGCCAATCATTATTTTAGCTCTCTGAAAACACAAAGGTTAAACACATCAGGTTAAAGAGGTACGTGTACAAGAGGGGGACCCAAAAAACTAGACTTTCTCCAAAATAAAACATTTTCATTTAGGACAAAAAGGGCTTAGTTTGCTTCAAATTAATCTCCAACTGAATCCCTTGTCTAACTTTTCTTCCACTGGTCGAAGTAACTCTAGAAGTCAAGCTTAATGCTGTTGAGTGGCCTCTAGGAAGTTGTCTTCACTGCTTGCCTTGTGGCTAATATTCTTCTTTTATTGAATGTTCCTAAAAAAATAGCAAAGAAGACCACTGCGAGCTGAATCCCATGAATAGGGTGTGTGGGTAACACCAGTCCATCTTTAAGAGGCTAGATATTGCGTCATAGCCAAAGCAGTGGAAGCTGCAGCACTTTTTTGATGAAGTAAGCAGTCACCCACATTACACAATATTACGCCTTTCCTTTTTCATATTTTCTTAACCCTTTCAGCATCACTGACGTACCAGCACATTTCCATGTTTCTGTCCTGCCCAGTTCCTGTTGACATTCCTTTCGTCAGATAGAAATGTGAGGACAACACCAGGAAAGCATTTGCTATTATCAGTGTCATTTTTTTTCCTTTTCATTTCTGCACAACCAAACATAAACCGTTGTTTGCTTTACAATCTCCAGGGGAGAAATAAATGATGCTGTGGGTGTGACGTCTCTGAAAAACATGACACTGAAAGGGTAATACATTTTAATACCGCCAAGTAACATTGCAGATTGAAAGTCTGTCCAGGAAGAGCAAATTCCAGCTGCATAATTCCACAGTCCTCATAGAAAAAAACAATGACGATCGTCTTCACACATCCACATCACATTGTCACTTCTTTTTTTTTTTTAGTCTTGGTGAAGGTGTCAACTGGCTCAAGATGCTTGTTTTCGGCGTCATACCCTTAACAGCCGATTGCAACAAAATTCTGCGACGTGTAAAAAACCTAGCTGAAAATACTGTCGATACAGAAGGGCCTCCATACACAAATTTGACTATTGAAGCATGTGCGAGAGCATCCCGGAAAGCTCACAAAAAGTTGCAGTGTTTGTTACTGAAACTGAAAAAAATACCGCCATCACCTCCACTCGCTCAAAGTGGCGCATGACCCAACACTTCTTGGCAGGATCTCCGTGATTGCAACGGTGCACCCGTGCTATCTCTGAGGCCACATTGCTGCGTAGCATAGATACCACGGCCACCGCGGAGTGCTGCAACAAGCCCTTTTGCATAGTAGACGTTCGAACTCCCACTTGCTCTGATTGGTCTTTGTGGGCCTCCAGGCGTGGTGTCGTGAGCGAGCTTGGCGCCCGTAGCGGGCTGAGAAATCTTGGATGTGCTGGGATGCAGATCCCAGTGACTCCACCAGGTGCATGCATTCTCTGCTTATGTGCTGTTTAAAGGCTGCTAACAAAAAAAAAAAAAAACGTTTATCCTTGCACTCGGCCGCGCAACGCTTGAAACAGCGACGACACTTGGGCGATTGTAACCCAGCATTTTCCGGAAGTGCTCGCAAACTTTTCATCTTATTACTCATGATGATGATAATTTCTTTTTTGCGCATCTCGGACTTACGGCCGTCACTGCGCGTTGCATAGCGCAGCTTGCAACACCAAAACCGCGTTCCAATGCCGACAACGCGTTCCAGGAGACCCGCTCCGTGAATGGGTCTCGCTCTCATAGCGCGCAAAACCTCTTCAAGTCGCAGAGTACGAGTGTACGAACGCGCCAGCTGTGGACGAAAACGACGACCCTCGAACGCAATCATATGGTTCGCATAAATGCATGCTCTGCAGGCGTGGCTGTATAGCCTAGTGGTTACGACGCTCGTTTTTGGACCGGGAGTACACGGATTCGAATCCCGCCTCGGCAAGGAAGTTTATATTCTTTTCTATCTTGGTAGTGTTTTGCTACGCACCACAAATTACGGCTGGCTTAAACAGTTTCGCTGTTAAAAAAAAGTATACAATTACCAGCTCTGCAGCTTTGCTTGGTTCAGTGGTATATACTACAGTTTAAACCTGCTTATAACGAACCTCCATATAACGAATTCCTGGATATAACGAAGTTTTTATATTCCCCGCCGTTACTCCATAGAAGCACATGTATTTGAGACCTCTACGTAACGAAGTGGCAGCGAGAGACCCCCTCGAAATAACGAATTTTCCCCCCGCCGACAACCTAGAAATTTCACCCCAAATTTTGTCATTTTTGCACGAGCAGCAACCGGAAGCACCTTCTCCGCCGCGACAGAATGCAAAGCGAGCGCACGTGTGCGAGGCGGGCCTGCATCCCTTGACCCGGCGATCTTGCCGCCGCAAAGTTGACCTTTCCTCCTCCCTTCATTCAAACCTGATCCTACCGCTTGATGCAGCTGGCCTAGCCCACCAAGCCAGCACTCTTCTTTTCCAGTTGATGTTGCCGACGCGCCGGCAGATGCTGTGACACATCACACTCGATGAGCGCTGACACGCACTGTCAAACGCTGGCGGCGTGTGGAAGTACCGCTGCAGAAGCGAGCGAAGTGACCTTCGTGCTGTTGTCTATAGCTTCAACGCAAACGGAGCGCCGAGAACACACAGCACGGACAAAGCTACGAGCCGCCAACGCACCTACGCTGCCTAAACTCTGCCACAACGCAGATCGCTTTCAAGATACGACCCGCGCGACCGCGTGATGCCGTGCAGTACGCAGTTGATGCCAGATTACAGTACAACGCCGCCCGCTACCCTCCCCCCTCGCCGGTGCCTCAAGCGCAACGGAAGAAGGCAGGCGCGCTTCCTCCCTGCTTTTCTTTCTTGCGCGCGCGAGATTTAGACGTGGTCGTCGGCTCCCCTCATACGTTTTCACGCGCACATACAGCATTCGGCGCGCGGCGACTGCGTTATCGCCCTGGACTTTATACGGAACATCTATGAGCCAAAACCAATTTTAGGGCCACAATGCGTCACAGACACAACATCTTCAGATAGCAAATACGATCCGTATTGCTATCTGAAGATGGTGTCTGTGACGCACAGAGACTCAAGGGCCATACTTTTGCTGGCGGAAACCAAAAATGCGTCATAGTTGTCGTCCCCGGCACTTTGGGCAGCCAATGCCATCGTCAAGCCACCAAGCCAAGCAACATGAAAAGTCAAAATGGCCGCTCGGGCCGGCGCAGGGTGGCAGTTCGCAACGTATGATGCGGGAACAGTCCCACAGTTTCGACGCAACAGCGGGGTTACCAATGCATTGGGTTCTATGGGAGCTGTGCCGGGACCGGCTGAAAACGACGTAACAGCCGGGAAAACGCAGCACCCGGGAACGTAACAGCGGTGTTCTACTGTAACACTATACGACGCTACTACGTCATCGTGACGCTCGCTCTTCGTTCCGGTGCCTCGCGCTTGTGCGAAACGACACGCGTCCACGGTTCAGTACCTGGTGTGACATTCCAAGGATGAGTGCTTCGACGAAAACGGGTGCGCGTTACAACCGAGGGCGCGTTAGAATCGAGTAAATACAGTAAGCGTTTCTTTTGAAATTTTCATGCCGAACCTGCATATAACGAAATCCCATTTATAACGAAGTTTTTCGGAATTTGTCAATTTCGTTATATCCAGGTTTAACTATATTCATTTATGACAAACTTAGCCAAATGAAATTTCATTGCAGTTGGTCTTCCAGTTACTACGACCTTTGCTGCGACAGGAAACGGGCACCTAAGACAGATGGTTTATGTAGTATAGACAATTACAATGTTTACTTGTTCGCATCACTACAGTGTAATGATATGAAGGGACATGCGGAAAAAGCTGTCATTTCGACTGCTTGACAAAGCTGTGGTCCCCCGCATTGGCCATCACAGCACTGACATAAACACACTCACCTATAACTTTTGAGAAATTACAAAAGTTATGCAAATAACAAAAGAATGTTGTGTACAAAAGATACAAGCTTATACAATGTTACAGTATATATAAAATACAATTATAAATTCTACACAGACAAATGCAATCTTACACAGACTCAAAAGAAAAAAGCACAACGTGTACGTTATTATACAAATATTTCTGCTTCATGCAGAACAAGAACGAAAAAAAAGCAAACATACTGCTCTACAGAGAGATTGTTCTACCCGTACATATGCTTGAAGAGGAAAAGACTACTTTATTCGAGGAACACTGGAATATCGGTTGTAGTTGGATGAGATGAATCTTGCGGCTGTTTTCTACTGCTTCTAACATTAAAATTAGGTGATCTTGATGAGATGACAGATTGACGAGACGTATTCAAGCTGCAAATGAATGAAGTTACATAAGCTAATTGCGTGTGCTGGCAGGTGAGTGACTTAGGTTGTTCCAAAGAAGGCCAACGATGAACACTGCGAGCTAGCGCATTTCTCGCCGTTACCGTGAACCGTCCTGCACACAATATTGTGCTATTGCAGCAACGTGAAACTGCAGGAAGTTCGCAAATGAATATTTCTTTACTACAGGCGGCGGTCGTTGGCAGAGCGAGAGTGCAAAGGGAGAACACATTTGTGACGTAGTAAAGAACCTTACAATCATGATAAGTTTCAATAGTTGCCTGGCGCAGGTGTACAAATACCTTGGAATTATCTTCACACACAAACACGCAGTGTTTGTGTGGAAGCATATCGATCACATTATACCGAAAGCACAAAAAAGATACGGTTACTTGAGACAAACGTTACCGAAATCGCCAAAGTGTACTAAACTCAATGTATAAAACACTTACTCGTCCGATATTTGGAGTAGGCTTATTGCATTTCGAACCCATATAAATGTGCGAAATTAGGAAATTAGACACAGTTCGGCAGCGGTGCGCGCCTGAGCAGCACCTAAATATTGCGCTTGCTTTTGCAGTGCTGTCGGACCCACGAGAGGAACTGCTGCTGCCCAGATTTACGCGACGAGCCCAGGGTATCGCCTGCATCATCTGTGTTCGCGCGTGAAAGACGAGGCAACGCCCACTTTGCGAGGACTGCCTAAGTGCCGACGGCTTAAAAGGACCAGCGCAACGAGAATTCGACACAGTTCGGCAGCGGTGCGCGCCTGAGCAGCACCTAAATATTGCGCTTGCTTTTGCAGTGCTGTCGGACCCACGAGAGGACTGGCTGCTGCCCAGATCTACGCGACGAGCCCAGGGTATCGCCTGCATCATCTGTGTTCGCGCGTGAAAGACAGGCAACGCCCACTTTGCGAGGACTGCCTAAAGTGCCGACGGCTTAAAAGGACCAGCGCAACGAGAATTCGACACAGTTCGGCAGCGGTGCGCCCTGAGCAGCACCTAAATATTGCGCTTGCTTTTGCAGGTAGGCGCATTTTTTTGAAAAATCCTGTTATACTGTAAACTGTGCACTGCTGTCGAAAAATCTGTCACCTGTTTTGTTTGCATTCGTTGCTCTTGGCTTGCTGTTGGGTTTACTGTTGGTTTGCTGTTGCAATGGCTAAGAAATGACAAAGGCCCTTCGAAATTTCAAGCGTGAGCTTAGACTAGAACTCAGAGGCTTAAAAGAAAAATTGAGGGCATTGGGGAAATCACGAAGCAGTTTACAGGAAGTATTGAAAGAAAACAGAGACTTCGTGCCCAAAATAGAAATTGGACAAACAAACTAGAGAGCTGGAACAGTATCAGCGTTCCAACAATGTTGAGATTAAGGGCATTCCGTTGAGGGTGAACCAGTTGCTATAATCAAACAATTGGTGTAGTCATACGAGGAAGTAACGGAAGCTGACATTGACGTTTGCCATCGTGTGCCTACTGCTCGGCACGATGAATCAAAC
The DNA here is from genome assembly GCF_013339745.2 of Dermacentor silvarum. NCBI lineage: Eukaryota > Metazoa > Arthropoda > Arachnida > Ixodida > Ixodidae > Dermacentor > Dermacentor silvarum. The sequence continues at coordinate 192,441,501 of NC_051157.2, forward strand.
ATAATTGTCCGTTCACCCGTAGAACAAAAAGAAATGCTTTCCTCAGCAAAGCGAAGAAATTAAAATTAGATGCAAAGAAACTTGGATTCCAATCCCCTTCCAGAGTTTATGTGAACGAACACCTAACCCCGCTATGGCAGCAACTTCTCGTGCCACACTACAAAGAAAGAAGAGCTCGATGGAAATCGTGTGGTCGCAGGGGCAAAGTGTTTGCAAGGAAGATGAAAACTCCCAGTGTTGAGGATTGCATGCATTAGCGACACTGAAAGAGAACGAGGAACGTAGTGCGCGGTCTTCTGGGTGTACTTGTAGAGTGCGCATACGCAATGGACAGTCCTGAAGCGTGTAGCTATTACGATGTTGCCACTTTTAACGAAACTTTTTCAGGTGATTCTAAACCATTTAAAATCCTACATCTAACCCGCGTCGCATTAGAAATAAAGGGCCAACTTAGTGACTTGTATGCCTCGATCACCCATAGCGTTGATATTCTGATGTATACGGAAACGTGGCTAACAGAAACGGAAAAAACCGCCACATTTCCACGGTTACTCATATATGGTCTCGTGCGGGACAGCGGTAGAGGTGGTGGCATAGCTATTTATGTTAAAACGTCATTAAGGCATGAAATTATTTCTGAGTTTTCAGTAAAACAACAACATTGAATGTATGTCGGTTCGTTTACAGAAATTAATAGTTTAGTAATGTATCGACCACCAATGGGCAACAAACTAGATTTTTTTTAGTATTTGGAGCGTATGCTTCCTCTCTATGTCAATTTTCGATGCCTTTTGTAATAATAGGGGACGTCAACATAGATATGTTATCGAGTACACTGCAGCTAAAAGTTTACAGAAATCAACCGCCTTTGCATGCACCAATCTTATTACGGAAGCCACAAGATTAACTGAAAAAAGTGCAACTTCACTCGACATATGTGTAACAAACATACATTTTCGAGACTGTTTTTCTGGACTGCTCACGGCTGACGTAAGCGCCACATCTACCAATTTTTTTTGCTTACTGCCAAACATGCGCGGTCAAACGTGAAACCACAGTGGAAGCCTTATCTCGCAGCATTAGTGCTGCGGCTTGGAAGTGGTTCGCTCACATATTCAATCAGTCGATTGGACATACGTGTTTGAGCAAAGAAACCCAAAATGCAGCATACGAGGCATTTTTTTGAAACTTAGAGTATGTTATAATCAAGCATTTCCAATGACCTGCGAAACCCAAACCCAAACGTGCAAGGAAGCCGTGGATTGATGAACGCTACTGAAATGATTAAAACAAACAAAAAATAAAATGTACCACACTTTTGTTCGGTCACGGAACCTGGAGGCGTTGTCAGAGTTTAAAAATACCGAAATAGTTGACACCGCTTAAAGCGTGCGAAGGAGACATATTCGAAAGTTTGTTTACGAAAATAAAAATGACTCTAGGAAGGTGTGGGACGAGGTTAAGAATCTAATGTCAAAGAAAAAGAGCACCACTGCTATGCTTTCATACTAATGCAGGCACCTTATCTGATAGTGACGCAGCGAATAAGATGAATGATTACTGTGGCCATGCAGAATACAAAAAACGATAGCAATATAGCTCCCTGTATCACATTAAAAGAGTCTGGGCTTATAAACTCCGTGTCACTATCCCCAGTAACACAGAGGAAGTAAACAATTAATAAACCAGATTAAGAATAACGGAGCCGCTGGCTTTGATGAGATCAAGGCAACTCCGCTAAAATACATAGCTGATATTATAGCTCCAGTGATCGTTATGTAATAAATAGAAATGTTCGAAAACTGGCATTTTCCCAGACCACCTAAAAATAGCGAGAGTGTATGGCCCTGTCTTCAAGGGTGGTGATAAAAGGCAGTCA
>NC_051157.2:192443479-192476672 GCF_013339745.2 Dermacentor silvarum
GGGCCATGTCATCAACAAGTCTGGAGTGTGCCCTGACCCACAGAAAACGGCGGCCATCACTGACTTTCCTCCGCCCGCCGACAAGAAGGCAGTGCGTAGATTTCTTGGCCTGTGCGCCTATTACAGGCGCTTCGTCAAGGATTTTTCACGGATCGCCGAGCCACTGACGTACCTCACGAAGGCCGACGTCGAGTTCAAGTGGGAGACGCCGCAAATCGAAGCACTTGAAGAACTGAAGCGACGCCTGCAATCGCCGCCCATTCTTGCGCATTTCGACGAAAACGCCGATACCGAAGTCCACACCGACACAAGCAGCGTAGGACTGGGCGCCGTGCTTGTGCAGAGGACTGACGGACTAGAAAGGGTTGTAAGTTACGCTATCCGGTCGCTATCGAAGGCGGAATCAAATGATTCCACAACAGAAAAGGAGTGCCTCGCCATCATCTGGGCTACATTAAAGTTTCGCCCCTACCTCTATGGCAGGCCCTTTAAATTTGTGAGCGACCACCACGCCTTGTGTTGGCTAGCTAACTTGAAGGATCCTTCAGGTCGCCTCGCACGATGGAGTCTGAGACTTCAAGCATTCGACATCACCGTCGTCTACAAGTCCGGCCGAAAGCACTCTGACGCCGACTGCTTGTCTCGCGCCCCCGTCGAACCGCCGCCACAGGACGACCAGGATGACGACACTTTCTTGGGACCCATCTGTGCCGACGAATTCGCCGAACAACAGCGAGCCGACCCGGAACTAAGTAGCCTTGTAGACTACCTGGAAGGCAAGACCGTCACTGTGCCGAAGGTGTTCAGGCGAGGATTGGCGTCGTTTTTCTTGCAAAACGACATTCTCCTAAAGAAGAACTTTTCGCCTCTCCGAGCCAACTGCCTCCTCGTGGTACCCTCAGCATTGCGTCCAGAGGTTCTGCAAGCTCTCCATGACGACCCAACGGCTGGACACCTCGGTTTTTCCCGCACGCTCGCGAGGATACAAGAAAAATACTACTGGCCTCGCCTATCTGCCGACGTCGCCCATTACGTAAGGACATGCCCAGACTGTCAGCGACGCAAAACACCGCCGACAAGGCCAGCCGGACTTCTACAGCCGATCGAACCACCTCGCCGACCATTCCAGCAGATCGGGATGGACTTACTTGGGCCTTTTCCGACGTCGACGTCCGGGAATAAATGGTTCGTCGTAGCTACGGGCTACCTCACCCGCTACGCCGAAACAAAAGCCTTGCCCAGAGGCAGTGCCGCACAGGTAGCCCGATTCTTCGTTGAGAACATTCTCCTGCGTCACGGTGCTCCAGAAGTCCTCATCACCGACAGAGGCACGGCCTTTACGGCAGAACTAACTCAAGCCATCCTGCGATACAGCCAGAGAAGCCATCGCCGGACCACCGCCTACCACCCGCAGACGAATGGCCTCACCGAGCGCCTAAATAAGACCATCGCCGACATGCTGACAATGTACGTCGACGTCGAACACAAGAAGTGGGATGCCATCCTTCCGTACGTGACCTTCGCATACAACACGGCCGTGCAAGAAACGACGCACATGGCGCCGTTCAACTTGGTCTGCGGAAGGAACCCGGCAACGACGCTTGACGCCATGCTACCGGACGTCACCGATGAAGAAAATCTCGACGTTGCCACCTATTTGCAGCGTGCCGAAGAAGGTCGATAGCTCGCCCGCCTGCGCATCAAGAACCAGCAGAGGACCGACAGCCGACACTACAATCTCCGACGACGCTACGTCGAGTACCAGCCCGGCGACCGTGTTTGGGTCTGGACTCCAATACGCCGGCGAGGACTTAGCGAGAAACTGTTACGACGCTATTTCGGACCCTACAAGATTATCTGACGGATTGGCGCACTGGACTATGAGGTCGTGCCAGACGGCATTTCGCAGTCACAGCGGCGCCGCGCACTACCCGAAGTCATCCACGTGGTGCGTCTTAAGCCTTTCTACGCCCGCTGACGAACTTATGTACTTCGTTGCTTTGTTATTTTTATTGTCTTTATTACGCGTGGTTTATGTTTTCGAATTCGTGTTCGTTAGTAGCATCGGGACGATGTTTTTTTTTTAAGGGGAGGGTATTGCCACGTGTACTTGTTTATCTTTCACCGGTGACAGCTCTTCACCGGCTAACAAATGTTAACCGTTATCGCACGGCGCAGGACGCGTCTGCATGTATTGGAAGTTTCTCGAACGTTATCGATGCTTCTTTCCGTTGTCTGTATTCACCGACGCTTATGTTATCAGGTTGTATGACCGACGCGAATTGTCTAGAACTTTGTGGAAGACACGCGGGCACCAGGGAATAACCTGGAACATTCGATAACTCATGTATAAAAGCCAACGCGTTTCGCCGCTGATCAGATTTCGACGATCGCCGACTGTGTTCGCCGCTTTAGTTGTGCTTGCTTGCTTTTGTGGGCACAGGTTCGCCCAATAAAGAATAAGTTTTGTCATACACAGTTTTACGACTGTTTACTTCAGCGTCACTACTACGTGACAATATAGTGAAACAGGCATGGAAAATAATACTTGAAGGCTGGGAATACTGATTAAAAAAAAACGATACTTTATGTCTGCCTGACGCAACTAAATTAAGACACAAAAAAACAACAAATAACAAATGCAAGAGAGACTACGATTTATTAAGAAATTAGCATGCTTTTACATGAGGGCGGTTAGGTACAAATCTTCGAAATTTTCTTATATACAATGACATTATCCGTATTGTACAGGCCAGACTTCCCAACACTGCCAAATACACTTCCGCCCATTTGAAGTGCACAAGTTTGAAGAAATCTGTTTGGAGAGCATGCGGAACGTAGTCTAAGAATCACTGTGAAGATTGTGGAAACAATAGCAAACTACCACCGCCCGACGGCGGTGGACACCTTAAAAAGTAAAAACAAACAAAACAAGAGCCGCGTGCACATCACACTTTTTTTTCTTCTTTTGCTCTTCGCTCTCATTTCCCCTGACGGCTGTCCGCCGTTTCGCATTCGCCAACCGCTCGCGCGCAATGTCAGCGCGGCGGCGTATGGTGGCCAGCGCGTCCCATTTCAATGCTGCTAGCAGTTGTTTTCCGAGAGTTGGTTGATCTAAAGGAATAGGTCGAACCCCATAGATTTCCGAACAGCCAATGTTGCCCGGTAACATGAATAAGGGTCTCTAACTGCACTCGAAAGCGAAACTTGAGGCTAAATAGTGTTCATATAGGCGCCGATATTGAAAATAGGCATTTATAGGCATTTAGGCACAAACGCCAAAATAGGCATTTATAGGCAGTATAAAAACACTATAAAAGCCCTTCTTAACCTCTAATTTATGCTCATATATCAAAGTGGGGCGATAGGAGCGCAAGGAACAAAAAAGGCATTTGCCTAAAATCCGGTCTCTAGAATGTGTTCCAGCAGGATAACTACCGTATTTACTTGCATAATGACGGCACCTCGGAAGTATGTATGAAAATTGTTCCCCCCTTCATGCAGTGATGGCACCCCATACGTACCGTTGCAGCAAGTGACGATGGCATTAACGACACATGTGCGCTAGTTTGCGAAGTACCTATTGCACACCGCGCGTTAACCCTTTCATGGAGAAAGACGTGAATGCAAGCTGTGTTAGGTTCCGCGAACAAATCCGAACATCCGAAAAAATCCGCGAACATACGGCTCCGCGAAGAAATCCAAAATGGTCAATGCCATATATTTACAACGCTGGCTGCATCTTAAAACAGGCACTAATTTTCTAACGTCTTTTTTTTTTTGCCGAGCATTTGCTGGCAGTCTGCGGGAATACAGGGATTTTTTTTTCGCGCCGATGGTTTCAATTTTTGTTCCATTTTTTTTTCTCTTTGTTTGCGCCGGCGCGTCTGCTACCGCTCGCACATCTGCGTCCGTTACAGTTCCGGTTTTGTCCCGCAGGCAGTTTCTGCTTCTTGCGCTCGCATAACTGATGGCTATCTGATTTATAATCTCTGATACGGATACTCACTTCTTTAGTGCTCGCAGGGGTGCGATTACATCCATTCACAGGCGGGCACTGGTACACATAAATGATGCTGCCATGCCTGCGTGTCCCTTTTTTGAGACTTCCAAGCTCATTGCCTCTCGTTGCATATAAGATGAATGATTAGTGGAGGTTTCTCACTTCTTGTTTTCTGACGAGCACGCGACCATAGGGTTTTCCTGAGTGCGCTCACCTGCGCAGTTTGATTACGCCATGGATGGTCTATGCTATACCAACGCAAAATATTTTTTTCTCAGCTTGAGTTTGCCGTGAAAAAATTACGGAAATTTTTTTCGAAATAGGTCGCTCTGAAGAATTTGTAAACATGCAATAAAAAATGCTCTTGGGAGTCGCATATGGCGAAAAAAATCTACCTTCAAAGGGTTAACCTTGCATTGTGCTGTTTTGCATTGTGCTGTTTTGCATTGTTTTGCATTTGCTGTTTTGTATGTGCAAGTTACACATATATGCCCACATATATGCCATCATCAAAGCTTTTGAGTTTGCTCTTGAGCTCAGCAACCATGCTTTCTGCACGCAAGCACGAACAGAACATTGTCCTGCATTATTTATCTTAATGGTGACATTAGGTGCACCGTATCTTGAAACAGCACATAGACACAAGAACCCGTGGCTAGAGCGGAAGGTTCGAGGTATCGTGTTTTTGCTGCATGTATTTGTGTAAATAAAGTGCATACCGGACATTCAACATGTGTATATAGATTTGTAAATAAAGTGTTTTCAGTGTATAACGGCTCATTCCTTTAAATGCAGGCACACATTCACCACGCCATGTTGCATCTAAAGGAACTAAGTTCTAGAGGGCATGGCAGGTATGTGCCCGTCCCAAGTAGAATGCAGAGAATCATTTCTATAAGGCCTTCTAGAATGTGTATCTGCTCTTTATTGAGCAGATATAGGTTAACCGCCTATTATATGTCAAAAATTAAGGGGGTTTACGTGCCAAAACCACGATATGATTTTGAGGCACGCCGTGGTGGGGGACTCCGGAAATTTCGACTACCTGGGGTTATTTAACGTGCACCTAAATCTAAGTACAAGGGTATTTTCGCATTAATGTATGTCTCCTCAATAAAGAGCACCACACAGGCAAAATTAATACAGAGCCCGTCACAACAGGACTTCCCCTATTGAAAAAAATGTGCACGAGAATGTACGAGAAATAGTTGTACGCGATTATTGCTCCGTAGACTGTCTGCGAGAAATCGTACAGTATATGCAGCAATAATCGCGTACATTTCTCGTACACATGTGTACGAGAACGCGTTCTTGTCACTGAGCGAGATTCTCGTACATCATGAACGAGTTTGTTTCTACGAGCTCATACATTTATCCAGCCAGCGAACAAGGTTGGCGGTTACGGAAGCGGGGAGGTCCATCCTCTTACGCCTGGGGCTATCTGCTCCTCTCAGCCATCCGCCGCCTCAGACTGTTAGCTTACCCCATGCCATCCGGAGCAACATCACCGTACCTCCTCTACCTCGCAACATGCACCCAGTGCACCACGCACAGCGAAGGGAGGCCCGGGCTCGGGCCATACACAAGCGGTACGGGAATTTGCCCTCTACAGCCTACACGGATGCGGGGTCTTACCCCAGACGCGCAGCCACAACAGCCACCGTAATCGTCAACAAAAACCATCGGAGCAGCATTTCGCTCACCCGATACAATCCCCTCCAAGCCGAGGAAGCGGCCATAGCCCTCGCGCTCTCCCAAACACAGGTTGAAGTCATAGTTACCGACTCCCAACAGGCGTGCCGCAACTTCGCTCGCGGCAGAATTCATGCCACTATGCTCAAGATAATAAATCAAAAGCCGCCAACCAGATCAGTCATAATCATCTGGGCGCCAGCTCATCACGGCATTCCTGGCAACGAGGTCGCCAACCACGTGGCTCGAGATTTGACCCACCGAGCCGACGCCGAGGAATCTGAACCCGAGCACATGCACCCTCTAGTCTCAAAACAAGACATCACACAACACTACAAGCTAACCCGCAGAACATATGCACCCCCACACAAGTCACTACCTAGAGAGCAGGAGCGATTCCTCCGAGCTCTACAGGTTAACACATTCCCCCACCCAACCAGAAACCACCCCATAGCGCCTACACAATTCCCTCAGCAATGCCGCTTCTGCGCAGAGCCCGGGTCCCTCAGGCACGTAGTAGGGGGCTGCACAGAGGCACCACTCAATCCTCCGAACCCTTACCACACCAACGAGCTTTGGGAGAGAGCCTTGGCGAGCTGCGACCTCGAAGATCAGCAACGGCTGATTGCGAGGGCCCAGGACGCGGCCCGAGCTCAAGGCATTCTGGAATGAGGACGCCTCTCCAAAGCTGCATTTAGACATTAAAGATGTTTATTCTCTCTCTCTCTCTCTACAAGTTCAGTGCGTACAAGATGGCCAGCTTGTACGACCTGCGAGAGCATGCACCTTGAAAAAGATGGGTACCTCATGTTCATATTTAGTATAATAATGCAAATACAATTCTTCTAAGTGTACTACATGCATGATCACTTGTACTGACCTTACTGCAGTGTTGTCTTGCTGTAATGGTTTCTTCATAAATCTACAGTAAAGAGTTATGTTGAGGTAAAAAAATGTCAGTTGAGGTAATGGGTTGCACTTGTTAATAAACAAGTACACTTTACACAGGTTCTTCAGCAGTATTCAAGCTTACATTAATGGTGAAGTCCTCCGATTTTATGCAAGAGCACGTCATACATGTCACAAGCGTTGTTCACTGGACCTTGTATTCAGGGGCGGGGGCGTAGCCAGGGGCGGGGGGGGGGGGGGGGCGCTGCTGGGGCTTCAGCCGCCCCCCGAAATTTTTTTGTGCCGGCATGCACCGCCGTCCAAAACTACAACCGACGTCGGTAATCATTCTGGATTCTGTCTACAATGTCTTTTTCACGCTCGAAAAGACATTTCGGCACGAACATTGCGAACTCGGGCTGGATTTCGTGGCAACGCCCTTGCACCTGGAGTCACGTAACGCAAGGAACCCCATTCGAGCGCGAACTTTCAAGGGCTTTTCCATAACGAGCGGGCGCGGTGCGGCATCTCGCAGCGGCCGCGGAATTTGCGTGGATTTCAATTACGAAACTTCATGGGTATAAAGTTCTCACAATCTTTTGACGCGAAAGGTGCACTGACATTTCCAAAGGCGTGCTTTAAAAGATTTTTAATTCTGCAACTTTATGGGGTTAATGCTCTTATAAACTTGGGCCAACATGCGTGCACTGGAGCCCTCGTGTCCAAGCCGTTCCAGAAATGAAAGCACACGCTCGCAATCTTCCACACACACGAAAGTACTAAATATAACCGTGACTGTGAGCTAGCAGCTAATAATTTTCTCCAAACATTTTCAGGAAGCGTGCCCAATATGATCGATCAGCTGGACCAGGGCAGGCAAAGTAAAATATGAGAAAACAAAAGAAAGTAAATGGCCTATTATTGAGGAAATTCTTTTTGCGTGCGACAAGGTATGGCTCTCCGTTGCCACAGGGAGACTGGCCCTATGGATTTAAGCATAGCCCCCACTGAAAATACAGGTATTTTCAGAGCGCTTCTTCACATACGAGCTGATTGTGGAGATACATATCTGAAGAACCGTTTGGAAAGTTGCCCCAGTAATGCCTCGTATTCAAGCCCAGATGCGCAAAACCAAATTATAGAAAGTTGTGGTGAAATTATCAAAGAAAGCCTAGTTGCAAAAGCAGGCTGCTTCTCCATACTTCCTGACGAAACGACGGACATCGCTAGAATCAAACAGCCTACTGTTTGTGCAAGGCACCTAAACAAGGATGCCAACGACATCGAGGGAGTGTTTTAGGTTTTAGCACCGGAATAGATGCTCTCTCTCATTACGACTGCATGTTCTATATAAATGTGTACAAACTGCTGCAGATTCTACTCACCCTTCCAGTGACCACTGCCAGCGCAGAGAGAATATTTTTTAACAAGAGTTCACTAAAAAACTACTTGCGCTCTATAATGTCTGTGGAACGCATGGTTAGGCTGGCGCTTCTATACACCCACACAGATGTCGGCATCAACGTGTCCGAAGTCATTGACGGCTTCGGTCAACTTCCCCGATGAGAGAAGTTTGACCTTTAGATAGCGAAGCAGCAAAAATCAATGCAAGTAAAAAGCTCTGTTCTTTCAGGTCCATAAGCTCGTAATTTTGAAAACGTATGACTGTTCGTTAGCCCATTTAGCCCATTATTCTAACTGTTAGCATCATGATCAAAATTATCATCCGAATACGAAAATTACGAGGACATCAATAACCAATTTTGACCGACCTTGCTCATTGAAAGCCCGGCCCACGTGGCATTTGCCAAAAACTCACTCGGATATTGGGTAGTTCAACTTGCCGCATCATCTGTGGCTTTCGTTTGTCATTTTCTTTCCGTTTTAGCTACCTCCTTTTATTTCTTTTTTGAAACGAAGCAATACCCTACTTTAATTTTGGCTGCAGAATAATTGTTGACGCTGTGCAGGCAGTTAAATTACACACTTTCGTACCGATTTCTGCATTATTCCTCTATTATTCTACCCGTATGGCGCTGTCGCGACCGCCGCATGGCCCGAGTACATATCACGATTTCTGCGATCATAGTTTTGTTCTTTGCCTAGATCATCTGTCTTTCTGTGCGCAAAGTTTACTATCTGTGACTACGCAACATGTTTATTTGTCTTGTTTGACGCATTATATACAGTGACGTTTGCTTAATTACGTAGATTTATTGGAGACTTAGACGTATATTTAAATATCTTGTTGCGAGGTTTCGTGTATACAAGCAGTGAACTTTGTTTCCAGCGACACTTTTTTTGCCCTTTAGCGAGTTGTATCTGGCATTTGTATATTCAATTCTATCTTCACATCTGTAATGTATATTTTGCAGAACTCCTGCTTTTAAATGTACTCACTATTGCGACTACTCTTTCGGTTCAATTGCTCACAATACACGACTGGTAACTGCTGCTCCTGCGCAATCCATTGCAACTAAGGACAGCGTCATTGAGGTTTTTTCCTGGCCGTTGCATATGTGCAAAATTGTAGACAAGGTTCTTGAATGACAAAGATTGATCAAATATTTCTCCTCAACTTTTTCATTTCATGGCCTTTACGTTTTTCATATCAGCTGCATGCACTGCCTTGCTGGTTTCGAACTGATATAGTTGTAAAGTTTGCGTAATATTTTCTTTACTTATTAAATAGACGAAAAAAACGCGACAGCATTGGCATCAGTTGTTTCTGGCACATTTTTTTGGACATACGAATATATATATATATATATATATATATATATATATATATATATATATATATATATATATATATATATACTTTTATGAGGAAATACATATTTTACTTGACAGTGCGTAGTGCTCAATGATTCGTTTGCAGCATCTAATTTACAATGGCATTGGCAATGCAGCTAATATTCATGTATTTGATCCCTCGACAAATTTTATAAGGAGGAGGCCGCGCTGCAACCTGAGCCCCCCCCCGAACAAAATTTCTGGCTACACCACTGCTTGTATTGGTACTTCGATACACCCGGTCTGTTGACAGAAGGCCATTGGAGTGTGTTGCTTGAGTGACAGCTTCCAGCGAACGTGAAAAAGTAAAGAAAAGCCAACCATGTTTTTTTCACACACGCAATAAGATAATACATAGGCAAAAGCAATTTGGCTTACATTCACACAAGTAAGAATACTTCAGCATTCAGAACATGAGATACTCAACAAAATTTATAAAAAATAAGTCGTTTCCTGCAATGCTTATGACTTCTAAAGAAACATGCATTAGTGTGGTAGAATAACCTGTCACATTAGCAGATCACTGAAACAAGTGTTATCACAGTAAAAAAAGACACATTATTTGAGTAACAATAATGACTAGTATTGAAGCAACAGAACTAACATGCATAAAATCTACTTTTAGAAAGCAGCACCAACAGGTGGATCTAACTAAATTACCTGGAAACTGCTATTCTACCAGCAAAGTAAAAATCATGGTGGCGCAGTGGCTTTGGCATTGCACTGCTAAGCCGAATGGAGCAGGATAAAATCCCAGGCGCAACGGCCATATTTCGATGGCGGCAAAGTGCAAAAACACCCCCATAAGGTGCACTAGGGCACATGTTAAAGAACCCCGGGTGTTCAAAGTTAATCCAGAAATCCCCACTACAGTGTCTCTTAATCATATTGTGCAGAAGGAATTGGTGTTAGGCAAGTTGTTGTTTGCTGAACGTCATACTGTAGCGCAAAGTCACAAATACCTAGAAGATGCACAGACACGTTCACAGGCGCTACTAACAACTTTATTTGAAACACGGCGAGATGCACTATATATACTCTTCACAATGCGCAGGTGCACCAGCAACTTCGGGCAGACCACATAGGGCGATTATCAGGGCTAACAAGATCATTTTGAAGATATAAAGAAAGCAAGTTGCGCGTCTTACAAAACAACAGAGGTCTCACTTACACAAGCACTACTTTTTTTCTTTTATGTAAAACGCTTCCAACAGCACACGTGTGGTTTTATCTTTACTTCTGCCCAGGATCTTCCCATAATGAAATCTCGCGCGACAAGGGCAAGCTTTACATTTACAGTGTGCTGAAAGATGAGCATTCAATTCTTTCGTCATGCTGTTGGCATGTTACCTCATTCGATTATGGACGCAGCGGCCAGTTTGTCCTACATAGGACTTTCCACAAGACAGTGGGATTTCATAAACCACTCCGGTGGCGCACCGCCAGTAAGGTGTGACGTGTACTTGGCAGCCTACCTTAGATCTGCGCATTATGCGGGGACACAGTTGCGGAAGCCTATTGGGAACAGAGAACACTACAAAAGCGGCCACACCGGCGAATGAGGCCAGAGCCGGTGAGCGGAGTGGCCAAAGGCCGCAAGTTGTGCCGTATGTGCATAAGCTGAGCCACAATTTAAAGAAAGTGGCGAACAGGCATGGAGTGCTTGGATAAGGCCAAATTCGTATATAGAATCATCTTACAGCAGCTACATGTAAGAAAATTTCATACTTTCTAAAACAAGAAACTTTCAGATGGCTGGAGCAAGAATCTACTTATGCCAAAATAATTGTCATTAATTTTGTATGGTCCATTCTACCTTACTTTCTTTTCAACCAAAATTATATATACAGTGCAAGGGCTCACCACACCTAACAAAATTGGCACCACTCCTTAAAGTGCATGGTATTGTTTGAAGCGACAGCACAAGTTCGCTTTGCGATTGTTAGCCAATGAAATGATTGTCAAACTTCTTGAATCACAGGACGCCTGGGCAGGATAACTAGTCACATTGGGCGCCCTTTCATGAGTTTTTGTCCACAAAATCAAGTAGATAAAGACATTAGCCTGAGGTTCAAATGTTAATGCATTCTGTTTCATAATGATGTAATTTATGGTCTTTGACCCAAGCCAAGCCAAAAAAGCTCCTGTTCTGGAGCAGAGACAGGTTACTGAATTACAACCTGGAAGGTAAGCTCGTGGCACCTTTCTCCTGCTTCAGAGAAAGCTTCCTGCTGGCACGTTCCACGGTGCAGGTTACTGTTGTCAGTGTTGTGTGAAGTGCCAGTGCTGAAGTTCATTCTTTTGCGCAGGACGGCAGTTTCAGGTTTAGTGGGCTTGTAGGAAGACAAGCTCAAGATAACTTCGTGGTTTGCACAGGCTTTTTTTAGTTATAATACGTCAAGCTTTGCTTGTGACTTGGCCGCACAGGTGGTCCGTTAGTGTCGCTGTGAAGTTGACATTTAGATGTATGTCCCGGAAGACCGAATAATGGTCTGTTCTAGTTCACAGCTTGCGAAGAATGCTTGAGTTTCCAAGTCTTGATTTACTGTCAGCATTCTTGTACTCTTGGTGCCAGTAATTTTTTCCCAGCTGGCCAAATTATCTTGAGGTCCCACGCTGACTCTACTAATGCTTTCAAGTGCAGACTTTTCAGGACTAGAATTCTTTGCTTTGCAAGTCTTTCGCAGGAGAGGTGGCACTTACAGATTTGTATTCTGGACGCAAGTGAGACGAACCAGTAAGTCTTGGTTACAATGTTTTATCCATAAGTTCTGTTTAAGGTATTGTCAAGGGTTCGACGAAAATTCATTAAGCCAGGTAACATGATTATGAAGTTGTGGTGAATGACTAAGTGACTATCATCGTGTTAGCGACGATACAATTTTTCGTCAAACGTTTAACTCCTACAGGACTACACAAAAGACGTAATCAAGACTTGCCGGTTAATTTAACTCACGTCTTGAATAGCCACCTCAAAATGCCACCTTTTCTTAAACCACACTTGCAAAGCCAAGAGTCTTATCCTGAAAAATCTTCACTTGAAGACATCAGCAGCATCAGCGTGGCGCCTCAAGATAATTCAGCAAGCCGAGAAGAAATTGCTAACAGTACAAGTAAAAGTATGCCAACAGAAAATGAAGGGCTTGGAAGCCGATGCATTCTTCGCAAAGTGTCAACTACAGGGTCATTGTTCATGAATGCGTAACTCCATGCCAACTTCATGCCGACGCTAAGAACACCAGGGCAGGCAGTTGCAAGAAATTTGGTGCTCTAAGTAAAATGCGCTGACTCAAACCATGGAAGTTACCTTTAACACTTCTTCTTGCAACTACACTGAACCTAAACATGCTGTTTTGGGCAAGGGAGCAAACATCAATACTGATGCCTTGCCTGACTCTATGAGAGTCACCTGCGCCGTGAATGGTGCCGTCAAAGCACTTCCTTTCGAAGATGAGGACCATACCTGCACTGTCAGTGTGCTGTACAAATTGCAGAAGCAGATCCCCCACAAGCTTGTCTGCCTAGCAAAGAACCTGTATGGGGCTCCAAAACCCATGGAAACAATGAACGCAAACCCGAACCAACAAACCTAGCTTGTTCAGGCTGAGAAATAGCCTCACGTAGGCTTTTCCTACAATTATTTCCCGACATGGAACAAGCTTGTTTTGCCTGTGTAGGCGCGTAAATAATGAAAAGGCATGCATCACTACTGTGAGTGGATCTCAAGGTCCGCCGGCTGCCACGCTGTCTTGATTAAAACAGAGACGGCACATCTGAAGCGCGTAATCTTCTTTAATGGAACAGCGAATACGAAAAGAATGGCTTCATGCCCTCGAGCGAGCGGAGCTCGTGAGGCGCAAAACGATGACGAAGGATCGTCTGCTAGACGTAAGAAAGAAGAAGTTCCAACATTTTCCCGCGCCCAGCAGATGCCGTTATTCAATTTCAGCATGTGTTGAGCAGTTGAACGCCCTGTCTGCCTTCGGATCCGTGCGGCAAACGCAGTGAACAGGAGTGGACCTTTCCATCAGGTCCGTTTTGTAGTTCCTGTGTCCTTGCCATCACCCAAACTTGCCGAGGACGTTTTTTGTCGCCGATGAGAACTAAATTTCCTTCCTTCAGCAAGTCGGTGCGTTTTGCTTTGTTAACAGCAAATGTTTCTCAATTGACCTACAATGTAGATATTCCTTCCACCAGCGATCCTAAAAGGTTTTCACATCTTCTCGTTTTCGCAACAGTCCGTCAGAAACTTCCACTGAATTTCTGATGCTGCCAAAAATCAGATGATGCTAATAGTTTTCCAAAACTTCTCCAATATTTAGGACGTCTTCACAAAAGTGCGGGCAATGTAGCTGTACATGATTTTGCATATTCCTCTTCGTGAAATTAATCTCTCAATGCAAAGAGGCACTTTTCGGCAATCATGTCTTCGACCGACTCTAAATGCATGGCGCGAGTGACAGCGCAAGTACATAGTGCAATATAAGTACGTTGATGTCCAGTTTCATTGAGGTATAATGGTCCAGCAAAGTCAACTCCTTTGACCAAGAAAGGTTCTGCTATTGTAAATCTGTCTGCTGGTAAAGGAGGTGTTTCTTGCTGTACTGGCTTTGCTTGCAGCGGCTGACATACAAGGCATCCAGGTATGGTTTTCTTGACTTGTTGTCTGGCCTGCGGAATCCAAAATCTTTTATGAATCTGAAACAGGTTATCTCGGATGCCACCGTGTAGTACCTTCATATGGGCTTGTCGGATAGTCAGCGTTGTAAAGTGAGTGTCTTTCCGTAAAAGAATCATAATTTGACTTCCATAGCTCTTGTTTTTGTTATGAGCACGACCTTGTACACGAATTAATCTGTCCTTGTCGAAGAAAAGTCGTAGATGCTTAATCTGGCTCGGCTGAAATGTGACGTCAGTTCGTCGCTGAAATGTGTCTTTTGCTCGATACGTATTAGGTAGAATTCAACCTCTTGACGTTTTTCATGCATCCTAATGCCATCTTTTGTTGTGTCAGCTCCAATCAGGAGGTCGTCCTTGTGCATGGATTTCTGAAGAAGTAGAGCTGTAGTTCCGTAGCTATCCTCGGCACATCGAAAATTATGTTGCAACGTGGCCATCAAAAGAAAAGGACTTGAAGTGACTACAAATGACACTCTGATCATCCTCCAGATTTTTTGTTCTGGTAAAGGTTGGTTTGTCCGCAGGAATCGTATTGAATCTCTGTCCCCCTCATGGAGACCGATTTGAAAGAAGGCGTTTTCGACATCTGTTGCCATAACGACCTTGTATCGCCGGAAACGCAAAAGTAGAGTGGTTACGTCTGGGTACAGGCTCGGCCCGGATTCCTCATTTTTGTTCAATGACTTCGCTCCACGTTCATGCGAGGATGCGTCGAAAACAATGCGAATCTTCGTTGTAGTCCAGTCTTCCTTCGTCACCGCTCGATGCGGCATGTAGTAAATTCGAAATTCGCTCGTGGAACTTGAATAAAAAACTCTTTCTGCCGATCCTTCTTCCAGATATCCACGAATGGTCTTGTCGTACCTTTCAAATAGGCTGCGGTCCTTGCTGAGTTTGCGCATGAAATTGCCAAGGCGTTCAGTGGCCACAGAGAAATTGTCTGCCAAGTCTACCATTTTCTTCAAGGAAGTCGAACTTGATAACGACCATCCGTTTTAGTTAAATTTCTCTCGAACTCTTGTAGCGTCAGTTCACTGTCAACCAGGCTTCTTCATCAGCTCTGACACCTAGACTTTCTAGGTCCCTAAAACAGTGAGAGAACCTCCGAGACAGTGTGTTCTTCTACGCAGGTTAGGAGCACAGTTTCACTGGAACAGTGAACGGTGTTGCCTGGGAAAGGAAGTGCACCTTGCGCAGTCCATCCTAATTTAGTGTGCACAGCTTTTAGACCTTCCCATTTCTTCCACACGGTTTTCACGTCGCCAGTCACAAGTTGCCAGTAGTAGTCCGAACCTATAAGTATAGCTCCAGAATTTCCATTATCTCCACCTAAAGAGAGAGCACGTGTATGCAATCCAGCTTCTTTCATCTTTACACCTTCTTCATCTGGAATGGGAAAGTGCTCGCTGCAGATGTTCTCCACTTCTAAAGCTTCGATTTCAATAGGTTTCTGTCTTTTTCTGGGAAGACGATCACGCGAACTCTCCGCATTGTTTTCTGAGTCTCCCGTCCTCCGAAAAGTCCTACATTCACCGTTTCCTCTTCCAGAAACTGACAGCCGAGTTTGCGTGATGCCTCTATGCTAATAAAATGCGCTGACTTCCGCCGTGAAAGAGTATCCTGTAGTGCTTTGAAGTTGCCGTGCCTGCCTCTCTCACCGTCAAGGACTGCAATAATATGACAGGGGCTCGCGTCGTTGACAAAGAAGGTTCACTGCTGTCGCAGAAGCCTCATTCCCTTCCTTCTTGAAGTCAGGGTTACATATCGAAGTGACATGACGTCGAGAACATCGATCACATCTTCGTCTTCCTCTGCAGTCCCTTGCTCTATGACCTTGTTTTAGACATCGAAAACATCGCCCGGTCTTGGTGAAAATCTGCTCTGTCTACGTCAGACTCACTTCTTTGTTGTCGCAGACTTCAGCACTAGGCTTAGATGATTTGCAAAACAGACACAGGTAAGGCTTCTCCAACACACTTTGTTGAGCCGTTGTTGATGACACGTGACGCTGAACAGTTTGCGATGTCTCTCTAATTTTGTGGACGACTTCTGGCGTTGTCGCTGATGCATATGTTGGCACAGCTTCTCGGCACTGAAGTTGGTGATCGAAGTACTGTAGAAGACTTTGTAACTCCTTCTCTCCTTTCGCCATCCGGTGCTCCGTGTCGGCTTCTGCTTGAATCGTTGATACTGCTGTGTACGCTGTCGTCGGCTTGTAAAGCTCATGAAATTTAAGCGCTAAGTCTGACGGTAAGACTCGTAAAGGAATCTCCAGTAACATGGAACAGTACTTTGAGGGGCTGGTTCCAAGAGTTTTAAAGTTCCTTACACGCACCTGTACTTGGTCATAGAGATCTCGAAGTTGCGTGATGTTCAAAGACGACGAGATAGGTCTCAAATCTAAAAGGCTTCGAAGGTGCTCTTGAACCATTATACTTTCATCTCCGAAGCGTTTCTTGAGAATATCTATGGCGTCATGATATCACTCTTGAGTTGCCTGGAGTCCAGATATGGCTGAAGCGGCTGCTCCATTGAGTAGGGTGCTCAGGTAATTGAACTTGTCAGCAGTGCTAAGCTCTGCCGTCGAAAACTGTGTCCAAAAACGGTGCCATTGTTGTCGGTTACCATCGAATTTCACCAGTTCCAAATGTGGCAGTCTAGACTTGACGCTGACTGAAGCTGGGCTGTTCGTCTGGCGCGAAGCTTGGGACTTACGGCTGTTTTGAAGCTCGAAACGAAGTTTTGATGTAATTGTAACAACCTTGTCTCCATATTTGCTCGCGTCTCACGTCTCACTCTCGATTAGATCGTCAGGCATCTCGTTTAAAATGTTCTCATCTGTTTTCGCTATCTTCAGGTAGAGTGCGTCAATCCGGTCATGTAAAACGCTGACCTGTGATATTGCTGGACTCTTGCTGTTCTCGTAGAATGCCTTCCGCTTCTTTGAGGACGTCGTCCAATTGCGAGCGCAGGCACTTGCGTCGTCGGAGTAGCCGTTCCATGAGTCAGATGGCAGCCGGGAACTCTTCGCCTAATGCACAGATATCGCAGCACGATACCGTGAATCGGTGAGGTTGACGTCGTTCAGAAGATGCCGGGGTTTTCGGCACCATGTGAGTGGACCTCAAAGTTTGCCGGCTACCACGCTGTTTTGATTAAACAGAGACGAAACATCTGAAGCGCGTACTCTTCTTTTAATGGAATAGCCAATATGAAAAGAATGGCTTCATGCCCTCGAGCTAGCGGAGCTGGTGAGGCGCAAAACGATGATGATGAACGATCGTCTGCTAGACGTATGAAAGAAGAAGTTCCAAAAAATACCAGTGAAAAAAGCATGCAAGAAAGTATGTAGAGTACAGAGGTGTAGTTGTAGATGAGATACCACTATCGTGCTGTAGACGCTACATCAGCAGAACAAGCCAATGTACAAATAACCGGCTTTGTGACCATGCCAACTTGATGCACAGGTCATTTGGCAGTCCCCTGGTAGTGAACTGCTGACTTGAATCAGTTCGTTTGAAAACTGTGCAACTGTGGCAATATATAAGGACCATAGGGCTGGAGAGATTTGTGAGGCTTTGCTTATATACGTGACAGGGAACCTGTGAATTGACTCCCCATCCAGAGGATTATTAGAGAGTGTGACTGCTTATTTATAATTGAAAACAAGTGTCATGCTAGCCATGCCATGTGCCCTTTTCGCAGTTGTGCAAGCTAAATTCATTGCAGTTTTATCTGTTCTCCTTTCACCTCTGGCTTTATATTGCTGTGCAAGCAGTAAAATTGGATGGTTGCTATTAGTGTTCTGTCCTGTCACCCCCTAGCCTTTCCTACGATGTTTGTGCTAAATAAGGCTTTTTCTTGGTGAAAGAGTGCTAGCTTAAGGCGTAAACTAGTTCCATGGTAGTTTGTAATTAAAGGAGTGCCTTCAGAGTCTTTTCTATTGCGCGCAAAATTGATCATGCGCTTTCCGGTCGTAGCTTCCAGAGCTGGCCTCCTCAACCACCCAAAGAAGGTTCAGTGGCATCAGATGAGAGCTTTCTAGTCAGAACAAATCTAAAGTGCATCTCTCTCAGCAAGTATCTGACGCATTCTACGTTTGACGCATGCCAACTTTGAGCCACTTCTCTTGAAGTTCTTCATGGCTCGGAATTTCATGACATGAGATGTCCGGCACCTTTCTCTTACTCTACGAGGTGCATCCAGGTCGACAAAAATACGCCATACCACTGGGTATCAACTCGCAAAGCGCCCCATCAAATCACTTAATGTAGCATAATTCACTCGTGACCCAGATGTCTTCTTTTCGGCCAGAAGGCTCTCATTTACGTTGCTGCTAGACGTCCTCAATGCGGCACCGACAATGTCACCACAGTCACAGTCCTTCAATACCCCACCGCAGCTCCGCGCATCAATCGAAAGCAGAAGACAAGTTTTTTTCCCAGCCGTGGACTGCTGCAGGAAGGTGATCTCTCAGCAAACCTGCGAACTGTTGGCAGGCCAGGCACATGAATATTGTCTCGATTTGACACTAATGGAGAGCGCACATGCAATTTTTCGCGCCTTAACTATGCACGGCGGCTAGCGAACTATTCTGGGGTAGTAGCGCCTCTAGCGGGCGACCTGTGAGGAGGTCAGGCAAGGAGGTTGAACGGCGCTCCCGGAGCGATAGCGCCAACCTTTCCCTTTCCCTCAAGAACCACTCATCATCATCATCCCGGAGTGATGGCGCGGGCACGGAAAGTATATAGGAGTCTATGGTAGAGCCAATAAAATTGTTCTGGAATCAAGTAAGCATCCTCTTTTCATACACACAAATATCAGCAACGCTACTACTGACATATGGGCATTTTTTGTAGACAAAAACATCAAGTGCAATAGCTGAAGCTTGGGCAAGTTGGTAACAGTTAATTTTGATAGTGTTCATAGCACACACATGCCAAAAGAATGACCAACAGACAGACAGTAAAAAAGAACTGTTCTCTTTCGCACTCTGTGTGTCCCTTAGTTCCTTGGAATGTCTTCTGTTCAGTTTATTACTTTAAAGGCCCCCGTAGGGGCATTACATAAAGGGTGGGTTTTCATAAAATCGCGCAAACATCGAGGTAAATAATCATTTAGCCAAATGGTTTGTGACAAGTTTTATAAACGAAGATGGGCAGGCGGTAGTAGCGATGTTGGAGGGAAGGCCATTCCAGTCTGTCGCGGTTCGGAAGAAAAAGGAGGCAGTCAAGGTGGTTGTCCGAGCACGTGGGCGCGCTGCTTGAAATATGCGTGCTGCTGCTCTGATGTAAGGTGGTTGATTAAGGGAAGAAAAGATGAACTTGTGGTACGGAGAAAGACTGGAGATGCGACGTCCACTAGAAAGCTTTGATAGGCCAGATTCTGATTTCAGAAATGAAACGCTGACGTCATATGAGTATGAGGTATGAATGAATCTAACAGCACGATTTTGAACCGATTCTAATGCGTCGATGAGATATGCTTGATGAGGGTTCCAGATGGCTGACGCGTATTCTAGTTTCGGCCTAACAAGTGACTTATAAGGTAGTAATTACACGTCTGGTGGAAGGTTCCGTAGGTTCCGTTTTAGAAAGCCTAAGGTTTTGTTAGCTGCGGAGATAATGTTAGTGACCTGTGCGCGCCAAGACAATTCATGAGATATGGTTACACCTAGATATTTATAAGATTGCACTGGTTCTAACGGCATGTTATTAATTGTGTATGGAAAAAAGATGGGGTTTCGACGGCGGGAGAAGGACACGCATTTACATTTGTTGGCGTTAAGGGTCATCAGCGAATTGCGACACCATTCTAAGACACTTTTAAGATCATTCTGGAGAACAGTTTAGTCAAAGGAGATATTGATAGTGTGGTAGATGACGCAGTCGTCTGCAAACATGCGTATATTACACGATACACAGTTAGGTAAATCATTAATGTGTATTAAGAATTGAATGTGAATGCCACTGTCCCTTATCTCTTAAGTAACGGTGCACTGTGAATAGCATGGAAAGGAATGTAGAGACCAGATAATGCTACAATAGGTACAGAAAAGGAAAGATGCCCTCCGATGGAGCACATATTTAAGCAACTTAATTTTCAACCAACATCCTAAGCCTGCCGCGCTTAAAAAAGCTCACTCAAGTTGCTCTGCAAGACAAGCTTGCCTTTACAGAAAGTATAGTTTCATTTATTCTCTTATTTGCCAAACTGTTGCTTATGCAGTATTGTGAAAAGGTGGTATCATTGAAAACCAGTGTAATTTTTGTGTAGTAAATAAGCATACAGTCAGCTACAGAGATCAGGCTTGATATAAATCTGCCAGTCAACACGGTAAATCAATATTTCCATGACTGTTGTGGTAAAAAAGAATCGCTGACAAATTTCCGACACACAGTACATGTTTTGGAGAAGACAGTGCTTTTCTACTGCAATCGTTTAACAGAGTCCCGGTGAATACAGTATGATATAATTTATTGCAGGCGATTTCAAACAGATCATCTTTATGGCTTCTTAGGGACTTGGAAAATGAGGAGCAGGTGCAGTGCCATCTCTGAGCACCTCAAAGACAATACTGGTGATTACATGGCAACCCAAACTGCTGACATGCAAGATAACTTTCGGGCAGTGTTGTCTCATGCCACGTCATTCAGACAAAACTTTAAGGGGACACTAAAGAGAAAAATAATTATTTCAGCTGCATTATTGAATTATTCTTCCGTAACACCAGAAAAAAACTGCAGTTACCAAAAGAAGAGGCTTGATAAGCTAGAAAATATACAAGGAACGAAATGCAGGTGGTGAAACCACAATAAAGGTTCCGCACCTGCTGGCTGTCTGGTAAATCCTAGGTTAACTTGTTCTTGGCAAAAATTAACTATATTGCAATCTAAAAAAGTCAAGAACTGAACTTAGCAATTTTTGAGCAAGTGTACTGAGCCGCAACCGCCCAAATACACGAGAATACCCTGGAATGCATGATGTCCTTAAACGTACCAGCGGTGATGTTTCGCCGCAAAATTTGGCAGAAAATGCAACTTGGACCTTCATTTTCTTTTCCAAAAAATTCCAACGTACCTTTCGCTGAACCTACCGTAGATCGGCTGTTTATTGGCGTGGCCGCTAGACGGCAAGCATTTAGTTGGAGTCACGAATACTTTCGGAGCAGAGCAAGCATTAGTGGATTGTTACTATTCTTGACGTGCTGTGTGCTTCCTCTGCCATTTCGCCTTTCCGCGCGCTACGGCCTCAGGTCCCTAATTTTGTCGTAAGAGACAACATGCCCTACCGTTGCTGCAAGTATATAGCTGGCGATCTAAAGTGACACCGCCGCTAAGTCAAAATGTCGAGCGGCCGTGAAACTGGCTCCCATTCGTACCACTTCGCATGCGCTCCAACATCAGGGCTGCTTCTCCTGCTGACACCTATAGTGCTTATGCCAACGTGCTCTACAGCTCGTTCCAGCACTTCTCATGGCACGTTATGTGCCATGTAAACACGCAAGTACACTCCCGCCTACACCGTGATCCAGCGACGCAGGGCACCTCCTCGGCTGTCGACCGGCCAGCTCCAACCTCTGTCTTGCTGACAGCGTTCTTTCAACCGTGTCGGCATCGTCCGTTAATACTCCGTCCTGTGCACCCCACCACGTCTAGGGAATGGTGGATCATCGTCGGTGTTGACCACCTCAACCGCTATGCTGAGACAGCGGCCCTTTCTGCTGTTACTACGCGTCGGATTGCCTTCTTACACCTAAGCAACTTTCTGCTCCCACATAATCCATTTCGGGGACTGATCAGGGCCAGAGCGCATGCGTTTCTCTCCCAAGTAGTTCAAGTGCTTCCGCGTAAACCACCGAACGGCGTTAATCGCATACCATCGTCAAACTAACGCTCTAACAGAAGTCTTGGGAAAATATTGCTACACGCTTGTGGTATTTGGTCGTTTGAACGATGCGCGCGGGCGCCATCACTCGAGAAAAGAAGAGGAAGAAGGAGCTGGGCTCGCGCTGTGAGTCTAACCGGTCAGCGCTGCAACCGCTGTTGCAAATACAACCTGTAAATAGTTGGTAGTCTTACTGACTGGTCCTTCGCGTAACATTCTGGTGGAGGTGGAACGTTCCCCGTCCTCGCCACGGAGCTGCGAAGCGGCCGCACCGTCGTCTTCTCAGCCATGGCATCCGATGGAAACACCTCGTCGCCACCTACACCTGCGGCGCCAACCACCACGTACGTTACGGTTCCTAGTCTCCGCGATCCTGGGACATTCTCCGCCCAAAATGGCGTTGACGTCGACGACTGGCTCAGCATGTATGAGCGTGTTAGCCGAAGCCACCACTGGGACCCTACCATCATGCTTGCCAATGTGCTATTTTATCTGGACGGGACACCGCGTGTCTGGTTTCGCACCCATGAGGTTGAGATATCCAGCTGGGATACTTTCAGAGAGAGGCTTCGCGACCTATTTGGCAACCCGTCAGGTTGCCAACACGCTGCGCGACAAGAGCTTGCTTCCCGTGTCCAGTCGTCGACAGAATCGTATGTCTCCTACATACAGGAGGTGCTCGCGCTTTGCCGGAAAGTCGACGAGCACATGACCGAGGTTGACAAGGTGGGCCATATCCTAAAAGGCATTGCGGACGACGCCTTCAATTTGCTCTTCTATAACGACGTTTCTACTGTCGAAGCCATCGTCAAAGAATGCCGCCGCTTCGAGGTAGCCAAAAGCCGCCGCGTCGTCCCACAGTTTCCCCGGCTCCCAAACACCCCTGCCACGTCCTCTTGCTCCGCTGTTCCTCCCACACGACCATTTCAAGAGAACGTCACGCGTATCGTTCGCCGTGAGATTGAAGCGGCGAGTCCGGCCCCCCTTCATCCTCGACCCCTCGACGGTACCTTTGACCCAGCGGCCCCTACTATTTCCGTTATACAAGCAGTTGTGCGGCAAGAAATTGCCAACGTTGGCATCCCTACCACCTGCTCTGTCTCCCGACATGATTCGGCACCCATTCCTATGTTCTCAACCTTTAATGGCCAGTATTTCGGTCCCAGACCACGCAATCCTGCTGAATGGCGAACACCTGACGACAAACCGATCTGCTTCCGCTGCCACAGAGTTGGTCACGTATCCCGCCACTGCCACACCACCTGGATGCCGCCGTACTAGAGCTCATTCCCTGCTCCTCGCCCATACGCCGACGCTCGCCGTTACTCACCTCGCCATCCGTACCCTACTTCTGATGACCCTGACAGCCGCTCCTCCGGGCGATCGCCGTCACCTCAACGCCGTCGCTCCCCGTCACCCCAACCTCGCCGCTTTTCCTCGCCAAACCGCCGGACGGAAAACTAGGCCATGCAGCTCTTGGAGGTAGTGCTGCATCCCGTTCGTCCTGTCCAAATCCTCCGTTGACGCTCCTCACGAACACGAACCTAATTGAAGTAGACGTAGATGGTGTCCCGTTGACGGCATTGAATAATACTGGAGCCCAAGTGTCCATAATGAGCGCTACCCTATGTCGTTGCCTCAAAAAAGTTCTTACGCCTGCCGTCACTCGAGCCGTACGCGTCACCAATGGCGCCACTGTTGCCGTCTGTGGTATGTGCACTGCTCGGGTCGGAATTGCTGGCCGCCAAGTTCCCGTCCTGTTCTCCGTGCTGACCAGTTACCCTCATGATCTAATCTTCGGGCTCGACTTTCTGACGACGCATTCTGCCCTCATCGACTGTTCCAACGGTAGGCTGTGCCTCGAGCTTCCTCTTCTTTCCGACGTTCGCCCCACACTACCGAACACCCTATGCACTACAGCGTTTGTTCGGTTACCTCCAAAAGGCCTAACGTTCGTCGAATTGGCCTCAACGGCAACCGTGCCTGTTGGTGACTATGTCGTCGCCCCTATTCGTGATGTCCTCCTGGCGCGCGACATCTCTGTACCACACTCCGTCGTTACCCTTGCCGCTAATCGGATGTGTCTCCCCGTTGTCAATTTTGGCTTGCCGAAGCAAGTGTTACCTGAAGGCATAGCGGTGGCCACGCTCCGGTCAGTGACAGACGACCACGTCACTGCTTTTGCAGCCGACGCGTCTCCAGATCCTCCTGATTACCCGCAGGATGCCTTGAACCTCGACGGCCTATTATGTCCCATGGTCGCTCCGGACCTCGCCCCTGGCCAAGCAGCCGCCCTATATCGCCTTTTGCTTTCTTACCGCGACATATTTGACACTGACAATCGCCCACTTGGTCAGACGTCCCTTGTTAAGCATCGGATAAACACTGGTGATGCTGTTCCCATTCATCGCCGACCGTATCGCGTGTCCACGGCAGAGCGGCAAGTTATTCTGCAGGAAGTCAACAAGATGCTCGCCAAAGGCATTGTTGAGCCCTCGTCAAGCCCTTGGGCGTCGCCGGTCGTGTTCGTCAAAAAGAAAGATGGCACGTGGCGTTTCTGCGTTGATTACCGCCACCTTAAACCGAATCACTAAAAAGGACGTTTACCCGCTACCACGAATTGACGACGCTCTTCATTGTCTTCACGGTGCCAAATACTTTTCGTACATTGACCTTCGATCTGGTTATTGGCAGATTACCGTCGATGAGCGAGACCAAGAATAGACCGCTTTCGTCACTCCAGATGGCCTCTACCATTTTAAGGTTATGCCGTTTGGTTTATGCAATGCCCCAGCCACGTTTGAACGGATGATGGACTCTCTGCTTCACGGTTTCAAATGGTCAACTTGCCTTTGTTACCTCGACGACGTCCTTGTGTTTTCTCCTACGTTTGAGACGCACCTTGAGCGCGTCGCAGCTATCCTTGACGTCTTCCGCAAGTCTGGGCTCCAATTAAACTCATCGAAGTGCCACTTCGGGCGCCGACAGATTACAGTGCTCGGCCATCTCGTCGATGCTTCCGGAGTACAACCCGACCCGGAGACAGCTTTTCCTGTACCTCAGTCTGTCAAAGACGTCCGGAGTTTTGTGGGGCTCTGCTCTTATTTCAGACGGTTTGTGAAAGATTTCTCAGCAATCGCTCGGCCACTCACTGAACTTCTGAAGAAAGACGTGCCTTTTACGTGGGGTTCCCCTCAGGCTGCCGCATTTTCACGCCTTATCACGATTCTGACCAATCCACCGATCTTGGCCCACTTTGACCCGCCCGCACCTACAGAGGTCCGAACCGATGCCAGTGGTTATGGGATCGGCGCAGTCTTAGCGCAACGGCAACACGGACACGACCGCGTTATAGCCTACGCTAGCCGGCTCCTGACAACTGCAGAGCGCAACTATTCGATTACCGAGCGCGAATGTCTTGCTCTCGTCTAGGCTGTTTCAAAGTTCCGCCCATATTTATATGGCAAGCGCTTCTCAGTAATCACAGACCATCATGCGCTGTGTTGGCTTTTGTCGCTCAAGGATCCTACTGGCAGGCTCGGTCGTTGGGCTCTCCGACTACTAGAATATCCCTACACAGTGACGTACAAGTTGGGACGCCAACACCAGGACGCAGATTGTCTCTCTCGCTACCCAGTCCAAGACCCGACCTCTACGTCTGAACCTGACAGCGACGCCTGCGTTCTCTCTGTTTTTCCACTGGTCCATGTCGCCGACGAGCAGCGCCGTGACCCGTCCTTGTGTATCATCATTGACCGCCTGAAATCGTCACTTGCCGACAGCTCCCTTCGCTTATTCACACTTCAAGATGGCGTACTATACCGCCGCAACGTTCACCTCGACGGCCCAGCATTACTCCTTGTGATCCCTAAACACCTTCGCGCGGCTGTTCTCCACGAACTTCACGACCTCCCCACTGCCGGTCACCTCGGTGTGTCACGTACCTACGACCGGATCCGCCGACGATTCTTTTGGCCAGGGCTTGCTCGCTCCGTTCGAAGATACGTAGCTGGGTGTGAGAAATGCCAGCGACGCAAGACACCGTCGACGCTCCCTGCTCGGTACCTTCAACCAATTGACATTCCCGCGGAACCATTCTTTCGGGTTGGTTTAGATTTACTTGGTCCTTTTCCTCTTTCTACCTCTGGGAACAGGTGGGTCGCTGTGGCCACAGATTACGCCACGCGCTACGCCATCACCCGAGCGCTCCCTACAAGCTGCGCCACAGATGTTGCCGATTTTCTTCTACACGATTTTATTACATAGATTTTCTTCTACATGATTTTATTACATGGAGCTCCGCGACAACTTCTCACAGACCGTGGCCGGACATTCCTGTCAAAAGTTATCGCGGACATCCTGCAGTCCTGTGCCACGAGGCACAAGCTATCCACGTCATACCATCCGCAAACAAATTGCCTCACGGAGCGTCTCAATCGCACTCTCACAGACATGCTCGCGAAGTATGTCTCTTCCGACCACACTGACTAGGACCTCGCTCTACGGTTTGTCACCTTTGCGTATAATACCTCGCGCTAAGACACAGCCGGTTATTCGCCATTTTTCCTTCTGTTCGGCCGAGAACCAGCACTGCCCCTCGACACAACCCTCCCTGTTCACGCAGCGCCCACCGGTGAATATGCACTTGATGCCGTCGCCCGCGCTGCCCACGCAAGGGAAATTGCCCGAGACCGCCTTCTGCTCTCCCAAGAGAGTCAAAGGCGTTTGTACGACCAGCGACACCGAGACGTGCACTTCCCGCCTGGTTCTTTGGTGCTTCTATGGTCTCCGTCGCATCAGGTCGGCCTGTCAGAAAAACTGCTGTCTCGTTACACAGGCCCCTAACGAGTGCTTCATCCCGTGACTCCCGTCACCTACGAGATCGCCCCTGACGCCTCAACTGCTTCCCAGTCCAGTGATATCGTGCACGTTACACGACTGAAGCAGTATCACCCTCCCAGTGATGACATTTAGACGCTCCGGGACGGCGCTTCTGCCGCCGGGGGATTATGCTACACGCGTGTGGTATTTGGTTGTTTGAACGATGCGCGCGGGCGCCATCACTCGAGAAAAGAAGAGGAAGAAGGAGCTGGGCTCGCGCTGTGAGTCTAACCGGTCAGCGCTGCAACCGCTGTTGTAAATACAACCTGTAAATAGTTGGTAGTCTTACTGACTGATCCTTCGCGTAACAATATTGTCATGGGATTCACAAGTACACGGGCGAGACAATATTTACAGGCTGCTGCTACCAGAGAATGGCTGACAGCATGTCATGCGGCATGTCCCATTTTCTTCCTCTTCGTGTAGCACTGCGGTTCTTTAATGGCAGGCTCATACCCAATGCCTCGTAGCATCACCCCCGGCGGACTGAGCGCCGTCGCCGCGCCTTCTACAATCAGTCAGCACTGCTGGTGTAATAGGCTTTTAGCCGCGACACATGGACAACATCAGAAGCAGACGTAAAAGATAAACACGGGGGATGTTGGAGCGGGGTGATGAGGTAGTCAATGTCGTTGAGCTCGCGGAGAACTTTGTAACAGGCCTTGGCGTCGAGACGGCGTCCAGAGTAGGACCAAAGATTCAGGAGGGTACTCTACTTCGCGGTGCCGGTTATCATAGCGCTCTTCTTGGAAGGCCTGCGATGCACATAGCCTAGTGTGAGCAACCTGGCGAGCCATTCTGGCTTGAGAGAGGACGTCCTGAGCATATGCGGTTGGTACAGATGGATCAGCAGGAAGGAGCGTCTCGAAGCGCAACGCAGGGTTGCCGCCGTACAGGAGAAAGAACGGCAAATAGCCGGCAGTGTCATGACGGGACGAGTTGTAGGCAAAATTAACGTAGGGTAGGGCGGCGTCGCAATCGCGGTGATCATGAGAGATGTACATGGACAGCATATCCGTGAGAGTTCGGTTGAGCCGCTCAGTAAGACCGTTGGTCGGTGGATGGTAGGCTCTCGTAAGGCGATGTTCAGTAGAGTAGCTACGCAGAATTTCGTGAATGACTTTTGCAAGGAAACAGCGGCCACGATCCGTAAGAAGCTGGCGCGGAGCCCCGTGCCGAAGAATGACGTCATTGAGCAGAAAGTCTCCAACGTCGGTAACGCAGCTACTGTGCATGGCGCGCGTGATGGCATATCTGGTGGCGTAGTCAGTTGCGACGGCAATCCATCTGTTGCCGGATACGGGCGTAGGGAAAGGTCCGAGGAAGTCAAGGCCGATGCGGAAGAAGGTTTCCGGTAGAATGTCGACAGGTTGATGCAGGCCAACCTGAGGAAGAGCAGGACGTTTACGGCGCTGACAGCGCTCACAGGCAGCAACGTATCGGCGCACCGAACGATACAAGCCAGGCCAAAAGAACCGCTGTCGCACGCGGTCGTAGGTGCGTGAAACACCCAGGTGTCCCGCAGTTGGAGCATCACGCATATGTTGAATGGTGGTGCGCAAGTGTCGGGGAATAACTAGCAAGAATTACGGCCCGTCAGGTTTCATATTGCGACGGTAAAGGACGTCATCGCGTAGGACATATTGGCGTAGAGCAGGGTCGGAACATGCAAAGAGAGGCGCTGAATGGTGAGCTTTAGGGCTTCATCCCGACGCTGTTCGGTGCCGATGTCGCGTAAATCACAGATGGCCAGCACACAGGAATCATGGTAATGGTCAGCGAGGCTAGCAGGGTCCACCGGATGGCGCGAAAGACAATCGGCATCGTGATGTAGCCTGCCCGATTGATAAATTACCTCAAATTACCTTATTCCTGTAGTCTCAGAGCCCAGCGACGAAGGTGACCAGTTGGGTCCTTGAGCGAGGACAGCCAGCAAAGAGCGTGGTGGTCGGTAAGAACCGAGAATGCGCGGTCGTACAAATACGGGCGAAATTTTGCGACAGCCCAAACCATTGCAAGGCACTCGCGCTCTGTGATCGAATAGTTCCGTTCAGATGTGGAGAGCAGGCAGCTGGCGTATGCAATAACATGTGTGTGGCCATGCTGGTGCTGATCGAGGACGGCGCCGATTCCATGCCCACTAGCATCTGTGCAAACCTCAGAAGGCGCGGATGGGTTTAAGTGAGCAAATATAGGCGGTGAAGTGGGCAAGTTGGTCAGCGCCGATAATGTAGTCGCTTGGTCGGGGCCCCACGAGAAGGGCACGTCCTTCTTGAGAAGGTCGGTTAGGGGTCGGGCTATGATGGCGAAATTGCATATAACACGGCGGAAGTACGAGCATAATCCAACAAAACTCCGAACAGCTTTAGTAAACGAGGGCACATGGAAGTTCTTGATAGCGCTAATCTTGATAGGGTCAGGTTGGACACTTGTAGCACTTACAAGATGACCAAGCACAGTGGTTTGTTGTCTGCCGAAATTACACTTTTTGGAGTTTAGATGGAGTCCTGCTCAACGAAAGACAGCTAGAATGGTCGCCAAACGAGTAAGGTGACTTTCAAACGTTGGGGGAAACACAATGAAATCGTCTAGGTAGTAGAGGCAGATATACCATTTGTAGCCACGAAGGAGAGAGCCCATCATGTGTTCGAACATTTCGGGGGCGTTGCACAGTTCAAAGGGCATAACTTTGAACTGATAGAGGCCGTCGGTGTGATAAAGGCAGTTTTTTATCGATCCAAGTCATCAACAGAAATCTACCAGTAACCCGAGTGCACGTCTATAGATGAGAAGTACTTCGCACCATGAAGACAGTCCAGGGCGTCATCGATCCGTGGCAGCGGATATACGTCTTTGCGCGTTAGTTTGTTTAAGGCACGATAGTCGACGCAAAATCTCCAGCTGCCATCCTTCTTTTTGACCAAGACGACAGGTGACGCCCACGGACTTGAGGAAGCCTCTATGCCGTTTTTGGAGAGCATCTTGTCGACTTCTCGTTGTATGACCTGGCGTTCGGAGTGGGACACACGATATGGTCGCCGTCTGACAGGAATTCCATCTCCGGTACATATTCCATGACTTACAAGAGACGTTTGACCGAGAGGGCGGTCAACGAAGTCGTTAGGAGGTGGTGGACTTCCGAGGATTGACAAGTCGGAAGATCAGGGGCAATCATCGTGGTAATTTCTTCGGGGATTGGACTTGCCAGGCCGGTTGCGAGAAAGGACGAACAAGTGGCGGAGTCTAGTGCCGCGGTGTCGCATTCATCAAGCGCAGACACGTTGGCCACTGAGATGCCTTGCGGGAGAGCTTGAGTCGAGTTGCTGAAGTTGAGAAGCGGTAGCTGGACGTGGTTGTCGACAACAGTCACGAGAGTACTATAGGTCGTTGGGAGGTGGTGGACTTCCGCGGCTTGACAAGTCAGAAGATCAGGGGCAACCATCGCGGTAATTTCGTCGGTGGATTTGCCAGGCCGGTTGCGAGAAAGGACGAACAAGTGTCGGCGTCTAGTGCCGCGGCGTCGCATTCATCAAGCGCAGACACGTTGGCCACTGAGATGCCTTGCGGGAGAGCTTGAGTCGAGTTGCTGAAGTTGAGAAGCGGGAGCTGGACGTGGTTGTCGACAACAGTCACGAGGGTGTGCGGTACAGCAATATTTCTGGTCAACTGCACCTAAACTAGTGGAGACACTATGTAGTCGCCGTCTGGAACTGGTGATGCCGTCTTCAAGGCAACACACGTGGAGGCTTGAGGTGACAACCGAACATAGTCGACAGAGCATAAGCGGTGTGGCGGTTAAGCTGGAACACCAGCAACTTGAGGAAGCTCAAGTTGAAGGACGCTGGTTGCACAGTCAATGAGAGCGGCATGGGCCGACAAGAAATCGAGTCCGAGAATGACGTCGTTTCGGCATTGCTCGAGAACATTAAGCAAAACAGATATGTGGTGACCGGCGATGGTGATGCGAGCTGTGCACATTCCAATGACTGTGGGACTCCTTCCGTCAGCGACGCGAATAATACCAGTAGCGGCGGGGTAAGTACTATCTTGAGGCAGGCGGCGACAAAGGTGATTACTCATCACGGATATTTGTGCCCCAGTATCGACGAGTGCGGGAACAGTTAACTGTCAACGTCAACGTCGATCAAGTTCGTCGCGTCGGCAATACGAGGAGAGGATTTGAGGTGGAAGTCAAAAAAGCAGCGGCACCTCTAAGATTTGCAGCCCTTAGTTTCCCCGTTGAAGGTTGAGCGGCGATGTCGGACGTCGTCGTAGAGGCGAAGGGGACGACGGCCGACTCGTTGGTAGCGAAGGGGACTGGTGACCTCGGGGAGACGGTGAACGGCTGTGCGACGTAGGGGTGGCATCAACGTTTCACTGTTGTATGGATGGTATGGCTGAGCGGGCTGAAAACGGCGGGAGTTGTCGGTGCGGCTAGCAGTGTCGTCCCGGGTTAACGGCGACATCCAACGGTTGTTGCAATGGCGCGCGACGTGACCGATACGGCGGCAGTGCAAGCAAATCTGCCGATCATCAGCCGTCCGCCATTCAGCGGGATTACGAGAGCACGGATAAAACCGTTGCTCCTGGGGCGGTGATCTCGGGCGAGGCGGCGACCTGGGCGAAAGTCAGTTGTCCGAGACTGAGCAAGGGTGCAGACGGCGAAACCCAACTTGCCGAGTTCCACCCGCACAATGTACTGGACCAGGGAAATGGCCGGCACGTGAAAATCGCCGTGGCCGTTGCTGGGAAGAGCAGGAGCAATTGCTTCGAGTTGCC
Organism: Dermacentor silvarum; assembly: GCF_013339745.2. Taxonomy (NCBI): domain Eukaryota; kingdom Metazoa; phylum Arthropoda; class Arachnida; order Ixodida; family Ixodidae; genus Dermacentor; species Dermacentor silvarum. The sequence goes on from NC_051157.2 coordinate 192,475,086, forward strand.
GACGGACTATTCGTGCAATTTCCGATGGCGGCGACGACTGCAGACGAGAGGCCTGTCCGTCTTCGCATGATGACGTCGGGACGGTGTTTGGTAGCCGAGCGAATGACCTCGCAATACGCCGACTTTTGGCCTGCTGAAAACGCCGGCATTGTTCAATAATTGCGTTGACAGTCGCACAATATCGGCACAGTAATAGGTTGAACGCATCGGCTGAGATTCGCTTCAGTACGTGACCAACCTTGTCGGACTCCGTCACGTCTATGTCCACTTTACGGCAAAGAGTCAAGACGTCCTGAATGTAGGATATGTATGGTTCAGTGGACGTCTGAGCGCGGAAGGATAGCTTTTTCGTTGCGGCTGCCTTTCGTCCCATGGGCTTCCCAAAGAAGGCACTAAGTTTTGCTTTGAAAGATTCCCAACTTCCAATCTGTGCCTCATGGTTATCGAACCACACCTTTGCCGTGCCTTTAACGTAAAACAGCATGTTCGCCAGCATCATCGTCGGGCCCCAATGATTGATCTCACTGATGTGTCCAATCTTCGACGTCAACTTCATCCGTACCGCAGAACGTTCCTGGGTCTTTAGGATGCGTAACGACGATCGTTGACGTTGTTGTCGGGGCTGGTGCAGGCGTCGTACAGGCCGGCGCAGGCGGCGTGGTCGTGGTCTCGTCTGTCATCATGATGACGCTGACTCGACGACCACTACAGAGCTCCGTTGTACAGCGATTTTTCTGGTACCCCGTACTTCCACCAAATTGTCACGGGGATTCACAAGTACACGGGAGAGACAATATTTGCAGGCTGCTGCAACCAGAGAATGGCTGACACCATCTCACGCGGCATGTCCCGTCTTCTTCCTCTTCGCGTATCAAAGCGGTCCTTTAATGGCAGGCTTATACGCAATGCCTCGTAACAATATCACTACGTACGTCGCGTCCGACCATGCCAGCTAGTACATGGTTCTCGCTTAAGTAACCTACAGCGTTCCCCACGTGAACGCAGTAGTTCGCTCCCTAAATCATCGTTCAGCTATGTTTCGCCATCATTGTGATGCTGTTATCTGTTTTGAAAAGTAAGTTAGTCAAGGAACCAAAGGATGGCCAAGGCTATTTCCTTTTCGCTGGCATGTAACGATCGCAAAATGAATTTGTTAAACAGGAATATTGTTCCAGGCTTATTTTGTAACGATGAATTGTCTTACATAGCCACAACTGTTGTGTTTCTTATTCGCAAACAAAATATGGCAACATTTGAGCCCTAATTTCGATTGTATGTATAATTATCCCTTTTCCTTCGCCGAAAACTTAGAGAACATGTACGTCGCAACAACAGCAGACATTGAAAATGTGTTTTCAATTCTCTATTGTTCTTGTGCAGCAAGTGGTGCCGTTCTCCAGGTTTTGCTTCACGTTCGCTGGCAGTGAAGCTCACTGTTGCAGCACCTTAATGGTACAGCCGAAGTTGATTTAGTTGTCCCTGCCGATTGTCTCGTAACACAGAGACAGAATGAAATCATATATTGAAAGTCAGGGATGCTAACCAGGGGTAGTTTCGGTAAGCTACCCGGCTCGAGGGAATTGGGTG
>NC_051157.2:192476772-192538558 GCF_013339745.2 Dermacentor silvarum
CGAAAGCAAGATAATGGGTCTATGCAATGGGTTTCCAGCATCATCGCGCCCTCACAACCGCCAGAGCTATCTTCAGCAGCGTGGCCGAGTGTATTGAAGATGAAGAGATGCACTTGGGTTCGGGCGCCAGGACATGGGGCGCTAGGGGGTGAAGGAAGAGAAGACGATGAGGAGAAATTAGAACAGCTGGCCCAGGAACGGTGGCTGTGTCTCTCCTTTACAACATATATATATATATATATATATGTGTATTGTACTTGAGATTATCGGTGCTGGCACGGTGAAGTGTGAAAGAGGAAGTCGACGAACTAAGAGTGCGCGCTCGATCGGTGTCCAGCTGAGACTGCTCTGTCTTCTTGTACTTCGGTCAGACGCCCTGTGGACTTACTAGAACATCCCGTGACATTTGGTGGAGGTGCGGGGTAGAGTCACGAGGGACGGGCACCAAGGCGGCAGAAAAAGAAGAGATAATGACGCCATTGGTGACGACCACTTTAGGAGAACGGTTAGGGAGGTCGACGGTAGTGTCACGGAACGGAGACAAAGCCAGTTGCGCGCGAGCGCAGTCGACAACACCATGATATGCGGAAAGGAAGTCCCAACCCAGAATAATGTCATGCGAAGCAAAGCATAGAACGACGAATTCTACAAAATATAGTTCACCCTGAATCATAACACGAGCGGTACATGCGGCCGAAGGCTTGACTTGCTGCGAGCTTGCCGTGCGTAGGGAAATATCTGGTACAGGAGGAGGAGGAGGAAATAACCTTATTTTGTCCTGAGGAACCCCTCCCCACCCACTCTGGTACAGGAATCGTCACTTTCTTGAGTTTGCTGCAGAGGTCTTCACTTATGACAGAAACGGCAGCCCCCGTATCGACAAGAGCCGTTGTCGCGACGCTTTCCACAAATACTGCGATATCGTTAGGAGGCTGAAGATGAGGCCTTGAAAATTTCGACGATGGCGCAGTTCTTGCCTCGGGAACAGGGGCTGTCAGTTTTCATCCTGACCAGAGCTGGAACGGCGAAGCATGGGCGAAAGGGAACGGCGGCGAGGGGAAGGAGGCCGACGAGAGTTGAAGGCGGCGCGACGAGAATACGAGTCCGAGGGATCAGGGATAGAACAATGCGAAGGCTCTTGGGGAAGGTAGCCGAGGTTCGGTGCGTCACGACGAAAATAAAGTCCACGGCGGCGACAGAAACGCGCAACATGTTCCGGAATACCACATGCGAAACAGATAGGGCGGTTGTCCGGAGTACGCCTAGGGTTAAGAGAAGGTCCGGAAGGCGATAAGGGCACGTGAACCGGGCGTACGGGACGTGGCGACGAGTAGAAACTAGCGGCGGGTCTGGAGGTAGTAGGCATCGGTCGCGGAGGAGGTCGGTTGAGAGCGGCAGCGTAAGTCAGAGGCGCAGTCACAGGCGGCGGTGGAGTGGGAGGTGGGAGCGCCTCAGAAACTTGTGCTTGGATCACACGACGGAGCGACGGTTCTAGCGTGGAAGCAGGCTCAGCAACACACGCCACAAGAGATAACTGGCGAGCTACTTCTTCCCGAATGTATTGCTGAATCTACGGCAGCAAGCCGGAGTGATCAACGCTAAGGCATCCAGGCTCCAAGGCCGAGAGGCCCGCGGATTGCACACTGGTGCGTCGGGTGTAGAGATGGGCAAAACGGCTCACTTCAGAGAGCGGCTCGGAACGGCTCTGCTCACTGAAATGACCGGTTCATTTTAACGGCTCACCGGTTCACTTAAATGTGTAACCTGTGTTATGCATATTCTATAGTTATGTGGCTTTGAAGAAACACGATATATGCATAATTTAATAACCGTGTTATTGGTATTTTCGCCGTGAGAATTTTTCGAAATGGTGCCGTAATAGCGGAGTTACACGCGTTTGATAACCGAAAAACGGCCCTCGCTCGTTTCGCTCTTTCCTTCGCTACTCTCGAAATCGGCTGATCTCCCCGCCTCGCCGAGTGCTTCTCGAAAGGTCACGTGACAAACGTCATCGCCAACGCGCTTCTCAAAACACTGCATACTTCCGGTCTAGTCCACGCTAGCGGCACATATACCGACGGCGAACCGTCCGCCAGTGCCGTAGAGCGTCTGCCCCGCGAGAGGTGTCCAAAGTAGACGGCAGTTCGGCCGGCGCCACACCCGCTGCACCATGAATGGCCCAATCGACGACCGCGAACCTGCGCGCCTCCGCCACCGGCAACGAAAACATCAGCTGCAGCCGGAAGACGACGGGCTCGGCTGTGCTCGCATCGCAGCCGACGGCGACGCTAATATCAGCGTATTTTTCTTCTTTGTGTACAAGTATTGCGAAGAGCGACAACAACAATAAGAAAATATTGCGGCTTGTGAGCGTCCGTATTTCATTTCAAAGCGCCGTCCGTTTTAGCTTTGAAGGGAACCAGAAAAGGCCTAGCGACGATATCGGTGCCGTCGAGCGATCAGCGGCGGTGAATCTGCCGCACAAATGAGTCCCGGTCTCATCCTCTCTACGTAAGGCAAGGAAATCTCGCCGTTCGCGAGCAAGAACCGCTGTTGAACGGCGGCCCGCGAATGGCAAACTGCGTGCGATGAGTTACCGTGCCGGTAACGTGACTCAGCGCTTCTCGGCTACCCGCTGTTGCTGCGGTGCCAGTCCGTGTTATGCGAAGTGTATCGCTATAGACCCTGTGTTGCGCGCACGTCTGGAAAGGCCAACACTGTGGCATTCTGTTCGCGCAGCTAATCAGACCGCTAAGCATGACTGTGTTGGAACGCGAGCGATTTGGCACTTGCGTTGCGGGCTGTAATTACCGATTCGCAAGGGCGCACAAACGAGCAACACGACGAGGAAGAGCAGAAAGCGCGCGTACCTGCTAGAAGACTAACCGGAAGTCGTAAGTTCTTGTTCAACCAATAGACATCGTTTCCGCAGTTGACATCACCAGATTCCCCCTGCTGACATCGTGACGACCGCTGGGGATACCGGAAAGGCGAGGGGAGGAGAAAGGCGTTTTTTTTTTTTTGTGGCACTCCCGCAGCGCGTAGCGCTGCAGCGTTTGGCATCGGTGATCGTGACGACATTCTGAACGCGATGCGCGTTTACTTGAAATGTTCAAAAAATATCTGAGGTGGTTTAAGGGCCCTTTAAAGACACGGAAGACCATCTTCGAAGTGTTATTGGACCAGCGCACGATGTGCGATCGGTGAGAGTCGTGCGACATCGTTCGAACAGCAGCAGGCAACGAACGGTACCATCCTTTGCCAATTAAGACTTCTTTACTTCTCCCCTCGGTGGCATCGGGTGCCACACGATAAGACGCGCAAAAAACCAAGGGGAGTGCTGCGCACACAAGACACTGCGAGCGAGTACCAGTAGCGCGAGTCGGCCCACACTGGCCACCATTTGTCGGTCAGAAATCGAAAAAAGTTGTCGCAGTTTCACCTGGAAGGCGAAGCATCAATTGCGATAGCAAATTTGAAGAGAGATATACGGAGTAATGATAGCAGCTTTATCAGCTGTATAAACTTGGACTTGCAGCAGCACCGGCAACACGCAGAACTGTTGTCGACGCCGTCGGCGTTTTGCCCGCGTTCGCTCAAAACGCATGCGGCGTTGGTTACTGTTGCCGGAGCCTCTGATATAAATAGGCACTTGTTGCCGCAGCTAAACGTCGCCTCCCTTCCCTCCCCCCCCCTCCCCCACGGCCTTTCGCGGGTCGGAAGAAGGGTAAGTGGTTCTTGAGGGAAAGGGAAAGGTTGGCGCTATCTTCAAGGTACGTTTACTCTACATATATGGTGATTGTAGAGGAGGAAAGAGACGCCTACTTCTGCAGCCCTTAAGGGAGCACAGCGCAGAACGCGCGTTTGTTCTCCGCCGTGCGTTCACTCCCTGTGAAAGCGCGCGTCCCTCGCGCCCTTTCACTCGTACATACAGCGTTCGGCGCGCGGCGACGATTTCATCTCCATTGACGTCATACGGAACCTCACGGCGACGGCGAAGACGACGACGACTGCGACGCCGACGGCAGAAATCTGCTTTTGAGTGCCCATATAATTGCTATCGCAATAAAACATCGAAATCCAGCAGAAGACCCAGCTCTGAACGGTTCGGCACGGCTCATTCAAGGAGAACGAATCGGCTTCCTCACTCCGAAAGAACCGCCGCTCACTTACTGAACCATGGCTCCCTCGGTCTTCAAAAGAGCGGCCCGCTCCTGAGCGCTCAGGAGCGAGCCGGCTCTTTTGAAGAGCGAGGGAGCCGAGGCGAAAAGAGCGGCGCGCTCCTGAGCGCTCAGGAGCGAGCCGGATCTTTTTAAGAGCGAGGGAGCCATGGCGAAAAGAGCGGCTGGCTCCTGAGCGCTCAGGAGCGAGCCGGATCTTTTGAGCCGCTCGTTTGAAGAGCGAGGGAGCCGTCGTTCAGTAAGTGAGCGGCGGTTCTTTCATTCTTCAGCCGAAGGCGAGGGGGTGAAGGCGACTCTTGCGAGGAAGGGCGGGAGGGCAGTTGCTTTCTCGTACCGCTAATAGATGGCGCGAAAGTCTCACCCAGAAGAAGACCCGGGTCTGACGGAACGCATCGGCAAGGCCTGGTCGTTGCCTGTGTGAACGCGGTGGTGATGCGGGATAGTCGTGTGGCTATCCGAGAAATTGCGGAAGTGGCGGGCATCAGCACTTATTCTACATATTCCATTATGACCGAAGATTTGGCCATGAAGAGAGTTGTGGCGAAATTCGTGCCGAAGCTGCTCACGGTGGAGCAAAAGCCACTTCGTGTTGAAGTTTCACAGGACATGCTGTATTCCACAAACAGTGACCCCAACTTCATGAACACTATAATCACTGGTGACGAGTCTTGGATGTATGGCATCTACGTCACCAAGCATTCTCCGTCACCAACACCAAAGAAGGCCCGCCAAGTGCGCATCAATGTCAAAGTGATGCTGACTGCTTTCTTTGACTCCCGCGGTGTGGTACACCACGAGTATGCACCACAGGGTCAAACAATCACCAAAGAGTACAGGGATGTCCTCCATCGCCTACGTGATGCTGTGCGACGCAAGAGACCGAAGTTGTGGCCAACAGGAAATTGGCGCATCCATCACGACAATGCTCCTGCACATACCTCGCACTTGATTTAGACTTTTTGGCGAAAAACCAGACTACTGTAGTTCAACATGCTCTTTACTCTCCTGATATGGCCCCCTGCGACCTCTGGCTGTTTCCCAAAGTCAAGCCGCCATTTCAGACAAGAGAGGACATTATGGCTGCAACGACAGCTGAGCTAAACGCCATTCCGAAAGAGGCCTTCTTGGAATGCTTCACAATGGCAGCACCGCTGGGAGAAATGTGTGGAGTCCCAAAGAGGATACTTTGAGGGTGATTAGGTTTCTAACGCTCCAGTTATGGCAGTTTTTTTTTCTTCAGCCAAAGGTCGGATACTTTTCTAACAGACATCGTATTGTTCAAGAGCGTTGTATGCAGGCATCAAACTTTTTATAGAGGGAAAATGTGCTACCTTATTGTAAATTGTGCAAGCACATGTTTGTTGTCTTGTTCAATACTGTATCTTCAGTCACCTGCATGCGAATTCTGCTTACACAACTGTTCTGTTCAGCACCAAACAAAACAGTATGAACAATGAGGGTAGGTTAGCTGGCCTAGCTTTCACTAAAGCAAACTGTGTGATGACATGAACATGCTGTGAATGATATCAATGCATTATGTGTGAGCTAAGTATACTCTTGAGGATGAAAATGTATTTTTTTCAAAGTGCAAAGCGATTTATTCACGTGTAAACGTCAAGGAATGCGAGAAACGTCAGGCGAACGTCAAGAAGCGGCGAGGCGACCAGCAGCCAAAATCCGGGCAAGCGCAAGCTCGGGGCGCGTGGTTAGCACTGACACTGTGGCTTGCTTGCTGACTGCTTCGTCGTCGTCTTGTCTTCTTCATTACATTGGCCCCCGGGAAGTAGCGTAGCCATCCTGGCGACTTAAGGCGTTGTCAGTATAGAGGGGTCATAATAGGGCTTCAGGCGACTCACGTGAACGATTTCTCGACCACGACGACGTAAGTCTTGAGACGGTGTCAAAGGCTCAACGTCATAATTGACTGGAGATGTCCGAGCGCGGATGCGGTAGGGCCCATGATAGCGGGCCAATAATTTAGACGAAAGGCCAGGCGTACTCGGAGGAATCCAAAGCCAAACTAGGGCACCGGTCGCGAAAGTAGTGAGAGATCGGTCGGTGTCGTGCCTGAGCTTCTGGTGACCTTGGTCCTCGGTTGTCAATGAACGGGCCAACTGTCGACAATCTTCGGCGTACTTGGCGACATCAGAAATTGCAGCGTACTCAGATGAGTCAGGTGTGTAGGGAAGCATAGTGTCCAGCGTGCATGATGGCTCACGTCCGTACAAGAGGAAGAACGGCGAGAATCCTGTAGTCGCGTGCGTAGCAGTGTTGTACGCATATGTGATGAATGGAAGGACGGTGTCCCAATTTGTCTGGTCTGACGCCGTGTACATCGTCAGCATATCCCCCAGAGTGCGATTAAATCGCTCAGTGAGGCCATTAGTTTGCGGATGATATGCACTTGTCATGCGATGAACGATGTTACACTGCACGAGCAAGGCTTCAATAGCATCTGACAGGAAAACACGTCCCCTGTCGCTTAAAAGCTCACGGGGAGCACCGTGGCGCAGTACGAAGTTGCGTAAGATGAAAAACGCAACGTCTCTTGCTGTGGCTGTAGGCAAAGCTGCAGTCTCGGCGTAACGCGTGAGGTGGTCCACGCCGACAATTACCCACCTATTCCCAGAGGTGGTCGAGGGAAGCGGGCCGTATAAGTCGATACCGACGCGGTCGAATGGACGGGCCGGGCAAGGGAGAGGCTGAAGTGTACCGGCCGGGCGTTGAGGTGGAGTCTTGCGCCGCTGACAGGCAGTGCAAGCACGTATGTACTTGCACACAAATGCATACATTCCGCGCCAGTAGAATCGCTGCCGCAAGCGATTGTAGGTCTTGAGAACGCCGGCGTGAGCGATTTGTGGGTCAGCGTGGAAAGCAGCGCATATGTCCGTGCGCATGTGGCGAGGTACCACTAGAAGCCACCTCCGGCCATCAGACGCGTAATTCCGGCGATAAAGGAGATCGTCGCGAATAGTGAAATGGGCGGCTTGCCGACGCAGAGTTCTTGAGGCGGGATAAGTGGATGTGTCAGTGAGAAAGTCAAGGAGTTGACAAATCCACGCATCCTTGCGTTGCTCCGACGACATGTCTGCAAAGTCAATAGGCGACAAGGGAGCCGAAGAGGCTGACGGAGAAGCCGTGTCAGACGCTAGCGGCGAGCGGGACAGTGCATCAGCGTCCGAGTGTTTGCGGCCGGATCGGTACACAACACGGATGTCGTAATCTTGCAGGCGAAGCGCCCAACGACCGAGGCGTCCCGAGGGATTTTTCAGCGACGAGAGCCAGCATAGAGCATGATGGTCCGTGACGACGTCGAAAGGGCGGCCATAAAGGTACGGACGAAACTTAGCGAAAGCCCAAATTATAGCGAGGCACTCTTTCTCAGTGACAGAATAGTTACACTCGGCTTTCTTGAGCGTGCGACTCGCGTAGGCAACGACGTATTCTTGGTATCCTGGTGTTTTTTGAGCCAATACCGCACCAAGGCCAACACCACTGGCGTCAGTATGGATCTCCGTAGGCGCATTAGGGTCAAAGTGACGGAGTATTGGTGGCGATGTTAGTAAGCGCCGTAGCGTTCGAAAAGATTCGTCGCATTCTGTTGACCAAGCAGACAGGCCGTTAGAGGCGGTCAGAAGGTTGGTAAGAGGCGCGATGATGGTAGCAAAGTCGCGCACAAATCGACGAAAATACGAGCACAGCCCAATGAAACTTCTAAGTGTTTTCAAGGAATTGGGCTTGGGATATTCGGCTACGGCACGGAGCTTCGCGGGGTCCGGAAGAACTCCCTCCTTGCAGACGACGTGGCCTAGTATCGTCAGCTGGCGTGCAGCAAAGTGGCACTTCTTTATGTTAAGTTGAAGGCCAGCAGAGGTGAGGCACGTGAGAATCGCACGAAGACGAACAAGGTGAGTTGGAAAATCGCGAGAAAAAATGACGATGTCGTCAAGGTAGCAGAGGCAGGTATTCCACTTGTAGCCACGAAGGATGTTATCCATCATCCGTTCGAAAGTAGCTGGGGCGTTGCACAATCCGAACGGCATCACGTTAAACTCATACAGTCCGTCAGTGGTGACAAAAGCCGTCTTAGGTCGGTCAGGGTCGGCCATTGGAACCTGCCAGTAACCCGAGCGCAAATCCAGTGACGAGAAATATTCTGCCCCTTGCAAACAATCGAGAGCATCATCGATGCGGGGCAACGGGTATACATCCTTCCGAGTTATCTTATTGAGGCGGCGGTAGTCAACACAGAATCTGATAGAGCCATCCTTTTTGCGCACAAGTACAACAGGAGAGGACCAGGGGCTCTGGGATGGCTGAATGACACCACGCGTAAGCATATCATCCACTTGTTCGTTGATAATACGCCGTTCTGCCGCTGAAACTCGATATGGTCGTTGGCGTAAGGGCGCATGGGAACCGGTGTCAATGTGGTGTGTGACGCTTGTTGTACGACCTAAAGATGGTTGAGCGCAATCGAAGGAGGAGCGGAAGTCTCGAAGAAGGGCCAGAAGTTCGCTGCGTTGTGTTGACGGTAGATCGGCAGCAATAGAAGGGTCGAAACTGTCTGGACCTGAAGGTTTGGGCACAGGTGATGTCATGGCATTCAGTTCAAGATGGGGTTGGTCCTGTGCAAACTCGAGGGAGCGCAGGAGATCGGCACCTTGAATGTGACCCAAAGATTCTCCACGAAGTAATGTAACGGAGGATGGGAGCCAGTTGGAAACTAACATAGTAGTAGCACCCGTTTCAACCGTAAGTACAGCAAACGGCAGTCGTAGGCCGCGACGGCGGAGAAGTACCTCTGATGGGGCAAACAGAACAGTTCCGTCAGGGGCGGCCGTACAGGACAGAGGCACAAGGGTCGACGTTTCAGGGGCAATATCTGTGTCCGCAGCAACCACCAGTTTGTGAGCGTCGGGATGATTATCCACCGAAAGAGAGGTTTGCAATGGCGTAAGGGCCACTTCTGCACGGGAGCAGTCTATGACGGCGCGATGACGTGAAAGGAAGTCCCATCCGAGAATAACGTCGTGGGAGCATGACGGCAGCACGAAAAACTCGATGACATAATGTTCACCTTGAATAGCGACACGTGCGGTGCAAACAGCTGAAGGCGCAATGCACTGTGAGCTGGCAGTGCGGAGCATTAGTCCCGAGAGCGACGTGGTCACTTTTTTGATCTTGCGGCATAGGTTTTCGCAGATAACCGAAACAGCGGCCCCCGTGTCAATAAGCGCTAATGCGGCGGTTCCTTCAACGTCGACGTCGATAATGTTTTGCGGCGAAATAGATGGAGGCCTTGGGCAGTTCGACGCGCATGCAGCTCTTGCCTCCGGAACTGCAGCGATCAGTTTCCCTCCTCCGTAGGAGGTCGGCGACGCATGGGTGATAGGGAGCGTCGTCGCGGAGATAGGGACCGGCGGTTAGCATAGGCTGGCTGATCGTCAGAGACGTACCTTGGTGGCGACCGGGCAGAGGAAGGAACAGGCCTGCCCATGACGTCAAATGGCGAAGGTGGACATCGGCGACAGTGGCGGGCGACGTGTCCAGCGACACCACAGGCGAAGCAGATGGGCCTATTGTCTGGCGTTCGCCATGCGTCGGGGCGGCGGAGGAACGGGGCCGAAGGTCTCGCGAAGGCGAGCGGCGCAGCATTCGCGGTCGTCGGCCAGGCATGGGTCGGCATCGCAGGTCGAGCATACGGCGCAGGATGTTGAGGGGTTCGAGCCGCGACGGAAGCGTAGGTAAGTGGCGCAGTGACGGGTGGTTGGTGAGTCACAGGCGGGAGGGCCTCAGCAACCTGGGTCCGAATGACGTGTTGAAGGTCCGGAGCCAAAGACTGCGAAGGCTCGTGCGTGAGAGGCAGCATTGAAAGCTGACACGCTACCTCTTCCCGGATAAAGTCCTTGATGGTAGAGAGCAGCGGCTGTTGATCGGCAGAGTGGGCAGCTAGCTGCAAGCTCGATAGTGTGTCTGGCGTCATGAGGGCTTGGCGGGCGATCGTGCGCTGCCTACGCAACTCGTCAAAGCTTTGACACAAGGAGACGAGTGCCGCGACTGTGGTGGGATTTCTCGCGAGCAGCATCTGAAAAGCGTCGTCCTCGATGCCCTTCAGGATGTGCTTGATTTTCTCGCCCTCTGTCATGGTAGGGTTGACGCGGTTGCAGAGATTCAGCACATCCTCGATGTAGCCCGTGTAATTCTCCCCTGGATGTTGCGCACGTTCACGCAAGCGCTGCTCTGCGCGAAGCTTGCGGGCCGTAGGCCGACCAAAGACGTCCGAAATGGAAGTCTTAAAAACGGACCAAGTGGGTATGTCGGTTTCGTGGTTGCGATACCACAGTTGCGCGATGTCCGCGAGATAAAACATGACGTGACTCAACTTAGATGAATCGTCCCATTTGTTATTGGCGCTGACCCGTTCGTATGTCGACAACCAGTCTTCAACATCGGAGTCACCTGAGCCGTTGAAGATGGGAGGATCCCGCTCACGGTACACGGCGCTGCAGGTGGCAGGCGCTGCCGAAGGGTCAGTCTGAGTCGAGGTGTCGTTGACCATCATGGGTGCAGGAACCGAAGGGAGCGTCCGGGAGCGGAGTTCCAGGTTGGTGCGGGGGACCCACGCAGCCTCCACCAAATGCAAAGCGATTTATTCACGTGTAAACGTCAAGGAATGCGAGAAACGTCAGGCGAACGTCAAGAAGCGGCGAGGCGACCAGCAGCCAAAATCCGGGCAAGCGCAAGCTCGGGGCGCGTGGTTAGCACTGACACTGTGGCTTGCTTGCTGACTGCTTCGTCGTCGTCTTGTCTTCTTCATTACAAAGGTTTGATCCTGTGTGTCTTTTACCTGACCTTTGTGGAAATTTGCCTCTGTCACCTGGAACACCATTTTTTCTACTATTTCCAAAATACTTTAATGAACTCACTTCGTTCACTTGCTTTACAATAGCCTTTTATGATGTCAGATGCACTGTAACCACAAACATTTGGTGTATATCACTCAATTAGTGTTTTAAATACCGTGAAATATGCATTTATTTGAGGTTCACAGTGCAAATGAGCCGTCACCTCTTAATTTTGTTAGGTATGTGATACAAATAAGCTTCTTTGCACATTTTACTTGGAGCATTACTTGCATTAATACTTGCATGGATACGTGCAGAAGATACTTGCAATATAATTTAAGATGACATACTTAGTTTGTGGGCCTGATCTCACATCAATTCTTTCAACTTTGACTTTGGAAACTACCCCTTTTTTCGATTTCTGCATAATATATATTATTAACATTACCAGCCTAATCACTGAACCGGTTCAAATAAAATTATTCGCTGATGATTGTGTGCTGTTTCGTGAAATAACCGGCCGCGGTGATCAGATAACTCTGAACAATAACCTTCAAAATCTTCTTTCTTGCTGCAGTCGCTGGAACATGGAACTAAATGCTAACAAGTTAGTGTACATGAAAATAACTAAAAAATTAAATATCCTATCTTTTCCTTATGCCCTAGGATCTGAACCGCTAACCGAGGTGAGGGAACATAAATATCTTGGCGTCACAATAACAAATAGGCTAAACTGGAACACTCACATTACTAACGTATGTGACTCAGCCTTTCGTAAACGTTGTCTGCTAACTCATAAATTAAAATTAGCTCCCGCTGAAAATAACCGTCAGCCTACACATCACTAATAAGACGAAAACCTGAGTATGCATGCATAGTATGGGACCCTTACACCAAAACTAACATTGGTGCACTAGAAAGAATTCAGCGTAAAGCAATCAGATTTATTTTCTCAAAGTACCGCATGACTGATTCCCCGACAGCACTAATAAAACAACATGGTATCCAAACACTGGAAATGAGAAGAAAAATCCAGCGGTTAAAATTTCTTTTTCTTCTTAAAATTAACCTTGTTTCCCTCACCCCAGAGCCATATGTAACGCCAATGGTGGCACGCCGAACACGACATCGCCACGCTGACTCTTAAACTCCCTATAATGCCAGAACTAACGTCTTTAAATATTCTTTTTTCCCTCGCACCATTACGGATTGGAACAATTTACCTCAGTCGCTACTAACCAGTATTGATTCCATTGACAATCTCAATTATTGACATGTTGCTCTCTTGTGAATTGATTGCTGAAGTTGATTTTTGCGTTGTTGTTCTTTTACTTCGCTTAAACTGTACTGATGATTCATTTCTACATGTTTTTTACTTTATTTGTTTATAAATGCCTTCATTAAACGAGCAAGTGCTCTTTTCCGTGCTTTGTACTCGCATCTGATGGACGGAATTAGTATTCTGCGCACTCTTAATTTACGTTTGCTAATGTTATTATCTCTTATTATCATTGCGTGCCACTCCCCCCCCCCCCCGTCTTGGGCCACGCCAAGGCCTCCAGTATTGTATAAATAAATAAATAAATAAATAAATAAATAAATAAATAAATAAATAAATAAATATGTATTGCTTATTGTTCTGACAAGCACAATCATTCTCGCTATTTGTGAGTACAGCGCAGATATAAATATTATACATTTATAGCCCTATAGTGAAGGCGTTGTATAAAAGGCACTGTAAGCAAGCCTGCAGCTACATTTATGGATAGCCGATTCACTGACCACCTTTATTAAAAGTATCCATACTACGTGTGATATAGTTTACTTTGTAAAACATTATTAAACAATTGTCCTGTGGCATAGAAGTATATGCTAATACTGATACCATAGAGCAGTGGCACAATAAGTTTTCCTAGTTGCTGTTTCTGATTTTCTTTTGTGCATAATCTTTGAAATGTACTTCATATAAGTTATAAGTGTGGCTTCCTTCTGTATTTGTGCGAAATATTCTGGCTTCTATAGGTGCAATAAACATTGAATAAATAATGAAACAATTAATGTTGTCATAAAAATGTGTTTTCCATAGCACATTTCCATAGCACCCTGGCAGTGTTTGATTCTGGGACATAATTCTGCTGTGAAGCTATACTCGCATTCGAAAACAGCTGCATAAACTCTAGATGAGGCACAAATTCCGTCCATTTGCTTTATTATATAACGAAAATGTATCCACGAGGCGCGTCTCAACAGCGTCATCGCACCACACAATCTTACGAAATAGTGCACGCAAATCTGAATAAACGGCAACGACTTCGTCGTTTAGAATGCAGACTAATGCTATTTATTTCTCTCAAAACAAAAGAGACACAGCAGCGCTGTTTACTCAGCGAAAATGCGAGAAAGTGTCCCTAAAAACATCTCGTTTCTTCCAAGGTTCAAGACAGCGGGACAAAAATTCGCGAGATATTACGCAACGCAGCTTAAGGTGCACAACAGCTGATTTGACGAAAATTAAGGATTACGTGGAAAAAATATACTACACTCAGGCGTTCTGAACGGGTTTCGAGGCGAGAGCGCTGGCAACTCCACTAACCGCAGTGGCAAGCGCAAGTGACGCCTTGAAAATTTTCTATCTTCATGAGTCAGGCACCCCAGTCTTGCTACACGCTGCATCGCATTTGAAGCGAAGAACGACACCCGCAGTAACAGAAAACCACCACCCGCATACGGGCCTCCAAGCCTGCGATTTTTGCGTACATTCTTCTCGTCTTATGTTTGTATATCAAGAAACGTGGTAAAAGAACTAAATCTTGAGCTTTTACGTGCTACAACCCCGATATCATTGTCAGGCACGCGGTAGTGGGGGGCTCTGATGTAATTTTCACCACTCAGGGGTCGTTATCGTGCACTTAAATATCAGTATATGAACGTTTGTTGTACCGGTCGCGGTTGTTTAGCGGCTATGGTGTTGCGCTGCTAAGCACGAGCTCGCGGGATGAAATTCCATGCGCGGCGGCCACATTTCGATGGGGGCGAAAGGCAAAAACGCCATGTCCCGTGCATTTAGGGCCCATTAAAGATCCCAAGGTGGTAAATATTAATTTGGGGTCCCTCACTACGGCGTGTTTCATAATGAAATCGTGGTTTGGCACGTACAACCCCAGAATTCAATTCAATTCAACTTCAACGTGTGTTACATTTCGCTCCCATTGAAATGCGTCCACCATGCCTAGGGTCAAATCTGCCTGCGCGAGCTCTGCAGTGCAACGCCATAGCCAATAATTAGGCTACCGCGGCGGCTACATGAACATCTTCATAAAGCGATTTCTCACATATGTTAGTATTTTTTGTCCTGTCTCTTAAAACTATGCAACGCAGCTTCACGCCCAGTACTATTAACAAGAGCGCTAACGCAAGCCTCAATCAGCCTCCTTTCGCTTTCCAAACTCTTCATCCTAACCATTTCATAGCCATTGCTTAGTGACTGAAAACATTTATAGCTCTGGCCCGGAGTAGTGTAAGGATTCTGACAAAGATTTTGATTTTATTTGCGTTAATAATTGTTCCATCGGTATACGCGACCACCACCAGTTAAAGTGGCCGTTCGTGGAAAGATGATTTAAAAATTCAGAGGCGCTTTAGCGGTGAATACGACAGAAATGCGTTAGCATTACGTCGCACCTCTTTCAGGTCTCGGATACTCGATTTAAACTGCTTTCACGACATTCCAAAGTGTTCAAGAGCTCACTCGAGCAGGCTTGTACACGTTACAGAAAAAAATGTACCAATTACAATTACTTCTTTCAATAAATATAATTGATTAAATATACTAAATAATGCCTTACAAAAGTAACTCAGCAATTGCTAAACTAATCTATTAGTTGAGTGTTACTTTTCTTTCTACTTTTATTAGCATTGCCAAATTACAGTAACATGAACGAGCTGACCTGGCTCTTTCGCGTGGACCTCTGCAGCTCTTCACACGTTGTTATCTGCGCTAAGAATCGAATGAGAAGGAAGAAGTTGTTGCCCTGTCAAAACGGTGACATACAAATCATATTTGCTTTGTTCATCGTGATTTAGTTATTGCGGTGGTAATTTGCCGTAGTATACTCAACAAGATAGATGAGTTGGCTGGATTGGTTGAGTCATTCAAGGCAGACATAGTGTTTGGTACTGAATCCTGGCTTAACCCATCCATCACTGATAGCGAGGTGTTCCCCTGCAACTATACTGCTTATCGCAACGACAGGCCGGGTCATGGCGGTGGTGTTTTTCTATTAGTTCATTCGTCCCTTTCGTCTTCGATGATGAACATTGGTCATGACTCGGTCGAGTCGGTTTGGTGAACAGTTACACTGGCTAAAAATCTTTCTTTTGTCACTGGAGTATTTTATCGATCACCAAGTAGGAATTTCCGTGTTTTGGAAATGCTGTACGATATCGTTTCGGAGGCATCTGGCCAAATAATATAGCTTGCGGGTGATTTTAATTCACCCGACTTAAAGTGGGACAACGGCTCATGCGAGTTAATGAAGGCTATATATATATAACCGTACCAATCTAAAAATAAAGAACCTAGCTGATAGTTTCGGCTTTTTTCAGTATGTCCTTGAACCCACTCGAATAAATAGTACCCTAGATCTTCTCTTTTGCAATTCGCCAAATTTAGTTGTTAATGTTGATATCATTCCAGGAATTAGTGATCATCGAGTTGTGGTTGCAGGGATTAAAAGAAAGTACAGCGCACAAAAACGCGCATCAGTAGAAGACTTTTCTTCTTTGAAAAGGACGATTATTCATCAATTTCTGATAAACTTCTTGATTTTCTTCCTGTTTTTGAATGCTTTGCGGAGGAACCGAAGCAGAATGTTTGTGGAGCACATTTAGAAAAAAAGCTGTTAGATCTTACAGATAAGTTCATACCAAGTATTGAATCGGCTAGGTTCCACAAGCGTAAAAAACCATGGATCACCTTTCGTGTATTGAGGCTAGTTAAAAAACGAAGGCATGTGTTTCAAAGATATAAAATAACAAAATCACACGCGTATTTTGAAAGGCTACAAGAATTAACACGCGAATACAAAAGCCTGTCAAAAAAAAGCAAAAGAACAGTAACTTCGCCAATGGTTTTCGCCTATCACCTCCACAGCGTGTTCATTTCCAATCTCTAACTATGCATCAAGGTCGACGAGACGTTGAAATTAGTGAGGTGCTTTGCTCAAGACTTGCCGGTTTGAAGCCCGAACGCGCACTTATACCATGCGACACTGCTGTGTCTCGGGCCTTCCATACGGATGCAATTTTCTCGTCAGCGCTGCTTGAGGCAGCACTGGCGACTTGCAGGCGTTCTTCGTCGCCTGTTACCTATGCCCCGCTCGGCAATCATGGGCATTGGTTTTTAGCCTTGTTTGCTTCCTGACGGGTACAGAGTGTCATCCGGAATCAATGGCGTATAAGAGCAGCCAGGTTATAAGACTCAGAACAACGGTCGCGACATTAATGAGCCAGTTTGTAAATCCGAGAACGCTCACGGCGCATCTCAGTGGCGTGATCACTGTACGCGGAAGTTGTCAATGAAAATAGCACTTTAAGGAGGCACGAAAGGCAAAATATTACGCAAAAATACAATTGTTGCAAGTTCCTCTCCAACTTTCTTATATGGGAGCACGCTTGCCTCAACTAGATATTATCAGCTGTGACTGTGCGTGTTTGTGTATGTTGTGAGAAGGCAATGTCCCCTGCGTGCGTGTGCAGAAAGACAAAATCGTGAGATATTAAGCCTGGCTGATGGCCGTACACACAAGTTCAGGTTATGAGTAACAATTACGACAGCCTACACCGTGATCAAGCAAAACAGCGCAACATACACATATGCGCAAAAAGATACAAAATGCTCAGCATTTCCTCAGCATGGCTCGGATGTAACTTAGCTTTTGCTTAAATATAGCTTACTTACTTTTCATAGCATATCCCCGTCTACTCATAGCCTTTCGCTGGCAAAGAATGCTTAGGCTTTAGTAGACAATTGTCACATTTTCTCGCCTCATCCAGCCCCTTCAAAGCGATCGTACCAATGAAGCGTGAACGCCAGGCACGAGATCGCCTCGACAGAGATGAGCGTGCGAAAGGTGACACCAGCTGCTGCAGTAGGGCGTGAGGTGTTGGGTGAGGGGAGTGTCAATCGCCGCTATACCATGTCATCCCTCGCTGTCACTCGCGCAAGCCTGTGTTGTCAGCGCGTTCCTTGTCCGCGCAAGCTCTCGCCTGCGCTATACCTGTGCCTGGGTAAGCCCCAATAAGAAGAACACGCCAAGCGCTTTAACGTGCTCGCTTGCCCGCGAGGAGTTCCTAACTAAAAGGTCACTCAGCAGCATTATATTGGACATTGCGCCACCCCAAAATCTCAAGTTGGCCCACACCCAAATATAAGTAGGTGCACCCCCAAAATTCAAGTTGACCTATGCCCACATTTCAGCTGTGCTAACCCCAAATTGCAAGTTGGCCACCCTGAAAATGAACTTGGCCCACTCCAAAATTTCAGTTGGCCCACCCTTACTATAATCTTCCCCGTGCATTTTCCATGGAGCCTCATAATCTCAATGGGCATCCTCCTTTTAATTTCTTTTCGGTTTAAATTGTTTCTTATCGCTTACAAACCTACATTTCATCTACATTTAAACCATTACAACAATTAAACATCTTAACTTTGTAGATTACGCATTTTTGTACAGATACAAGGCATTACACTTTTCGTTTGATGGGGATGGAGTACCCCCCAAAGAATGCTTGCACGTTAACATGTTGTTGAGATTGTTTTCCGTGAAAATTATGGCGCAGCTTCAAGAACACGGACAGGGGTTCACTCGTAGCAATGTCGACGTTCGTGTTAGTATTCCGCCATATTTTAGTGAAGATGCAAAGCAACTTTCAGATCGTAACGGTATTTATACTTTACTAGCCAGCACAGCCAATGTTATTTTGTGCCATTTTGATGTAATCTGAATAATTAATACCCTGCCTAAGGTCACATGCAGGGTCAGAACGACTAAAAGGAAAAACAGACTTAGAAGAGCGTCGCTCATCACCTGTCCTCACAGAGTCGCTCCGATGGTAAACAAATATTTAATCGTAGAAGGGATGAAGACGCACTTATGCACTCGCCCTTTTGCAAAAAAAAGTACATGTAAGCTAGATTTCTTTCTCTGACATTTCCACTGTTCATATCGACTGATTAGCTTGCAGTTTGTCGACATGCCGAGATAATATGACAGATTAGGCTATACCGGCTGCATACTGCAAAGTGCGTCAGCATATCTAAAATGCTTTGGCTTGAGTCAAAGAAATTTTGACGCGCGACATGATGTGTGACGTTCTTGTAAATTATATTTCATTCATTGACATTCTACGACCCAGCAGCAATCATACTTTTATCCTTGTATTAATATTGCAGTTGTTTAAAGTGCACGAATAAGCTCTTGTGGGTGCGTGAAGAGTATCGCGATCGATTATGTTACGGTGGTGTAAACCTCCCAGCAAACTTGTTGTTAGAGAGGGAGTGGCATGCTCAGAAGGATATTTGCTATGTTGCCACAGGACAATTCTTGGAGGCACTTCTCTTTGAACATATGGTTCCACAAACAAGCCTCTAGGGTTTGCGTTCACCGCCTGTGCCATTGCTTGTTTCGTTCTTGCAGTGTCTTTCTTTCGCTGCTACTGAAGATCAGGCCACAAAACCTCGGCACATTTTCAATTCGGTTAAATTTTATTGCTAGTAGATGCCTTGTAAACTTAACATGAATGCCTTTTTGGTAAAAGCGATTTAATGAAAATTGCGTACTAATCGCACCTTACTTACCGTTAGGAACTTGGAAAGCATTTTCTGCAATAGAATTTATCAAGTGTACAATTTCTACACTTCTACAAAATGTCTTTTTTCGTCATAATTCCTTCATTGTGATTTGAGTTGTGATGAATCATTCTGACGCTGACTGTTCAGGTAACTCTCGACTGTGTTTCGCCTCATAATTCCAGCAGCTGCTTTTATGTAATGTAGCTGCGCTTCTCACTGTGGAGAAATAAAGATAAATTGCTTAATGTAGCTTCATGTCATATTCACGTAAAATGTGACACATAGTGTTCATCACGGATTTACTGTTTGCCCTCCATGTATGTTAATATTAGAAGTTCCTTCCTCTATCTGAGAGGCTTCTTGAGCTGAAATAGTGTATTTGACGGAGTTAAGTCCCCAGAGGCACCACAACTGTGCAACTGAAAGCTCTGCATATTTGTATGACAGCAAAGGCTGTGAGTTATGCATACTTAGCTTAGGTGCTTAGATCGTACTTAGCAGGGTAGCGCCGCGTATCTTTGAATAATTACTGAACACACTATTATGAAATCATTTTCAACCATTTAGGTTCTGCATATTACGTGTCTTACATAGACAGAACAGAAGAGGTCCGCAGTTGTGAGTGAAAGTTCTTGCAATCAATTTCTGCGTTTCAGCTCTCTTTAGAATGTGCTTTCGGATAAAGAAATGCCCTGATTTTGTAGTTTAAAATTTCTTTTAGAAATAAAACGCAATATACAGACTGATAAAAAGCACGCTTGACCGTTCTTTAAATAGCACGTCACATTTGAATAACCTAACGAAGGGAAGCATTAGGCATAAGTTATTTCACGCTTTCAGGACCCTATCTACAGGTATTTATAGCAGCACAAAGGCCTAGATACGGGGAATAGACCTCTCCTGGAGTACGTCACACCATGCCTGCGACGTCACAGCGTGAGGTCACCGGCGCACGTGCAGTGACCCTGGTTTGCAAAACACAGCCGCCGCCTGGTTTCTGCGGGGTGCAGTCGCGTAGTAGTTGATGTAGGTGGGCGCCACGTGGACGCGTGTTTTAGATGCGAAGCAGCTTATGGCGGGGGCTTTGTCCGTCTCTCCTGCGTCCCGCGACGTCCAACACCCCCACAGCGCATGCGCGTCCCCTCCCCCTCTCTCTCCTCTCCTACGCTCCCCCCTTTCTCTCCTCTAGGAATCCTGTACTGTACGGAGCGGCGCCCGCGTCCCACACCCCCACAGCGTATGCGCGTCCCCTCCCCTCTCTCTCCTCTCCTACGCTCCCCCCTTTCTCTTCTCTAGGAACCCGGAGCGGCGCACACGACAGGTGGTGCGACAGCTGCATACTCCGCTGGGTGCGCCAGGGTAGTTCCGCGGTATGAAAATGACGGAGCGCGCGCGCCTCATTCTCTCTCCTGTGCAGCGCCGCGATGAGCGCTCGGGCCGCTGCCGCGAAACCATCTCCCGTTTAACCTAACCATCTCCCCGCTGCTTCGCATTCACACATGGTGCCCTTTAGCGGGAGTTGGAGTAATCTTTATTTATTCTATTTATTTTTTATTTTTACGTGAACCTCCACAATGCTCTTGCCAGCCAAATCAACAGTAATGTGTGTTGGAGAACATCGTCCTGTTTTAAACTGCATGATGAAAATGTGGCGACGCTGGCCTTTTTTAGTTGCGAACGTGCACCAGGTGGTGGTCTGTGGTGGGTTGTGCGATGAAGAATATCGAGTTTTCCATGGAAGTGTGTCACATTTGCTGTATTGTGTGCGGCGAAAAAGAGCGACGATATCACTTCATCCTTGCTAGGGAAACGTACCACATTATGTGTTTGTATGTGTGTGTACTCGCGGGTGCGCATGTGATGTACTACGCGATTAGCAATACATCTCGCTTACGAGACTGTGGACGCGTGTTACGTCTAATAAAATCAATCGTAGTGATCAGGCTCCGAGAGAAGTTCAGGACCCGTAATTACTAAGCAGGTGAGAATAAATGAGACGCGATGATTACTGAGCGCATGTACTTCGGGGCCATCCGCGCTTTCTGCAGAAAAAATATGAAAAGAAGAAGAAAGAAAAAAAAGCACCGTATATCCACGAAGTGACTGATGATAAGTGGGCGAAGCACCGGGGGATCATTCGGGTAACCGTGAATCCCCCGACGCCGGCAAGCGGACCCAGAGGCGGCGAGAGCGCGGGAAGCGGCGGCAAAACGCCGGAAGCGTTCTTTACCTGAGGTTGGAGGCGTCGATGCTCGGTTCAAGCGCGACGCCGGCAAGCTGACCCAGAGGCGGCGAGAGCGCGGGAAGCGGCGGCAAAACGCCGGAAGCGTTCTTTACCTGAGGTTGGAGGCGTCGATGCTCGGTTCAAGCGCGACGCCGGCAAGCGGACCCAGAGGTGTCGAGAGCACGGGAAGCGGCGATAAAACGCCGGAAGCGTGCTCTACCTGAGGTTGGTGGCGGCGATGCTCGGTTCAAGCGCGAGTTTCGCGAGCCCGCAGCTCCGGGTTCGCTTGCTGGCGTTGACGTACTGCTGCAGCTTTGCGAGCCCTCAGCTCCGGGTCCGCATGCCGGTGTCGCCGTGCTGCAACAGCTTTGCGAGCCCTCGACTCCGCTTGCAGTTGATCCGCCACTCTCGCCTTTTCATTCATAGCGGCCGCGCCGGTATCACCCTTACAAAAATGGTTTTGACCTTTTTGTCACTAATGAGTCACCCACCAGTCACCCCTGTCACCTACCTGTAGACTCGACCTTCCTGTAGACCTAGTCTGCAGAAAGTCTGCAGACTCCCAGTAGACTTCTCTGTACAATATGCGTGCCCAGTGTTTTTGTGTAGATATACATAAATATATATATGTGTACATATATATTCTCAACCATGACACATTCTACAATTAGTTAAACAGGTTTCACATTTCAGTCACCAACCAGTCACCTCCATGTAGACCAAGTCTGCAGATAATCTGCAGACTTTCTGCAGTCGGTCGGCAGACTTGTCTAATGTACGTGTATATATATATATATATATATATATATATACATTCTGAACCATCACACATTTGATCATTATGGTTAGTTTTGCCATTTTGAAAACTTTTCCGCCGATTGCTACAAAGTCTGACAATGTCAGTAACTTATCGCAATTAATACTAATTGAAATAATGTAGTGGCAACATCACCTGCATGCAATGCAGCAGTTTTATCATGGGTCCATTCACAGTCTGGACGTAAGTACATATATACATGGTTCCACACTTAGTCCCATGTCGGATGCTAGTTACAAACAATGCTTGCATCTACCAAAACTTGTTCGATCAGTAGAACTCCAAGGTTAATCTAGCGTTGAACCATATTCTTGCAAAAACTGGAGGGCCCATTCCCTAGCATGTCCAATTTAGGGCAGATTTTAATAGCTCCTTGAACTAAGCTTACCCTTAGTGTTCCCATAAAACAAGGAATTATGATCTGCAGAAGCCATGCAGATTTATACTCCAGCATGCAGCTTTATACTCCAGCAAGCTTACGCAAAAGCTTACCAGAACGGTATACAGGCCACACAGGCCTGCGATAACAAAAAAAGATACTCACGACATAGGCTATTAATAAGGTAGTGAAATATACATCAATCAACCTTTATTTGGCATTCATTTATTTACAAAACAAAACCTTGCACAAGAACAAAAAGCTGCTAGTTTGCAGCTTGACGAGATTTTTATCCTTCACAGCAATGAAGACAGAAATAGAGGCAAACATCACATTTAGTCGGCGTCCACTTCAGGCAATGTGTTACCAGCAAAAGATACCTGAAGTAGCTATATGCAACATGCACCTGTAGTTATTCTGTTCAGGTAATGATTTCAAACTGAGCACACTAATTTTCCAACAAGCATAGGATACAGCAGAAACACTGAAATCAAATTTATGTGCAGAGGCAAGTCAACTAAGTACATTATGAGTACAGACATGTCATACACTGTCAAATCTAACAATTGTTAGACAACCACAAACGTATGCACACACAAATTAATTGATGTATTGCTGCTATGGCAAAATACTAGAAAATAATTTTAGCGGCACAAACAAACAGCAGTTTTATATATAATTCACAGTGATGGAATAATTTACTTGGTTTGAACTAGACAGACAAGGCTCTGAAAGAAAACATTCAAGTCAATCGTATGAGAGCACTTGACCAGTGCTTTTGCGAGCATTTCGAGCCAATGAAATGAGCATTACATAAAGAATACACATGAAAACAAAAACAATGTACTCATAAACATGTGTATAGGCACGATTGTATGACAGGAAAGAAAACACATGGACCTGTTATTGACCCTTTTCGCGGCGCTCCCGTGGGCGCTGCCATGTTTGATCACGTGGTGACGCGTCCATTGTTTGCCTCGGCCGCCTCCGCGTTTACAATGCAAGCGCGTGACGCCGGCGTGGCACAGCAAACCGCTGTTTCGACGCGTATCGTAGACGGTGACTGCGTGCACGACACGAAGCTTTGGCCACAGCTTTAGAGGACATGCAAGTGCTTTCAGAGCTCATTACGCTTTGTCCAAACGGCGTGAGCAGCGTATACGGTGCTTGTACTAAAAGCGGGGCTAGAAATGTATTGCAAGCTGTCCAAACTTCCCGCTTATGAATTAAATCGAGATCAGTGTGCTCTGCGTTCTTTATTTGGTAAACATTTTGAACCAGCGACTTGTCATATTTGTGACTCAGTATAGTTCCTCGGTGCGGCCACGATCTGATCTTTTATTTTCAGCGTAATCACTCGCGGGTATGCTCTGCTGCGATAAATTTGTTCTTGGTGTGCACAAAGCTTGGAATTTAAATGTTGGTATTTTGCGGTAGCTCGTAGCAGACATATTATCGCTAGTCCCTCGCTTGATCTGTGGACCGTCACGAAACATTCAGCTTCCAACATTCATGTCTTGTCGGTGTAGTCGCCGTCACTCATGCTTCGGAACATTGATTCAAGTGTGCGCCTATTCACTCACACGTTGGCGACAGGGTGGGCGTAAGTTTTCGTGCGAGTAAAGGGTGGATGTGTGTAGATAGCGTACGGTAAACTTACTATGCCAGTAAGTGGCACTACATTTTGTAACGAGCGGTACTCACTCCCAAGTGCCGACGTTCCGGAGTTGAAGTCCTTTCTTTGGAGGTTAGCTATATAGCGCAGGTGGATGAACTATATTTTTTCATCCTTGAGGAAAGCCGTGCATCGCGAAGGGCGGCAACACAGGCAGTCCTTATGTAGCAGCGGCGACACAGGTTGATTCCATTCATTAATATATGAATCACTATTTTTGCAGCGAACTACCGCACACGTCTTCCCTTTATTGTTACACATTTTGCAGTATGAATTGGGGACAGTGCATTAGCGCACACCCAGTTGCATTTTCGACAGCTTATCGCACAGGAGCAGGGTAAAAGCAGTAATGGTTTCGTTTTCGTGTGCATTCGCTGAGGCACCGTATGGCACGCGGCCGAAAGTGCCATCTCGTTCCTGTAGAGCAAACTGCTCCGCGAAAAGGGTCAACACTGAATTGCAGGCCTATAAATGAAAAGGCTATACAAATAGAGTACAGTCTATATATGAAACACAAAAGAAACAAGAGAACACCTACCACAGACAAAACAACACAAGCAACTCTGAGGGGCACGTGTAAGGAGCAATAACAGAAAAGCATATATGAACAGCATGATCAATGGTACTTTTTGTGCTGCAACAGCATGAGAGGGGCACTAAAGTAATGCTAATCCTTTTAAGTCGCTTATCGTTCCAATCATTCTTAAAATTTGGTAAGCTTCAAAGTATTCTCCCTGAGAGGCGATGTATACTTGTACCATCGCTTTTTCGATTATTCAAAACTGTTCTGAAATTCTATTTAAGATTACGGAAGGATGTTGCTTTGCCAAATGACGCTAGCAAGGGTTTCATGTAAGGTATTGTAGTATTTTCTCCCCTAGTGGACCTCAGTATAAAAATAATTCATTACTTCTGGCTCTCTCCCTCCTCATGCAAGGACATCCTCATGTCGCTTCAAAAATGTACTTGCTGGCAACACAGCAAACAAATGTCTTTGATGATGACTGCAATAACCTACATTTTTGTGGATTTTCACGAACCAACTCCACTCCATCTGACCTTGTGCAAACTTCTCTTCTCTCTGGGGTTTTACATGCCAAAACCAGTTCTGATTATGAGGCACGCCGTAGTGGAGGGCTCCGGATTAATTTTGACCACCAGGGGTTCTTTAACGTGCACTACAACGCAAGCACACGGGCGTCGTTGTGCAAACTTCATGTATGATGCCTCCACTCAAGTTATCGGCAACAAATGCTCTTACTACCTGAAGTTTGCACAAATGAAAAACAACATGTCGAACACATGCACATGATTGATGTCCCTCTATACAAGTTGCCAAAATACTCTCAATCTGGCCAAATACACCATTGATGCACACAAACGAGTTAAGGCGGCGCGACTTATCAAGGCCCTTCGTGCAGTAGAGGAAACCATCAATTAACACTTTTTTTGTACGAGATGCCACGGTTACAAGCCTCTCCCTTTCCAAAAAAAACAACAACACCACAAGTGCTCTCGGAGTGTTTTCGCAGATTGTACCCCCTTAAAAAGTACTTCATTAGCAGGTGCTTTGACTGGGCATCCTCAAAATGGGAACATTTGTCCCATATGATGGGAAGGTTTGGTAGAAAAAAAATTTCTCAACCACTTGCCAGCCAGCATAGCGTGTGCCATTTACAAGTTGAACAAGCTGCGCATTCATGCCCTCAAATGCATATGCTGAATAGTTCCATAATGGGCCCCAGACTTCCACTGATGCGACAAGGTGTAATAAAAGGTGGGCATTATACGACATATGTCCTATTCCATAAAGATCTTGGTACTCTCTCACAAACTCGTACATTGTCCTGCCAGCTTTTGAGACCCCCCCGCTTGTTGGAAACACGGCGGACCATGCGGCCCACCTGTTCTCCAACCTTACGGAGTTTGTGAAGTGTTGTCTCTACTCGGCGGTGTTTGTGTACGTGAAGTCCAAGGACACGGATCTCCGGTGCCTCGGTAATGGGTCCACTATGTAGGGAAAGGTTAATGGACGAAGTGCACTTCGGCATGGGCCGAATGTGCACGAATTCTGACTTCACGAATTCTGACTGCACGAATTCTGACACGAATATGCGGCATACTTGGAGGCCGCAGTATGCCGCATATTCGTCCACTATATGGGCTGCGGCTTGCAGGCTGTCCTCCATGTTGCCCAGGTTGCCGTCTGTGGCCCACAGGGTGATGTCGTCGGCATAAAGCGCATGCTTTACCCCGTCGACAGCATCTAGCCGGGCCGGGAGCTGTACCATAGCTAAGTTGAAAAGGAGAGGCGACAACACAGCGCCCTGTGGTGAGCCTCGCGTGCCCAGTGGGTAAGGGCCGTATTCCTGATCTTGGATGCGAATGTATGCAGCTCTGTCAGTGAGAAAATTTCGAATATAGTTGAAAGTGCGATCGCCACAGTTAGTGGCACTGAGGTGAGCTAGGATGACTTCGTGCTTAACGTTATCGAAGGCTCCCTTAAGGTCAAGCGCTAGAATGATCTTGTCATTGTGGGGGTGTTCTATGGGAGTGAGGACTTCGTGGTGTAGTTGTAGGAGTATGTCCTGCGCAGATTTGTTGGGTCTGAAGCCGTACATAGAGTCAGCGAAAGTGTTACGCTCTTCCAAGTAGGAGGAGAGACGATCCCTGACCATAGTTTCCATTAGCTTCCCCGCACAGGAAGTAAGAGAAATGGGTCTAAGGTTATCAGTGTTGATGGGTTTCCCTGCCTTTGGTATGAAGGTTACTAGAGATGTTTTCCAATCTAGGGGGAGGGGTGTTTCTCCGGACCAGATAACATTGATGTATTCGAGAAGCGACTGGTGTGCAGTATCGGGTAGGTTTGCTAGGACTTTAACGGTGAGTTTGTCTCGCCCGGGAGCGGTGCCCCGCCTCATTTTGGCAAGAGCCGCACGGAGGTCGTGTAACTGAAAAGGAGCGTCCAGTTCCGAGTTCTCCCTGCCTGCGTAGTGATACTCGGGGCCCCGCGGGTCCTGCTCAGTGCAGAGATAGCGGTCCCGGAGCGAGAGAGCTAGCTGTGTTGTGGAGCCCTGAAAATTGTGAAAGGCTCGATGTAGATGTCTTTGTGCCTCGCCTCGCGTTTGCGCGGGGTCGATGAGACTACGGAAGAGTCTCCATGTATTGCGGCCAGACATTTGCCTGGCGGCAGTATTACATCGGCCTACCCAATTTGAATCGACGAGCTGGGCAGCGTACTCGGCCGCCTTCTGGGTGAGATCCAGTATCCGCATGCGGAGTTTTCGGTTGTGTTTTTGTCGGCGCCATCTCTTTGTGAGGCTGCGATGGGCCTCCCAAAGATGGAGGAGATGGTTATCCACGTCCGGATGGCTGTCCGTGAGTTGTATTGCGGTCTCGTGTTGTCTTAGTGTTTGGAGTATGGATTGGGCCCACTGGGAATAACCATTGTGAAGGATGGGAGAGACAGGTACGGACTGTCGGAAGGCGTCCCAGTTGGGTAGGTGAGCCTGTGTGATGGGGCGTTGTAGGGGTCGTGTTGAGAGTGTGGTGTTGAGAATGCAGTGGTCGCTGCCGAAGGATTCCTCAGTATTGACCGAGTCTGCGTGTTTGATGTTTTTGGTGTCGCTCGTATAGGCGCCGACGCGTCCAGCGCTAGTTAAGCGAAATGTCGCGAAAGGGAAGGCACCTCAGAAAATGATCGCTCGAGGATACCTTCCTACATGCGTAGTGAAGTTAAACCAAGGTAAGACTCGGCAGCAACCAAGTTAACACCTAGAAGTAGCAAACAGTAAGACTTGAGGATCGACAGTTTCGCTGTGCCTAAGCTTTGCATGACCGAGTGCAAACGTGCCTGTTTTTTTTAAAGCGAAGCTTTTTATGTCTCACTGAATCGTCCGTGAGCCCCGCAAACGCACTGCAGGATAGCCAAGTTACACAATAGTACTATCTGCGCAACTGCGCACACAATAGAATATTCTGCGCATCTGCGCACACAATCGTACAAAACTACAGTTTACACTAAATTTTTTTATTGTGATAAAGACTTGCCGTTAAAGGGACACTAAAGAGAAACCGGAAGTTGATCTTAAATTGTAGATTATCCTTTCGCGATCACAGTCATACCATTCTTATTGCAAACAGAGGTTTAATAAGCGAGAAAAAAGCGAAAACTGAAGGATATGTGCTGACGCCGCCTCGTATTTCCCGCACTACACGTTCGTAACGTCACAGATCACAAACGCAGCCCCGTCGCGATTGGTCGAGAGCGATTTATCGCTGTTAATAAAACACAATATGAAATACACCTTAAGCCTACATATACTGCATTCGCCAACTTTTTAAACCGTTTCAAGTGAGGAAGTACGAGTTTATTGCAAAATTAAATAAATATGAAAAAATGGCGTGGCGTAACGTGCGGTCGTGATAGTTTCGTAGTTTCGTTTTTGCTCTATGCATCACCGCGCGCGCCTGTTCCGCTCTACAGTAGTGTTGCAGTGTTTGGTTGCGTGTTGCATGGCTCGAAAAACGTTGACTTCGCGGGAAACAGCCAGAAAATACCTCGTGTGCGTAGTGTTGAGGGCTGTATCAACGACGCAAGGCGCTTGTTCAGGGGCAGCGGCAGTGTTGACCCGACTGTGTCCTTTCATGTGGTGCCGCGCGATGAGCCCCGGCGTTCGCAATCACTCAGTGCTCTGCCGATGATAAAACGGCAAAAGAGCCAGAGAAACCGATGGTGTGCTCTCTGCATTTCTCGCCCTCGGATTATGTATATAAACCTGCCCACGGAAAGCCCCAGAGGCCAATCCTTTCTCGAGCAGCTGTTCCCCCAATGCGGTCATCATCAAACCCCCTACCGGTGCCCCTGCGGCAGCAAACTGGCGGTTCGGTGAGTGCTGAATGTAAATAAATAAAGCCATAAAAAACCATACCGAGATCGCACGCAACTTTCTACGCTTGTTCTCTCGGGAATATCATCGCCTGGCGGACCGGACGCCTCGCCTCGCCTTCCGTAGACGAAAACGAGACTCTGCTTTCTGCGGGCGCGGCAGGCGGCTCACCGCCATCGCACGCGGAAACACCTACCGCTCGAGCACGGAGGATCATTCCGCGCTGCATTTCACTGAATATCGCTGAAATGCAGACCTGCTTCCCTGGGGAGCTCTTCATTGCAAGGTTCAGCGGCACCAACGGTATCCATCGCGGCGAACGCAAACGCAGCGGCCATGCAGCCATGATGCAGCCAGCGCCTCGGCCGTTTACGCAAGTGGTGACGTATCATGGCGCCTTCTGATTCGCTTAGAGCAATGAAATCTGTGACGACACTGCTTCATCGCCAAATCTGGGGTGAGAGAAATTGAGGAAGAGATATTTGGTCTTTGTTTACTAATTTCTCCTCTAATAACTCATATTTTTGCATCCAACAAAAACTGCATGTATTCCTGAAGGTCTCTCTTTTATTCAAGCTGAACTTCCGGTTTCTCTTTAGTGTCCCTTTAAGGCATAATTCTTGATGTGTATATGTGTATTATGTGTGCTGTGAAGCCTGTGTTGTTATGAATTGAAGCAGTGTTTTGTGGAATCTGTTATCATGTATCCAGCGGACATAGCTGGTTGTCACGCTGTAGCGGATGCCGGCTTGCAGTAGGAGACGGCAACTTTCCGATTGTAAACCAGTACATGTCCGTTTTAGGTGGTATGCAGCTGCTTGCACCACAGGGACGGAGCAGTATGGACACGTAGCACCCAGTGGTAAATGCGACCAGTTCCACCTTGAGATCACAGCCGGTGTAAGGGCAGTTGTACCGACAAAAACAATGAGAACTGCAACGCCACGCTACCCAGACGAACTGTATATATTTGCATTGAATTACGCGCGTCACGCAATGCATTCCCAGCAATCACCATGGATAGGCCGCGGGTGTAGCGCACGGCAGACGCAGAGGCTGCCTTACGCGAACGTAAGCACGAGCGCGATCGTGCCTGTAAGGCCGATCCCGTGTATCGGCAACTGCATGCAGTCCGCGAAAATGTGAGTGTGTGCTTGTAACCAAACGGCTAAGACATCTAAAAAAAAGTCGCACTTTCGCTCGAAAGGCGAAGCATCAATTGCGATAGCAAATTAGTATAGAGCTATACGGAGTAAGGATTGTAGTTTTATCGGCTGTATAAACTTGGGCACATCCGCTTACTGACTGAATTAACAAGCATGATGTCATCGCGCACAAGCAAACATGAATAGATCCCACTCGACGACCGCACACAACCGCTGTCAAAACGTTGGTGTGGGAAAGCGCAGCAGCAGCAGCGAGCGAAGGTTCGTGCGATCTATCGCTTCAACGGAAACTGAACGGCGAAAGGACAGCGCATACAGAGCTGTGCGGCGTCTGCAGATCGCTTTCAAGATACGGTGCGGGCCGCGCAAAGTACCAGTGCGCTGTTGCGAGCAGAGTAGAAGCCGCACCCCCTCCTGCCCACACTGCCTCCCACTTTCCTCCTTTTGCGTGCGAGACTGAATCGCCAGTTCCCCTTGCGCCGTTAGTGCTGCAGCACTACGTCGCCCCCCTCCCTTCCTCCCTTCCATCCCCCCCCCGGCCTTTCGCTCGACGATCGCGTTTGCTCTCCGCCGTGCGTTCGCTCTCCGTGAAAGCGCGCGTCCCTCGCGTGCTTTCACTTTCTTCCACTTTTCCCTACTTTCTCCCCCCCATTCCCCATCCCTCAGATGCTGAGCCGTGCTCCCTATAAGGGCTGCAGAAATATGCATCTTTTCCTACCCTCAACCTCTACTACTGCTACTAATACATACGGCGCGCGGCGACGATATTATCGTCCTTGGACTTTATACGGAACCTCACGACGACGGCAGAAATCCGCTTGGAGTATCCATATAAGTGCTATCGCAATAATAAGGGTTATGAAACTTAAGGAAGTGTGTCTTTATTATATTTAAACGTTTCAAACAAACAATCAAATCACATATGCATCGCACCGGGTCGCTCAGCATTTATTGGCTTCGTTGCGTGGTCGTTGGCATTGTACTTTGGCTTTGATTCAGTTTGCATGAGCGAAAGCTTCGCGTTCAACCATCTTTCTTTAAAAAAGGGACTTTGATTTTTTGGGAAACCTATTTGTTATCTCAATTTTATTTTGCAGCTGATACGTAACTATCAAGTGTGACATAATCAACAGCGTTTAGCCGCTTCTCCTTTTTCCTGGACGTCATGAGCATAAAGTGTTTAGCCCTCTGCTCTCTCGTGGTGATTATTTTTGACGTGAATGCAAGTAAGTACGCTTTAAGCTTCGGGCATGCATAGATTACAGGTAGTACGGACATTTTGTGAGATTCATATGAAGGGGACTGTCAAATTTTGCATGTTTCTCTGAACAGATGTATGTAATGCTATGCTTACTTTAACAGAAATTGTCTCCTTGTCTGACTCCTTTCTTGATCGGTATTTTGCAGCTTTTTCTTGTAAATTGTAGCTGTGGAATCTTTTAGATATACTTGTTAATTTATTGAGGCATGGTTCTTGATTACGGAATTATTCCATGACCGTTCGTACTTATACAGCGTGAAAAACCTTTTCGCATTCTATGGAAGCCAGGTGATGATATGAAAGCTTTCGAATGATATATTATACACGCTTTGAAGAAGCATTCTTGCACTAATTCCAGAAGAATTAGGAGCGAGGGCCAACGGTCAGCAAGATGACATTATCCTTTTTAGCAACGCTGAAGACTGGAAACAAATTACTGATGCCCTTAGCCGAAAACAGCAACTTTAGGGTCAAATATTATTGTACAGGATACTAAGTTATTGTTGAAAAGCGCTGCAAGGAAACGAGAATTTGTGAGTGATAGACAGGCTATAGACTATGTGCAAGAATGCGCTTATCTTGTCAGACTACTTAAGGACTCCCTGTAATGAAAGTGAATTTAAACAAGAATAAAAATGGGTTGGAGCACATGCGATTGTCATTTCTAAATCAAGACCGACAGCTCCGCAGCTCTCCTTGAAAAGAAAAGTGTATAATAATTGCTTTCTTACGGTACTAGCATATGGGGTGGAACCTTGGCGGTTAAAAGAAAAAAAAATGCAGAAGGACCGGACAAAGAGCGATGCAATGAAAAACAAAAAATGCCCGCCAATCCACCCTGTGAAGGTGGTTGGAAAGCGAAGTTTTTTACGCCACCCTCACGGTGACTGCGGCGCACTTGATATTTCACACACTACAACGTAACTTTAACCACGGCCATTATTATTATTTACTTCACAACAATGTTCACTACTGCTTTATGATCGGTGTGATATACACTCAAATTTTCAGTTTTCACTGTAGTTACATTCTTTGCCAAAGTTAAATCAATGCACGTTCCGCGAATGGTGGTTGGTTGTTTTGCATTGGTGAAGCACTCGAGTGCTAACTCTTTCCGTGGTCATCCCATAGTGGGGTAGTCTAGAAAATGGACCGAAGCAGTTACTAGGCTGGAAGGGTTTCGAATGACGTCAACCCTCTTTCAAGCAGCTGCATAAGCTTTGCAACAGCTGCAATCTAATCTTACGGACCGCGCCGAGCCTGTTTCCGTTGTTTGCCCGCAGCCCTTATCATCCATCATGTTGGCTCATCACTTTGAAGCTTGTTTTTGTGGTTTTTCTTGCGAAAACGAGTGCTTAGTTGTACGCTGAATGCCTGAATTCAAGGAAGCTATACTGCTATACCTGCAATTGTTAGCGGTTCGTCGGGATCGTTTTTTGATTACAACGACGGACACGACAGAACCCTTGGCTGGTAGAGGTACAAAGCTTCGCTTTAAAAAGTGCACCGACGATTACGATATTCTCTAATGCGAAATTTCAGTCAGCTGTACACGTGTTTGAAGTGTAGCTACTGCCACTCTAATCTGGAGATGGCGATAGCAAGCGAGTGCGTGACACGCGGGCGCGATTCACCGCAGCCGCCACCGACAAATCTACTAGACGACGCGCGCTACTTTGGCGCCATCTCGTAGCCATGGGCGCCACACTACGCCTTTCTTATGGCGCTTTCGCCGTACGCTCCTCCGCTTTCCGCCTCATGGTTCCACTGCACGGTCCTCGGCCGCTTTTCGCCTCGCGTATTTCATCCCCCGCTGCGATCCGCGTTCGCTTGCATCTTTCAATGTTCTCGTTCGCTAGGTTACGCTGCCGATGACGATGCTCGCGGCAGGAACGGACACCTAGGAGCTGCGCTCTAAAATGTTAGGTGTAGCGTTAAGAAACAGGAAGACAGCGGCCTGGATGGACAGCAAACGTGACCAGCTGATATTCCATATATATATATATATATATATATATAATAGTTCACATTACGAGGAGGAAACAGAGTTGAGCGGGACATGTATTGCGTATAGTGTCGGTAACCAACAGTGTACTAGAGTTACAGAATTGGTGCGAAGAGAAGGAAGGTGCAGTCGAGGACAAAACAAAACTAAGTGGTGTGATGAAATAAAGAAATTTGCAGGCATAAGTTGAGGACAGTTGACACAAGATGTGGGTAAAAAAACGCTTGCGGACGCCTTCGTCCTGCAATGGATGTAAATGAGCTGAGGATGATGATGTTGACTGGGGTATAGCATAAGGTCTTCAACTTGCTATTCTACATCCACTCGTGTCAAGTTTCTCTCTCATCCCTCGTTTATCGTGTTATTATTCTTCGCCGGTATAGAATACCAACTCGCCCAGTATTCAGTACTTCTAAGCCGATCAGTCGCACGTCGCAGTCCGAGAGAAGCTGCTATCTAAAATGGAGCAGGAAATAGCTCCTAATTCTGTGCATCTAACAAGGATCGGTCATACATGCTATTCAGCAGATAACTGATTTGGTGTTATAGACATTACCTGCTTGAGTGGCTGCGTTGTTTTTTTTTTTTACAGAGAAGCTCCTTGTCGCTAGGCTCCTGTGCGTTTTCCGTGTGCGTGTGCCAAAATGTGGGCCGACCCTGGTGATAGTACGGAAGTTGTCCAAGCACAATGGCACATACCCCTGTGGACTCCAGTTGGTGGGCTCCGGAACTTGTAACGCGCCCTGTAACTACCCTTGTCACTCCTGGGAACCAAAGACCCCAGAAGCAAGGGTTGCAACATAGGTTTTATTTCAGTGCTATTGCAAGGACAAAAAGCCTTAGAAAAATCAGATTTTATCCCACAAAGCTGAACTGCATCGGCCATGTCTGATTTCTCACCGCCCTCTTTTTGTCCGCGTTCCAGTCGTTTGCGTGCCTAATTTGCTGTCGTTCTCACGCGGCGGCAGCAGCGTGGCGCCTGTATATAGGACAAGGTGCCGTTCTCCATTCTGAATTTCCCTGTGCTTCCCTCATTGTACTGCAGAGGCCGCGTGTAGTGCGCACTCCCGGCGACGATTGCATTATGCTCTCTATTCGTGCCGTCGTTCTTCGTAGGCGCGTTGTTCCTCGGGAGTCCGGACTACACGCGGTCTTCCCATTCGGTATCACCTCTGTGTTGTGTCCTAAACAGCTTCGCTGCTCATCCACCTTCAATGAGTGGACTGGCTCATGTTTTTTTCCTTACTGGAGCACATTATGCAGAAGAATAACAAGCGATATTACAAAAGATGACCAGATTGCTGACGGCAGCGAATAGGTAACGGCAACCGATTTCCAAATGAAACTTCCTGAGGCAGTTTGTAATGCTTTTATGACAATGTAATTTATATAAGGTGTGGCGTGGAGCAGAGTTAGAACACCCCGCCTCTAATCTGAACGCCGTAAGTTCGAATCCTCCTTCAGTCCACTACATTTTCAGGTATGGAGTGACGCCTGACACCGGTAAACAAAAAAAAAACATTGGTGAGAGCTCGTGGGGTAATAATAGTCCAGGTGTAACCAAATTAGAAAGGCCCACTAAGCTTCAACAATGTCACTCCCTCACCAGAACAGGAATTGGCCTACCTGGTGGAGTATTCGGCCACTACCTCCCTCATGACTTCTGCAATTAACCAATGGGCCTCGGTCCCCAACGGCTGCGGAGCACCTGAACAACGCGGCGGTCAGACCTGCGACGCGGCAGAGGGTGCTAATAAGCTCTGGGTCCGGATAGACCGCCAATCGAAACTGAACCTGGCAACGTTGAACACGCGCACCCTCCCAAGTGAGGCTAGCTTAGCAGGACTACTTGAGGAATTATCAGGCATTGCCTGGTACAATATTGGCCTTAGTGAGGTTAGAAGAACTGGTGAGGCTTATAGACTTGTGGTCTAATTTAAACCGTCGAGCGATGAAGATTTGCGGGATGACAAAGGCTGTGGCGGAGGCACATGGGGTAACAGAGCCATCGGTATACATGTGTGAAGTACCACTGTATGCTGTAAAAATGTGCCATAGGGTAAGTTGCTTAAGGCCAATGGCTGAAATACAGGACTTCCCCGTAATCCCAGGGACTTGAAGTTTAACAGGCGGTGTAGGCAAGACCCACGGAGGTGCTCTAGGAATGCATGGGGAAGAGAATCTAAACGGCAGAATGTTCTCATGACGCAATATAGTTCTTGCCGCAGAACTTGTTGCGATCCGCGAGGCAATACGATTCCTTGCAAGAGAGCCTCCTCGCATGTGGACTTTATCCTGCGACGCCGAACCCGCTGTTCAAGCCATTGAGTACATTATGAGACAAGTCCCTTATTATATGTTAGCTCTAGAAATCGCAGAGCTTCTCGGCATTGCGACCAAAAGCGGCCGCCACGTCATATTTCAGTGGATACCTGCACACTGTGGCGTGATAGGAAATGAACAAGCAGACGCTGAAGCTAAAATAGATGTAAATAACGCGCCAGAAGTAAGCATCGTGTTCTCACGAACAGACACGAATGCCCTGCTTCGGTGCGTTATGCGGAACTCTACACTTGAGTAATGGACCAATCCTAATCGACGACACAGGCGACTGCACAAATGGGATCCAGGAATGAAGTTCCGCATGCCTCATAAACTGAAGAGGAGTATAACAAGTTTGTTACACCGGATTCGTCTTGGTGTTGCACTCACGAGGCGTTATACGCATATCATCGGCTGCAGTGACACTGGTCCCAACTGCGATCACTGCCCAGTGCCAGAAACACTTGAGCACCTACTTTGCTGATGCCCAGCGTACGCGCGAGAACTGCAGAGCTTCATTTCTAGTATACAACGAGTGACTGACGAGATTGTATTAGGTCCTTGGCCTGACGCCAACAGCGCAGCGGTGGTCATCGAAGCGACTATAGCATTCCTTCAAGTCACTGGACTCGATGCACGACTCTAGTATGACCTCAGCGCGATGGACATGTACCTCCTGATCTTATCATCAGCATTCATTGCTCTTTTTATCCCCCCCCCCATGCCCTAGTGTAGCGTAGCAGGCCAGAGCAAACTAACGCTCAAGCCGACCTCTCTGCCTTTCTTCAAATAATCCTTTCTCTCTCTCTCTCTCTCTGTCTCTGGCGAGGCTTACACAGTGCTAACAGCCACATCCTCTGCTACAGAGGTCTTCCAGATAAGAGAGAATCTGGGGTAGGATTTCTAGTCCATAACAACATAGCGGGCAAGATTGATGAATTCTACAGCATTAATGAGAGGGTAGCACTCTTCGCAATAAAACTGAATAGGAGGTACAAAATGAAGGTAGTGCAAGCCTACGCTCCAACAGCCAGTCACGATGATGAAGAAATCGAACAGCTTTATGAAGATGTTGAATAAGAAATGAGGAAGGTGGAAACTCAGTATACTGTAGTCATGGGCGACTTCAATCCAAAGTGGTGGAAAAGCAGGCTAGTCAGCAAGCCTGATTTTCCACTCAGGTATGAGCATCGATTCCAGGAATATTAGAGAGATTTTGGTAGAATTCGTGGAAAGGAATAGGCTTCCAATAATGAATACCTACGTATTCGTCATAGATGTAATGCGTAGGATGGATAACCGGTGGACCATTAGAGTTACAGAATGGATACCAAGAGAAGGGAAGCGCAGTCGAGGACGGTAGAAAACTAGGTGGAGTGATGAAGTTAGGATATTTGCAGGCGGAAGTTGGAATCAGCTAGCCCATGACAGGGGTAATTTGAGATCGCAGGGAGAGGCCTTCGTCCTGCAGTGGACATAAATATAGGCTGATGATGATGATCATGATGAATTTGTATAGATTGGTATGGGAGCACTTCGTAGCTGTAAAAATAAAAGAAAAATTAAAACGTTCCTGGATACACTCCGGCGCTCACATGCTTCGACACTTACTTTTTGATTTTATAAATATCTTGTGCCTCTTTTCGATTCTTACTGTAAATAAATGCATGTCTCCGTTTGTAACGAACCTGAAGACGCTTATCCATATGATACAGCTCGTGACTGTTCCTCTCTCATATACGCGTTACGTCGGTGAGGCAACGCGTATATGAGAGAGGACCGGTGGCCTTCAAGGTTACGTTTGCTGCACCGTAAAAAATATAGTATCAGTAATTTCAAGAAAAACTGTATGGAACTTACCAACATTTTTCTTGTAGCAAATTTTTAAAAGTAAGCAAATATTCTTACCCAATTTTCAATGCGCTTTAAGAGACACACTTTTCGCGCGCGAGTAGAGTGAGCGAGCGCGTAATAAACGATACTTGTCAATGACTTTTTCAATTTCGCTATTCTAGTAATTCCTACTGAGACCCGAACGGAAGTATTGGATATAATCGCTCTTCAAAGTGATTTTTATTGTCTACTGTTATGTTAATAACTTGAAAAAAAAAACTATTTTTACAATTTAAATAGCACGGCTAGATGCCAAAGGCTGCGTCTCCTTGTATCCACTATCTCCATCATCTCCTCATCTTCGCTACAGTAA
Source organism: Dermacentor silvarum (assembly GCF_013339745.2). Taxonomy (NCBI): domain Eukaryota; kingdom Metazoa; phylum Arthropoda; class Arachnida; order Ixodida; family Ixodidae; genus Dermacentor; species Dermacentor silvarum. The sequence continues at coordinate 192,514,598 of NC_051157.2, forward strand.
AAACAGCATTTCATTGCTTGAATGCAAAGATGAAGATGGAACTACGTGTAGTACATTGCCATATTGCTGCTGTGTCCGGTATTTTCACTGAATCTCAGTGATTTCAAAACCCATTTCAATCTTGCCCTCGGCCGGCTGGGACGACAAAGAGGTATAGATCAATTTAGCGTAAAATTCCTCAGAAGCGGACGACACGAATAAGAGTAAACCACTACTTTAAGGTTACACATGCACTGTACTTGATACCCGGATGGTATGGTATGATAAACTTTATTCAGGTCCTGAAGATCAACCGTTAGGATGACGCAGGCGGCTCCCACGTCGGGACAGTAAGGTTTAACCTTACCGCCGTGTCGTGGGCCTTCTGGACGGCCTGTAATTGATCTAAAAGCACTCCACTGTGAAGCACTCGCCGCCACCAGTCTCTTTCCTTGTCACAGTCTGTCAAAGCCACAGGACATTGCCAAAGCATGTGATCCCGAGTAATGATGCCATTACACTTCTCGCAATTCATTGGCACCTCTCTTTCTGGATATAGCTTGTTAATAAAGTTTGGACTAGGATAAGTTCTTGTCTGTAACAATCTCAGAGTCACCGCTTGAGCTCTATTGAGCTTAGCATGTGGCACTGGGAATTCCCTTCTGTTCATGTAATAATGCTTCGTGACTTCATTATATGTAAGTAATCGGTCCCTATTCTCCTCCAGATACCCGGATGAATATTTTCCTTAATATCTTCCCAGAGAATTAAAAATAAAGTTGGAGGCAATGTGCAATGTATTGTACAAGGGGTCTTAGGAGGATATACATATATACAACTGTAAGGTGATTCTAGCCGAAAACAATCAGATTTTATTCATTTCTTTTAGAGCACATTTGTTGCGAGCTAATTGGCAGCAAATGTGACACTCAATATGACATTCTAGCACGCGTCAGACACCGGAGGAAGCCTGTTTTCGCCTTCTGAGACCAGGAACGCAGCTGTTAGCTGCGCCTGGCTTGCAGACCTAGGCTCTATGCACAATAAGATGCATAACTTGGAAGTTTGTGTTTCTAGACACCCGCTGTAGAACTGCTAACGTTGCGTTTATTGAATGCACACTATGAAATTCTTGTGAAGTTTGGCCACGCTTATTTCTAAACAAAGAATGTGTTGTCATTGGGGAATCTTAGGCTAAATAAATGAGGTACCTAAAAAGGCGGTGATCAGCTCGTCTTATTAGCAATCTTTATGCAGCTCTCTTAGTGAAAATAACGAAGTTCAAGGATTTGGAAGAGGACATAAAGGCGTCTCTTTGCCTAATATGATGACTCTTCTCACAGCGCGTGATGGTTGCCTGAATGAAAAGTTACTATGCGCATCACGAACATTGTTTTTGGTTCAAATTATTGCCTTGCCGTATTGCATCCCATTTCAGGTAACATAATTGTAGTCTTACATTTACGAAGTTCAAATACTTGCGATAAATATGAAACGCCGTACATTCGAGTCCCCGTATTAGGCTTTCAGATGCTAGACGACAGTTTTCTCATTGGAATGCACCTCTCTGATGGCACTTCCTCTCGGTGTGCAGTGGTGTCACCGATTTCCATGAATTGCAGTGATGGCGGCAAGCCTGACTGTCTTGCAGATGAAGACGGGGGTTTTGCTTGCTCCTGTGGTAAGAATTTAATTCCCTTCCATGTACTATGCTAAAAATTGGCATCAACGTTTTGGAGCCGTAACTGAATTTGCTGTGCAATATCATGCTTCACACGTGGCCGTATTAAGCCATATATACGATTTTCTACAAGCGTGCAGATCGACATTTGGCATTTTACTATACAGATAGTTTGGCTAGCGGTGATTCTCTATGGCTCCGAAAATAATAAAGTGAAACACCAAAACAAGCTGCTGCTATGTGCCGCCTAGTCGCAGTTTAAATGACCACACTTGAATGCGGGAAGCATAAAAACCGCTCTCTGGTCCTAAGTAAGTTTGAACATTCTTATGTCGCCTTTGTCAAATTAACCCGGCGCCCTCACGTACAGCTTTATCTGCGACCTGCTTTGAAGAAGAGTAGCACTAACTTTGAGGTAGCAATAGCTTAGCGATTACATATTTTTCTGAACAGAATGCTGGGAAGTCCAGCTTTGCTTTCAAAATGTAGACTTCTAATTAACAAATGCATAAATTGTTTCCCACCTATGTACACAACGCCATATGCAATCAAAGGCGCACAGGTGGCCAGGTGAACGATGCGCAATACGAAAAATTCAAACCGTTTATTTTGGGAATCTTCTGGAAAAAAGTGAAGGAACTTGGCAGTAGCTAGAGTGACTAAGTCAGCACACACTGTGATTGTCTTATGTAAGTTACTAGAATTCCCTCTACGGTGAGTCGTCGAGTATACCTTCGACTATATCGCCAAGTGTATCAACCTTTATATAGGTTGTATTTCATAAAAATTACCCTATTAGGAAGCCGCTAGGAAGCATTAGGAAGTCCGCCTGGTGGTGGTTTCAGCTGTGTGCCTCGTATTTCACTGACAACTTATCGAACAGAACTGGCCACTGCTCTTCATTGAAAATGTTAAGAGGCCCTTGTTGTTCGAAGTTCACTTTGAGTGTTGTCCCAAGGTACTTGAACACTTCGATCCGAAAGAGATATTCGTCCAAACTACACAATGCGTCGTAAAGGGTCTGAGGTTCTAAGCAGTAATCAGGGCAGTCGCACAGGATGTGTGACATCGCCTCTGAACTATCACATGTTTGAAGACTGGGAGCATTTGCATGGCCTGCCTTGTGATGGTGATCGTAATGCTATTGCCTGTTCTGGTCTCACTTCACTTTTCTGCGTCCTATTACACCTTGATAAAATGCTAAATTTATTTCAACATAAATTTTGATGGGCGGTGTGATCACAGCAAGAATTCTTAAACGTGCTGAATATGTAACCTAAACATTCATGACAATTATCTAGTGCTAGAAGTGCGTAGAACAATCTTCACACACCAATCATGGAATGTTAAGAGTGTAATTCACGCACACGTTGAGCTTAGAACATCCAGAGAAAAAAATCTCCAACGTAAACACACGCAGGAGTAGGACGGCCACACTGAAATTGTATTTTATGTAGTACATTTTTCAGCACATCTGTGTAAAATAGTACCGCTAGCAAAGAGTCCGCAAATTGCAACTTTCGCGTAACTTTGAAAACAAGAATCATTCAAAGGAATAGCGTGGCTTCTTGTGTTAAAGTTGATTCCTTCGACTATGACTAAATGTCGTATGGCTTACACACCAGGATCATTGCGGTATTTGTTGCAATACCTTTTAAAGGGAAGCTTCCTTTGCCTTTTCTTCCAACATTTCGGGTGTTAACTGCCGCTGCTGCCATATTGATAACACAGCTACTTGGGCCACTTCGTATGTGCCAATAGGTATATGTCAGGTGCTGTTTGCTGCCTGCTGGTAGCTACTATGCAAGCTACCAGCAAGCTGCAAAACTGCAAGCTGCTGTCTTGCACGATTGAGGACCAGGGTATAGTGCAGACCAGTGCCGAATATAGGGTAAAGTGAGATGGCCGGTGTGGCACATAATCTACGCAACTTCCGACATGAGCTCAAATACACATTTTCGTCGTCTCGTCATGAAGTCACCCCATCGTCGTGAATTCGTCGACTTTATTCCCACCATCGCTATTTTTTGTCGTCATGCCGTTGAAGTGAAGGGGTTGTAGTCACGCAGTCGACGCGATGCAGTTCTCAATATTCCAGCGTCATCATACCTTTGTCTTCATGTAGTCGTCGTCGTGCCGTCGTCGTCATGCCACTCTCATTATTTTAGCATAGTCGTCCCATCGTCGTCAAGGGATCGACATCATAGCATCACCGTTATCGTCGTCATATCATCGTAACCTTCCACCATCGTCGTTCCGTCGTCGTCACGCCGTCGTCGTTATACAACCGCCCTCAGTGTCGTCATCTCATTGTCTTTTTTTTATTGAGATAAAGACTTGCCGTTAAGGCATAATTCTTGATATGTATGTGTATTATATGTGTGCTGTGAGGCCTGAGTTGTGTATAAATTGAAGCAGTGCTTTGTGGAATTTGTTATCGTGCATCCAGTGGTCATAGCTGGTTGTCACACTGAAGCGGAGGCCGGCTTGTAGTAGGAGACGAGGAGACGCGAGCGTTCCGATTGTAAACCAGTACATGTCCATATGAGATGGTATGCATCTGCTTCGATCACAGGGACGGAGCAGTACGGACACGTAGCACCCAGTGGTAAATGCGACCAGTTCCACCTTGAGATCAATGCCGGTGTAAGGGCCACCCCGGCCCGAAGCCTCCTAAGCACAACTTCCTCCGCCCTAGTAAGGTGAAGGGGGAGGGAGCAGACACACGGGGGGATAAGAGCGCGTGTGTCCTGCCGGAGAAAATTTTTACGGGCTCGGAGCGAGTTAAGGGGTTGAGGTGGGAGGGGAATAGACGGAAGGTCCGGATAAGGAGGGCAATGTGCCTGCTGGTCAGCAGCAATGTTGTGAGGGTTCGCTGCATGGCCTTGAATCCAGTGTACCTTGACGCAAGTAGCTGTATTTCTAGTCATAGTGTGTATTGTCTCGCAGATTTCCATCGCCTTGTCAACCTTCTTCAGTTCCTGAATAGCCGCTAAAGAATCAGTGAAGATATCTATTTGTTTGATGGTAGGCAGCTTAGATGTGGCATCGTGCACAGCGTCGTGGATGGCTTGAAGTTCCATTACTAGAGCGCTGGCTTCCGTAGATAAATAGCGCTGGTGGCCGCTGATCAAAATATGCGTAGTACTAAGGAATGATGTCCTCCCGCCGTCTGGGAGAATAGCAGCATCCGTATAGACTTTGCAGGTGTTAGCGCGTGACGCATCGATGATATTGTGGTCGTCAATAATACCTGTTGTATCGCTGCGTCGTAACTTCGTTGGCTTATTAGTTGTGATGCTGGTGAATTCCCAGGGAGGCATTGGATAGGACTGATTGTCAATCAGAGAGCCGCGTTGAAAATGAGCATGCAACGCAGCGACAGCCGCAACAAGTTGCTTTTTTATTTCACGTGCTTTTTCACGTTGCAAAATTAGCTCTGCAATTGTGTTGAGCTGGGCATGTTCCTGTAAGGTTGGTATCGGAGTGATGCGTGGTAGTGCTGTGATTGTGCGCATAGCATCGCGACTAATCGTCTCTAACTGTGCCAACTGTGCCAAAGTTAGCCTTTGAAATTGTGCCTGATATAAAATTCTTGGCTGCAAGACTGCACGTACCAGCAGTCGTGCTACGGCAGTACGAGCTCGAGCTGCTTTTGCTGCAATGCGGCGAATAAGGTAAAGTGTTTTTGTCGAAGTCTCTCGGATTTTACGGAGCCAGTGTGCACCACTGCCGGACTGGTGAATATCGAGACCCAGTATGCGGACCTCAGAAGCCTCAGGGATTGTCACTGCGCTGAGTTTAAATGTAAATTGGTGCTGCGTTATTCTTGTGCGTCCTTTCTTGTTGGCCACCACAACACAGTTTGATTTTTGGGCGGAAATGTCCAACCCTGCTTTCCGAGCGTAGTTGTGCAGAACATCAAGGGCTTCTTGAAGCTGTTGAGCTTGTCGAGATACATCTTCATGCACGGACCACAAAGTAACGCCATCCGCATAGATTAAGAAATTCACGTCTGGAATCTGGTGCAGTGGCCAGACTAGAGGCATTACAGCAACGTTGAAGAGAAGAGGAGCTAAAACCGAACCTTGTGGGACTCCTCTGTTCGATGTGAAATACCCTTCTTGCCTTCCATCTACTCTAATCGCAAATGTGCGTTTATGAAGAAATGAGTAGATAAATCTTATGACCCGCGGTGGAAGTTCCAGGTCGATGAGGCTGGCAATATAGATTTAATGGTCTATATTGTCATAAGCTTTCGTTATGTCTGTTGCTACTACCGTGCGCACAGCGTGACTGTGTGGTGAAATCTGTAAAACATCGTCTGATAAGATAGAAAGACCGCCTTCAGTTCCCAAGTAAGAAAGGAAGCCAATTTGAGCAGGATGATATTTATCATGGCGTTCAAGCGACCAGGAAACACGTGTGGCCAGCATCTTTTCAGCGATGTTCCAGATAGTTGAGGTTAGTGAAATTGGGCGGACAGACTGCAGGTTATTTGGAGACTTTCCTGGTATCGGAATCAGGACAACAATTGAATGCTTCCAGTCAGGTGGAACGTTTCCAGTCTCCCATACTTTATTAAAAGCCTGAAGAAGTGCGTCGAGAGCTGCTCCTTCCATGTTCTTGAAAACCTCATAAGGAATACCATCGGGTCCAAGTGTTGTTCGTTTCTTCGAAGTTTCAATCGCCGCTATTAGTTCGGTCATGCTGAAAGGGCTGGATATTTCGGATTCATCAGACTCATCGATTTCGGGGCAGTTTATAGACGACGCGTGATCGTGCTTCGGGAAAAACCCTCTAGCACCGTGTTCTGCAAATTCATTGACCATTGACCGAAACGTACGCCAAAGTGCTCTGTTTCCAATGCCCGATCCAAGATTCTCGCACCACTCATACCATCGTCGTCGAGAAAGTTGCTTTTCGTGACGACGCGCCTTCGCCGCTATATGGTTAGCACGTGCATGGCTACCTGGTACATCGGGATTCCTCAACGCATACACTTCTGCCTGACGTCGCTTTGCAGAAAGTTGCAAAAGAGCGAGGTCCAGTTGAGGTTATAGTGGTGTTACTACGGAGCAGTTCTTGCAAAGCAGGAAGAATTTCCGAGGGCTCTGAGGGTACTTTATCAATCGATGATTCCCGAAACTTATCGCAATGCGTGACTGTTACTCGTCGTCGAATCTTCTTTATGCACGTTCTACGCAAACCAATCATTATTGGCATATGATCACTGCCCCAGGTATCTGGTTCCACCCGCCACTGCGGCATTCCAGGGCCCAACCACCACGTGAGGTCTGGAGCGTGTGTTCTAGATACTGCGGGTACAGCACAGGTAGCCACAGCGTGACAGTTCAACAGTGTAAAAGTGGCATCGCTCATGACGTTTTTAACTTGACACCCTCTTCGGGAGTTGTACTTGTACCCCCATTCTGTATGTGGAGCATTAAAGTCTCCACCCACGAGAATAGGAATTCCCGGTTACGTAGACCGTAGATAGGTTATCCACCCCAAGTTCAAACGCGTGCGCTGTGGTCTGGCGTAGAATAACACTAGAATGACAGGAGTCTTCACTGGTCGTGCCAGGACCCCGAAACTTATTGATTAACACTGCACCATGGCTCCAGATCAATCACTGTGTGAGCAATATCATCTCATTGTCATGCCAGCGTCATTACACCATTCTCGTCAGGCCATCGTGGTCGTTCCATCATTATGCTTTTGTCATAGTGATTCGAGTGTCATGCCGTCATAATTCTATCTCGGTCATACATTCATTGTTATGCCGTCGTGATCGTTCCATCGTCATCATCTTGTAGTAGTGGTTCAAGCGTCGTCATGTCAATATCTTCGTCGTGTCATCCTCATGCAGTCGTCATCGTGCTGTCATGGTCATTTGAAATACGTCATTCCGTCGTCATCAGTCCATCGTCGTCATGCTTTGAATGCGCAGACAGAGCGCCACAAGTTAGTTTAACGAGTTTACCGAAATTTGTTTCGCAAATACCAATGAAAGTTTCGCTCAAACCGATTCTGACAGCGTGTATAAGTTCCGCATATTCTTTATTCTACTCGATGAATAACACATTGTTCTTGTTCTGACGGTCACGTCAGGTGCGTGCACGTGTCTTCTAGCAACGTATCTAATGCTGTCGAGTGATTGAATAGAACTCGCGCGTGAGGGAGACTACGAAATCACTTCATTTGCAAGTATATGGTGATGTGGTCGCTGCCGCATTATTCCACATCTGTGCTCGAGGAAGCGGTTCATAAGCGTTCTCTCGAAACAAACAGCTAGGGGGACGCAACTGCTATATGCCGCATCTTGAAGAAAAGTTGCTGAACCGTCATTGAGGATGGTGCCGCCTTTGAAGATAATGGCAGTGAATTCTAGGCACCAACCTGGCATTTATAACGCTGTATTCGGTACATTATGTGGTTTAACATTGAAGGACATATAACAAAACAGCCTAGTTATGCTTGAAGCTGTGATAAATAAATTATGACGACAAAGTAGACCTGTACCGCCCCCCAAAAAATATGGTCCAGCGAAATATCATTGTGCAAGTGTTGTAAAAATGCTTTCTCGTAACGCGACTACCCCCCCCCCCCCCCAATTCACTGCAGGAAATCAGTAAAACCTGCATGAATCTCTGGCTTAACATATTGTAACGGATACGAAAGGCAGGTACAAAAAGAGAGGAAGCAAGACGAAGAGAACGAAGCACTTGAGAGGCCGGACTGCACTACGATCACGCTCCGATCATCGTCCATCTCCTGGAAAATAAACCCATTTCTTCACAACTCTTCGAAACAGTTGTGGTGGAGGTACGGGGTAATCGACACCGGAAGACGGAGGCTGAACCACAAGTTCTTAGACGGAGCCGTCGCCTTTCTGGACTCCCACCGAATACACCGGAGTTGAATATTTCCTACGACGCCGACGAACAACGGCCCATTCCAACTGCTGCGCCGACCAGTTCCGTTCAGCAACTAAGAGACACGCGTCCCTTCGCCGGAAGACCGGACGAAGACGTAGAGGAATGGCTCATCCAATATCACCGGGTGAGTGCCGCAACAAGTGGAACAGCGCTTCTCAGCTTTCGAACGTCGTGTTCTTTCTGACGGATACTGCGTTGGTGTGGTTCGACAATCACGAGGAAACGTTAACAACATGGGACAGATTTGTTTCGGAAATCAAAGAAAGATTTGGCGACTCCGCGACGAAAAAGAAAAGGGCAGAACAGACGCTACTGCAACGCGCGCATGTGCCAGGCGAAAGCTGCACGACCTACATTGAGGCAATAATAAAACTGTGTAGGATGGTAGATGCTGGAATGTCTGATGAAGACAAAGTCGGGCACATCCTAAAAGGAATTGCTGAGGATGTTTACAGTTTCCTCATCGCAAAAAGACACCCTGGCTTCCGTCGCTGACATCATTCGGCACTGTCGCACTTTCGAGCAACTGAAGACGAGGCGCATCACGCCGAAGTTTGGGAGGCTAGCCAATGTGACGACAGTTGCAAGCATAGAGAGCAACCAGCCCCTCGATCTTGCGTCAACGATCCGACAAATAGTTCGGGAAGAACTGAGCCTGCACGCGGAAGTGACACACCCAGGCACTCATAGCCTCCGCCTACCACCAGATTTCGAGCCAAACATGGCATCCTCCTCCCCGTATCCTGCGTCGAGGGGCATTGAGAATTATGAACTCGCGCCCCGACAGCAGCCACGTCTCTACGAAAGAGGCCCTACTTATGACGCTCAGCCACAACTAGAACAGCCGCGTTTTGACCCCCGAGGCCCTGTGGCTTCTGTTAGGCCGCGCCAAGAACAGCACCGACCCTACTACCACGACGTGGCTTATAACCGATATAACGGATTTCAGCGAGCAGTAGAGACACGTTATCCACATGACAACGAACTTTCTCGCCGCCCGCAGCAGGCTAGCTTTCGCTTCGAGGAAGATTCTGTCAACCGTGGCCCTCCCGTGTGCCACAACTGCGGTTCCACAGGCCATATGGCTCGGTATTTTCGCCAAGGCCGTCAATCACGAAGGACACCACCGATGTTCTCGCCACCGGGAACCCGTGCTTCATATAACTTGCGGACGACCGATATGCTTCCAATGGACCACTTCTCGAACGCGACCAGACACAGCGCCACCAAGTAACCGTTCCCGTCGCTCTCCGTCCCCTCGGCGCCGTTCTTCCTCACCACCGCCGGGAAACTAGCATCCGCGGGAAATGGAGGTGAGGTCGCCGGACGGTCTTTGCAAGAAATACCTCTGCCTGTTGTGATGCACAAAAACGAAGTGAATGTGTTGATTGACGGAATACCGACCATGGCGTTAGTTGATACTGGGGCAACTGTGTCTGTGATGAGCCTCGCTTTCAAAAACCGTCTAGGCCACAAAATTATGTTTTCTTGGAACGACGGTATTACCTTTCGTGGAGTAGGCGGCGAGTGGCTTCATCCCCTTGGAGTTTGTGCTGTGAGCGTTTTGTTGGCTGGGAAAGTGTTTGTGTCGGAATTCCTTGTTCTTTCTCGTTGTTCGCACGATGTTATTCTTGGTATAGATTTTCTTAAACAATGCGGTGCCTCCGTGGACTGTGGTTGTGTCGAAATATCGTTGAACAAGTTATTTATATCCGTACATCCCGAACAAAGCTTGTGTGAAGCGCTTGTTTTTGCGCTTGTTCTTGCGCTTGTTTTTGCGCTTATGTGAAGCGCTTGTGTGAAGAAACTTTTGAGTGCAGTTCCCAATTTTTGTACTTATTTTCTTTTGTATGTAAAATTATTCGTGTACCACGCTGCTAAGATCTTGCTTAAGATCGCAGTATTTATAAATAAATAAAGAAAATAAAAAAAGCTCGCGTGACGAAGACAGGGACACAGACACACTCAGAGTTCTTGATGAAGTGATTGCACCATCGTGGTGCCTGACGCGCGTTCGTGTTTTTGCAACTACTGTTGACGGTGATTGTGTTGACCTTGTAGTTAGGCCTCTCCGCATAAACTGTGCTAAAAAAAGTATACTTGTGCCCTGCTCTGTGGTGTGCATGACGAAAGGAGTCGCCACATTGTGGGCGCTGAACTGTTCATCCACGCCAGTTGTCCTCCCTCGCGGTATGAAATCGCTCTATTCGATGAAGCCGCATGTAGCACAATAGCAGCACTAACTGCGGACGTCTCTACAGCTTGCTCGTCTTGCGAAAATCGCCATTCTGAAGAGATAATGCTTGGCATTATCTCCAAGGCTCTCTCTACATCGGAACGGCAAGCACTGGTGCAGGTCCTTGCCAGGTATGAGGCTGCATTCGACTTCGCACATGGAGATGCACCCCTTCATCTACCGTCGTCCCGCGCTCGTCACCGAACAGATACCGGCTCAGCACACCCCATGCGCCAGAAGCCCTACCGAGTGTCATCCTCCAAGCGCAAAGTTATTGCAGAGCAAGTCAAGGAAATGATGAACAAAGTGTCGTTCAAGAATCGTCTAGTCCATGGGCAGCCCCAGTAATCCTGGTCCGAAAGAAAGATGGCTCCTGGAGATTCTGCCTGGATTACAGACGTCTAAACGCAGTGACAAAGAAGGATGTCTATCCGCTACCACGAATCGATGACGTTATTGATTGCTTACACGCTGCTTCGTACTTCTCAACACTTGATTTGCGATCGGGGTATTGGCAAATACCTATGGACCCTGCTGACGAGGAAAAGACCGCTTTCGTGACTCCAGATGGCCTATTCGAATTTAATGTTATGCCTTTTGCCCATTGCAATGCCCCTGCAACCTTCTAAAGATTCATGGACACAGTACTACGTGGTCTAAAGTGGGAGATATGCATGTGTTACCTCGATGATGTTGTAATATTTGGCCGCACGTTTGAAGAACATAACGAATGCCTCAGCCTTGTTCTCGACTGCATCGAAAAAGCTGGACTGGTTCTAAACTTTAAAAAATGTCGGTTTGGCGAACGCCAAACACTGGTCCTGGGGCACTTAGTCGACAAGGATGGCGTCAGACCCGATCCTGGTAAGATTGAAAGGGTGAGCTCCTTCAAGCCACCGCAGTCAGCACGAGAACTTCGCTCATTCATTGGCCTATGTTCGTATTTCCGTCGTTTCGTTGCCCGGTTTGCCGACATCGTTTACCCATTGAGAAGTATCTTGCGACAAGATGCGGCCTTCAATTGGACACCAGAGTGTGACGCTTCATTCTCTCAATTGAAGTTTATACTAACGTCAGGACCCCTCTTGCGTCACTTCGATCCATCTTGCCTGACTGAAGTTCACACTGATGCTAGTGGAATCGGTATAGGAGCGGTGCTTGTACAAAGTCACAGTGGCGCAGAACATGTCGCATATGCCAGCCGTTGCCTGAGCAAATCTTAACGCAATTATACGGTTACGGAACAAGAATGCCTGGCAGCTGTTTTCGCTGTACAGAAGTTTCGGTGTTATCTTTACGGTAGAACATTCAGGATTATCACCGACCATCATTCTTTATGCTGGCTGGTCGGTTTGCGTGATCCCTCTGGTCGCCTCGCACGTTGGGCGCTGCGCCTCCAGGAATACGACTTTGTGGTATCGTACAAGAGTGGCCGTCGTCACGCTGACGCAGACTGCCTCTCTCAGATTCCTCTTGCAACTACCGACTGCTATGCTGAGAATTTTGACCACTGTCTCGCTGCTGTCACTTGTACGTTCCCTGACGCGGCAGACGTTCAGCGAGAACAACGGAATGATCTTACTCTCGATCCGCTTTTTGGTGCCGCCCGTACTTCTCAAGGCAGCGGTCGCTTTACTGTCCGTGATGAGTTGCTCTACAAAACTAATTACTCCGGGCATGGAGCGCATTTTCTGCTTGTTGTCCCCGAGAGTCTACGCGCCATGCATGACGATGCGACATCCGGACATTTCGGCTTCGTACGAACGCTACACCGCACGCAGGAGCGCTTGTACTGGCCCAGGATGTACGAAACAACCAAGCGCTATGTCGCTAGTTGTGAAACGTGCCAACGTCACAAGCGACCGACCACCGCAGCCCCGGGTCCCCTTCGTTCATTGACACCGCCTAGTACGCCGTTCGAGCAAGTAGGCATTGAGCTTTTGGGTCCATTCCCGCTATCCAACAACAAGAACCGTCGGATAATTTTCTGCGTAGACCATCTTACATGGTATGCAGAAACTGCAGCCATACCCTCTTCCACTGCTGCTTGCGTGGCGGTCTTCTTGCGGTGTTCCGTGGTCCTTCGTCATGGCCCACCACGTGTCATCATCAGCGACCGTGGTCGCCAGTTCACTGCTGATGCCACTGAAGAGTTACATCGTTTGTGCACTTCACAGTTCCGTCATTCCACGCCGTATCATCCACAGACCAATGGCCTCGTTGAAAGAACAAACAGAACGCTGACCAACATGCTTGCCATGTACGTCTCCTCCAATCATAAGAACTGGGACGACGTGCTACCCTTCATCACTTACGCATACAACACGGCGAAACACGAAACCACGAACTATAGCCCATTTTATCTCCTGTATGCAAGGTTACCGCGAAGCCCTATGGACAGTTTCTTACCCTTCGTTCTGCACAACTACGATTCTGTATCGAAGACTTTGTGTCTCGCCGAAGAAGCCCTTCGAATAGCTCGTCTTCGTACTCTGGCCTTGCAAAGTCGTTCGAAAGAGCGATACGACGACCGTCACGTACAAGTATCGTTCGAAAAAGGTGACTTGGTCCTTCTTTAGACACCGCAACGCAAGTGTGGATTGTGCCAAAAGCTTTCGTCACGATATTCAGGCCCATTTGTAGGTGTGGACCGCCTGAGCGAACTCACTTACGTAATAGCTCGCGTCCTGTGCAATGGTCGGCGATCAAGCATAACTCACCTGACTCATATTGCTCGCCTGAAGCCTTTCTACCCTGCTTTTCCATCCTGACTCGCTCCACGGGCTTCGTCTGCTTGGGGGGAAATGTAACGGATACGAAAGGCAGGTACAAAAAGAGAGGAAGGAAGACGAAGAGAACGAAGAGCTTGAGAGGCCGGACTGCACTACGATCACGCTCCGATCATCGTCCATCTCCTGTAAAATAAACCCATTTCTTCACAACTTTTCGTAACAATATGTTTTGATGGTGGCTCAATATTGCACACTTCGCACTGCTTTTCCATTCTCCTGTGTATATCACGGGTTCGTTAAAGAACCTTCTGACTGCCCTTCAAAACATCGCAACAACGAAAACCTCAGTTTGGATATAACATTGGCCACCGAGCAGTCACTGCGGCAAAATTTTAAAATGAGCACAACTTATCACTAGCGGCCGCTGTATCCAGCGAAATTAAAAATGTACGTTATTTTCGAATGATAATAGTTATCATAATGCCCACATTATTGAAATTAAGCGTGTTATCTTTCAGTTGACAAAAACAGTACATGCCCATACCCGGGAAATAGATGCCCTGAAAGCGAGCCACCACGTTGCAACGATACTCCTGTTGCGTGCATTTGCACATGCTGTGAGTACATCCACTATGTATTAAGAAAACGGGAAGAAAATCTTACGATTGACATTGGAGGTCAAATGAAGTAGAATGCGTTTTCAGATATATGAAAGCGTTATTGCGAGTTTCAGTTATAAACACTAAAAAATAGATACGAGGCTATGTGGTTTACGTTATGGCTGCCCTGTAGCACTTTTTGAGCACGATTAATGCGACACAGTGCATCCGTGTACACCCGCGCCAACTATTACTCGCTTCTGTGCCGACGAAAATGCCTAATGGCGCTGTAAAGATCGGTGATGCTTTTCTACAGCTTCGTGAAACTCTCGCCATTTAAACTGCAAATGATAACTGAATGGCGCCTTATCATGCCACTTTGGCTGGCTCTGTGAAAAGGTAACGATTAGTATTAACTTGATAAAGGACCACAAAACTGGCTTCAACAGTAATATTCCTCATGGTACTCTACGTAGGAAAAGTTTAGGAAATACCACTGCTGTCAAAGCACCGACGTAAAACTTGAGAATGGAACTACCAGTATTCGGCGGCCGGTGTCTGATTAAGTTATGCCGGCTCCTCCGTAGCGCAAGATCGTGGGTACCGTCGCTGATGGTTTGATGGCTGCTCCCGCGATGACGATGGTGTTCCAATAGTATTTGTGTCTATGTGTAGAATTTTTGCACACATAGACCCACTTGAGCGCAAGTAGACCTGCAGTGCAAATGTGACATTTGCGCACTCACACAGCGCACTATGCGTCGGCCCTGGAAAAAACACTACGATGTCGCGTTGAACTACATTTAAGACATTTAGTTCCACAGCGAGAGCGACAGCGCTCACCGCTGAGGCATATAAACTCTATAGTAACTATAAATGGAGGAATAACCTCTCAGTTTAGCGTGTCATAGGCGCCAAAATTGGAAGTAGGTGCGTCAGCATGAACATCCAAAACGAAATGAAACTGCGCTGCACGTTGACGGTGCGTTGCTCGCACTGCTCCGCTCCGCTGCAGCGTCCACACTGCAAGCCGTTGAAGGAGGAGCGGAAGCACCGTATAAGGGATTAAGTGCGATATTCGGTTTGACAAAACGCATTGAAATACATGTGGCAGAAAAGTATTTCTAAAATAGCATCATTTAACATTAAAGGCATTTAAAATATTCGATAAAAAGTGTTGCAGGGCCCATTTATTGGCACCAAGCCTGTAACATTAGCTGGTATTCACTTTGTCGTAGCCGCAACCTAAACCAATTTACACCCATATATATATATATATATATATATATATATATATATGGTTGTTTTATATGTACATGACTGACTCCCTTGCACTCCCCCGAATGATTGTTTTCTGCGGGCAAACATTCATATGAAGGGGTGAATTCACAACACAACACCCTTAGCACCGTCACATTTTCAACGTGCAACTTTAACCTCCCTGTCTTTCCTTTACCTTTTTTTTCTCTCTCTCAACGTGCAACACTTGCCAGAAGAAACAAAAAATGTAGTATAACGGCGTCACACACTATTTATCCTACTGAACAAACTACAATCTGACTGAATGCTCTAAGCCCCATGAAATCGTAATTATTTGCAGCAGGCAAAGCCGGAGATATGAGATGCTTTACTGTTGTTCAACTATGCTCGCAGCGGGAATGATCCCTGTACGAAGCACGGGCATTTAGCCTGACAAACGTTTAAACTGGCGTTTCGTCGTTACATCTGTCCCCTGGATGACAAGAGACCATCTTGGCAATCTAACCAAATTTCAAGAGAAAGAGAGAGATCACAGAAGGGCTTGAGTTAATCTGCGTGAGCGGTCCCACGACCACGGAGGCGCTTATCAAGAGACAGAGTGCCGCGCTCTACAACAAATTTTACTGGAGAGGTTTTTTTGCAAACACGCGATACCGGGATATTCAGGTGAAACCCAAAGCCAAACCAGTGAGTCAGAGGGGGAAAATTGTGAGGTCAAGGGCAAAACTATGGTGCGTGGTGCTTCTCGAGGCACTGAGCTGCGGTCATACGTGAGCAATCGAGCTGCCCTTCGCAAGCCGTAGTAAGCGCTACCAAATCGGCGCTCATATCCCTACATTACAGGGCACCGATCCGAACGGTGAACGCGTGTATGCGCGACAACTTTCAGACATATGCGAAACCTATTGAACATGCTTTGATGTGCTAGTGACCAACATGTAATTGGTAATTGACCAGTATCTCACGACATATCCGCATAAAAATATTTTGTATTGATGTCATAAGAATTATCGCATTGCCAAAATAAAGAACCCAGGCCTACACGCTTACACTATTATGAGGCGTAACCAGCGAACTATGCTCTTCGTACACGGTTGAATGCCTCCAGTTAGCATTATGGGCGTTTTCATCCAAGTTACACCTCGCATTAAAACAATGCTAAAAATAAAGGCATGCCAAGCTTTTTTTACGGCCCTGTAATAAAAAATCACACTAATCTTTTCTTCTAATGGCATACGGGCAGGTTCTACTTGCCCGAACAACTAGTCTCTGTGTAACACCAGGTTTATTTTGTGAAGTAATGCAGCCTCCGATCCGCGTGGTGGGCCAGACAGCTTGCCGGCGAGATTCGGAAGCACGGTAGAGTCCATGTGAACTTAGAGCGGCCGGCACAAGGTAGGCATGGTTTTGGTTACAGATGCAAAACGAACATACCTAGGCGCCGAATACATGAGGGCTCGGTGGCTCAAGGCCTCTTAACTATGTGAAAAAGCTCTACAGTACAACTGTTTCATTCTGTGCAAATAATTGCTTAATTGACAATTGATCACTTACAAAATTTGAGTTTAACAATTTATTGATGGGGAGAGGGGGCAAGGCAGCTGTTGATGTGAATTACACCATGGCGAAACACCGGATGAGTTTATTAGGCAACATTTCTGAAAAAAAAATGTCGCAAACAAGTTCTGCGTGGGACAAAGAGGTGGATGCGAAATTTTTCTAGCACCAATAACTGCTTGCATTGAAACTCATGGGAGTGCACAGGCCGAGCAATAAGAAGACGGCGGGCAACAAAGACGCGCATAGTAAAAACGCAAAAATAAACAAAAGAAAAATAAGAATCTTGATTTCGTTCGCATCGCACGCAGCTGTCTCGTCTCGTTTCTGCGACATGGTGCCGTGGCCAGGATAGCAGCTACTCGTCTACCGGCTGGCCACGGAATACCAGAATGACGGACTGGCCACAGAAGACGGAGGAGGAGGCCCAGGAGCGAACCGACGGCCGCGAGACGGGACAACGACAGCAAGGAGAGGCACGGACACAGAGGGCGACCATGCGACAGATGACGTCTCGCCGCTAGAGTATGTAAGCGACCACCAGTTTTCTCAGTTATTCAAGATGAACAGAGAAGTGATTTGAAGAAGCGAAAGACGCTGAGGAGGCAAATAACAAGCATAGTGAGCGCTGCTGAAAAGAAACTGAAGGAGAATCAGGATCCTACAGCGATGTTGCTGATAACCAGTCAGACTAAAGGAATTGCAGACTCGCTAAAAAAAGCGGACGAGCAGATTGAGCAGTTCATAACACCTGAAACAGCTAACTCAGAGTTTGCGAAAACCACTGAGTACGAGTTAAGCATAATAAGTGCTCTGCAAAGTATCGAGGTATACTTTCCTCGGCAAGAAGTACGGGAAACAGTGAGGGAGGAACCCAACGTCAATGTCGAAGATATACAACCGCAGCCAGCAACAAAAGTGAAGCTACCAAAGCTAGAAATAATGAAGTTTGACGGTGATAAAATGAAATGGCAGGGTCTTTGGCGGCAATTTTAAACAGCTGTACACGAAAAAACCGATTCAACGAAAATCGGAACTTTACGTACCTTCTGTTATCATTACCGGAAAGCAGCAGCTGCCGTGGAGGGGCTACAATTTTCCGACAGTAACTATGGCAAAGCCATTGATCTACTCAAGCAGCGGTACGGAAAAGATGACGTGCAGGTAGAGATGCATATGAAGGAACTAACTTGAATACAGCAGCAAGCTCCAACAACCATGACGGGTTAAGAAAGCTGTCACAAAAGGTGCAAGTGCACATACGTGGATTGAAATCCTTAGGCTTGAAGAACGAGTGCTATGCATCGATGTTGCTTCTAATCCTGAAAAGAGCTTTGCCAGTGGATATGCACAATCGATTGCAGTTAAAACAAAGAGAAGTGATCAGTAGCTCTTCAGCACAAGATCAGTATGTGGCTTCACGTCAAGAAGATATTCTTGGCGCTTGATGAAGATCAAGTAGAGTGCCGAGAAGAATTCTCGACAGAAAGGAAAGGAATTAAGCTACGGCAACAGGACTGAGAGTTAGCAGCAGAGAAGAACGGTTAATTTTCTAAGTACAGTTGCAAAGTTCTGCATATTTTGTTAGAATACTACTCATTATACTGATGATTGTAGGAAAACGACGGCTTATGAAGACAAAAAAAATGAAGCTCAAAGAGGCAAACAGATGCTTCCGCTGTAGTAGGCCTCGCCTTACTGCTAAAATGTGTAAGGAAAATATTGGGTGCAAGATATGTCAAAAATGGCATGCGACGTCTATGTGCCGAAGCAAAGAACTGACAGCGCAGTGTACAGCAGTTGCTCGTTGTGAAGTGGAAAATCAGGAAGAGAAAATGCCTACTTTCCAGTTTATGAACATTTCATCAAGTGCTTTTTTGCAGACTGCAGTTGCACTAGCAGAAGGTCTTGCTCTAACCTTATATGGTATTGTCTTCCTTTTAGGTAATTGGTGTCGTTAAGTAATTTTGTATATAATTTTTACCGTTCAATCTCTTGCCTGTATGTCTAAATCATTACCTTACCAACTGCAAGCTAGTAGCCGGGCATGTATCGCGTGCGGCTACTCCGCTTGCGTTAAATGGTTCCGCAAAGCATTGTTGTCGATGCTAACTAAGTGTAAAGAACGTGTCATTATTCAGCTGAGACTCCTCCATAACACCACAGAATCTACGGTGAGACCACAGCTGAAACCCGGGCAGCCGGGAAAATAGACACTCCCTATATATATATATATTATATATATATATATATATATATATATATATATGTGTGTGTGTGTGTGTGTGTGTGTGTGTGTGTGTGTGTGTGTGTGTGTTTCGTTCACAGCAGCCTCGGCCTATTTTTCATGTGTTGTGCCTCATCCGAGGTGTAAGTCACTCAGATGACGCTGACGCCATCCCACGTAACAACATAGCACGTTTATTTGAAACGTCAAATGCGAAACCTTGAGTTGTAGTAGCAGAAAAGGACGTAGCGTGGTAGCTTACCACGACGTTGAAGTGTGATCACACCTTTTTCCACGGAGCCTCGTTTTGACGAAGGGAAGCGGACGACCGGAGTGCGTTTTTACCACGAATGTATTTTACGCAGGGGTCCCCGATGAACTTTCTGTAACGGATGTGACGTTTGGCGCCAACGAGAATAATATGCTTTCTTGATAGGCATGCTAGGAGCGGTGAAGCGATGTATTGCATCGTGGCAATAAAGAGCGCCAACAGGTAGCGCTTCGGTAGTCACAGCGTAGCGGAGGCTACAACGCGGTATAGCCTGGTGTTGGCACTTTCCGCACATGGTTTGTCTATCGCATCGGATTAGCCTGTGGCGCCTCGCCGCATATGCAGTGCAGCTTCAACATGCAACAGCCTCACGGGTGGCGGAAGGGAGGAAGAGGGTAGGGGGTGCGTTCGAAACAGCCGTGGGTGCGCGGGCATGCCCCCATTGGTTTTGAACATGTGGGGGCGACTGCCCCCCCCCCCCCCCCCCCCCCAGTTCCGGAGCCCGTGGGCGCAGTGCAAAGTTGAAAACATGTGCCGAGCGCATCTGCACGACTCTGCGCTTCGAGCTATGGCGCGAAGAGCGCCTTTAGCACGACTGGTTGCCAGTTATTTGTTTTACTTGTGACCCTTCCTGGATTGCGGCACAAAGGTTGCAGCGCATCAGGTATTTGGCGGCTTGGATGACAGAAACGTCACGGCAAGGAATGCTGCGCAACTTACTCCAGTCGTCAGAAAGGATCCGTAGGTTGCGTGTTCAAATCACGTCCGGGTCACCAATTGTGGGAAGACATGTGGTTTATCATCTCCCACATTCTTTAATACTCATTGGTCTAACGCAGACGAAGTCACCGAACCCTGTTGGCCCGCTCGTTCCTCGTTCGAACTCTGGCTCGAGCGCGCGGCACGCGGAGCTGCGTGCTTAAGCGCCACTTCGTTATCGTCGACTAAACGCCGATGGCTCGCCATACTAACAAGCAAACTGGCAGAGCTAATAGCTTGGTCTTGCTTGGCGGGGTAAATATCCTCAAAAGACGTTACCGAAGTACCGAAGAGAGGGCCCAAATTAGGCGATGCGCCTAATTTTCGAGTAAATGAGCTCCTGGCAATATATAGGAGAACAGCAAAAATGTCGGCCCTGTAACCACCGATAGTTGCCTTCCACAGGGTGTTCATGGCCTTGTGAAGTCAGGGTACCCATGCCGGTCAAGAGCAGAAAATGTGGCCATGGGGCAAATTGTCTCCTACTTCCTTGAAACCGG
The DNA here is from genome assembly GCF_013339745.2 of Dermacentor silvarum. NCBI lineage: Eukaryota > Metazoa > Arthropoda > Arachnida > Ixodida > Ixodidae > Dermacentor > Dermacentor silvarum. The sequence goes on from NC_051157.2 coordinate 192,535,340, forward strand.
TTTGTGCCTGTTTCAGGCTGACAAAGAAGGTGGACTGGTCGCCTTGCCAACTCTAAGTTCAAAAAGAGGGCATAACAAACAATTCGCAAGTGCTTCAGGGAAGTCACTGTAAATGGAATGTCAGTTAAGAACGAGTTTGAGCGCTTGCGTAAGAACTTTAACGTTACTTAATCAGCAAGTAGTATAAGTAAATGCTTTATAAACGCGTTCCATGTATTTCTTTTATCATAAAACTCACAAAGAGAACGTTCCCCTCAGTTCTACTGTCAACGAGAACACCAAGTGGCAGCACTGCGCTGGACCTTTTCCGTTAAAACATTTAAAACAACTAAATGTTGCAAATCATTCTATGATAAAGAAATCGCAAGAATTAGTTCAGCTTAAAATTATGGGCTCGGATCCAGGCCGTGAAGGTGGTTGGCCAGCGAAGCTAAATGTCACCTTGTCCGATAGACCAATGTGACATAGCCGTGAACTGGGTCCTGCCGAGCATGAGCACCGCGCCGCTCGGCGTTTTACGTTTTTATTTATTTATTTATTCGGAGCTGCAAGCTTCTGTGTGAGGCAGTAGGCAGAAGTTGGTAGAAAAATAGGAGATACAATATTGGACAATATGTTTTCCTATACAATAAAAGAACAAAAGAGCGTAAGAAGAAGTCAAAACAATGCATGCGCGCAAACATAGAAATTTGCTGTTCACAAAACTAAAGGAACGTAGCAATGATTGAGAAATGTTCGGCGTTTCAGCAGAAAATACAAAATTGCTGAGTTGAGCTAAAGGAAAGTTGAAGACAAGAAAGACACCAACACATTGAGCAAGTGTTCGCAGATAACGAACTAAGCGCTGGTCACAGCAGTGAAAAACGCGAATCAGGCGCAAACAGCGGTGATAACTCTCGAGTAATGGTGAAAAGATAATGTAGAATACCTGAAAAAAAAAGTTAACGTTCGAAGGATGGCCAGTAGCTTCGCTGCGGCATTCAAGAACATTTGGGGATGACACAGCCTCAGCGGACAGGGCGTTCCAATTGCGTGCTGTTCGGGGAAAGGATGATCTTTCAAAAATAGTTGTATTGCATGAGAATTCTCGCACTTTCTTGCTATGGTGTGACCATGCTATTCGTGGGTTCATAGGTTCGATATACTTGCCTTTATTTATTCCTAGGGTATTGTGAAAAATTTGATAGCACAGTTTGAGCGTTTCATGGACGCACCGTACTTCTAGGGTTCCAAATTCGAGCTTTGTAGGAGGGTTGAAGGGGTTTCTGCCTGCTGTAAGTGTTGTGAATTATCCTTATTGATTTAATTTTACCTTTTGCAGGTTAGAAAAACTTGTTGATGTTTGTGGGTCCCATACAAGACACGCCTATTTCCGTATGGACCACACATGAGTTCTGTATGCCAACAGTTTAATTTCTTTGGAAGAGCTTGCAATTGTTTTGCGTAAGTACCCAAGTGTCTTCTTTGCCTTTTTCGTGTGTACTCTATGTGTTCGTTCCATTTTAAGTCGAAGGTGCTTATAACGCCCAAATATTTTTAATTGTTAACGAGGGAAATGTAGATGCTATTGATGCAGTAAGTGAAAGGTAAGGGTTGTTGCTTGCGCGTAACTCTCATTACGACGGTTTTTTTAGGATTAATGTTCATCTGCCAAGTGGAACACCATGACTGTATCTTATCCAGAGAACTATTTAAAGTTACCTGTTGGTTAGGGCCGGTGATGACATCATATAAGATGCAGTCATTTGCAAAAAGTCTTACCTCAACGGGTATGTCCCGGACTCTGGCATTAATGATTACTAAACACAGAAGAGGACCAAAGATAGAACCTTGAGGTATGCCGGAGTGAACTGAAGTAGGGGTGTGATGATTATGTTGTGGGCGCAGGTCAGCCAGACGCACAAGAAGGCAACCAGAGACACAAAGAGACGTATTTATGACACGAACGGCACATGGGACGAATACGGGAACACGAACTATACAGATAAGCTGGATAAGTGTCACGCGCGAGCACTCACAATTCTAAACAGGAGTCCGGCCTCGTGGCGACGGCTCGGCGGACTTGCTCTGATGGCGGTGGCGGCGGTTGAAGCTCAGGATGGCTCCAGGACGTAGCCGGGTTCCGGAGCGTTAGCTCTGGGTCATAGCCCGAGCTCGGCACCGTAGCGGTGGGATGAGTGCCGGGATGAAGCCCAGCACAGTAGTGGGGTGAAAGCCGGGTCGACTCCCGGTTCGAAGAACAGGACCAGGGCTCTGGGACGTAGCCCCAGCCTGGCAGCACGGCAGCGGTCGTGCGAGTGGGGACGAGGCCCAGCTCAGCAAGACCCACGACCATGGCAGAAGCCGCGGCGACGCCCGGTGTGGAGAACCGGACCAGGGCTCTGGGACGTGGCCCGAGCCCGGCAGCACGGCAGCGGTCGTGCGAGCGGGGACGAGGCCCAGCTCAGCAGGACCCGCGACGATGGTAGAAGCCGGGGCGGCGCCCGGTTCGCAGTGCAGGACCGGGATGCCGGGACGTGGGCCGGCGTTCGGTCCGCTCCATCTCGTTGCACTGCCCGTTCTGTCAGCCTGGCTGCCCCGTCGTTCCAGATGGTCTCCCCCGGCACGCGTGCCGTCCACGCGCCCCAGCGACGCTAAATCCCGCGCTTTTCGGCCCCGCACGCCGAACACAAGCACGGAAAAGCCCACGCATTTCATCTCTCGGCCCTGCACATCGAGCACAAACATTAACTGGCGTCCTCCTACCACAAGGGGTGAAGCTTGAACCGTCTACAGAAACGCTTTGGTACCTGTGTGAAAGATATGACAGAATCCACGCGAGTAACAGACAGACAGACAGACAGACAGACAGACAGACAGACACAGACAGACAGACAGACAGACAGACAGACAGACAGACAGACAGACAGACAGACAGACAGACAGACAAAGAACTTTATTCACTAGGTCCTGAGAAGCCCTTCCCTAGGGCAGAGCTGCGGGCCGCTTACACGTGGGGACGGGTAGGCCGAGCCTAACCGCCGCATCGTGGGCTCTCTAGACAGCCCATGTCTGTCGTGAAAGTTCAGAGCTCGGGATGGCAGAGCTCCATTCTTCTTCCCTGATGCGATTGGGTCCCTGTAACGAGGGGCTACTAGATTGCTAACAGCCGACTGTGCGACTGTTAGCAATCTAGAACACGCGAGTAAGAAATTGTTTTTTAGGGTCGATTTCAATTTA